>NC_092869.1:24627399-24783815 GCF_032062135.1 Pyxicephalus adspersus | reverse complement strand
AAAATATGGGCATTTAAAAACATTTAAAACTAAAGTCGCTTTCGACTTGGCCTAACACAACACTGTCCACACCTCACAAGGGAAAACACAATGTTGCAAAGAAGATCTTAAGCTCACAATCAGAATAAAATTTCATGGGTGATACAACTTAATCAACAAACCAGGGATACCAAATGATTTATTATGCATTGCATCTCTAGTATTGGATCACTTGATTTTAGTGCACAGACTTTGACTGGGATATCATCAGTGTCAATAATTTTGCACACATGCACCAAGACATACACCATACCTTTATCTGATGTATTAATATCATCATAACAACACAGTATTTACTGACATAATAGCATAACATTAGAGGTAAGGGGTTAAGCAGAGGTTAAAAATTTAGAGGTGATTATGACTTTTTTGGGTGTGATAAGCATATACTGCGCATGGTAAAAAATCACTGCAATAACAATATGCGTGCCAAAACGTTTGCCACAAAAACTCCCATGCCAAACCAAGCACGTTTTATGAAAATGGGTGTGCATTATTATTTAAAGTAAAAAAAAATGTTTTACTGCTCTGAATCTGTGTGTTTGATATTGGATACTTCAAGTCTCGTATATAGTTTGCCGACTGTTTGGCATTGCTTCTATTATGGGGAGGAGAGAGGTATCTACAGCACAAGGGCTGGTACAGATAAGGGCCACCAATAGGAACTGTTTTAGCACCTTCTGTTATGAAGTTAGACTAGTCAGCAACAAAACGTGTGCCACAGCAAACTGCCTCTAGAAACAATTACCAATTTGTCATCCAGTTAATTTTTGTTTGCATAAAACACAACTTGATCCTAGCTTAATGTTACATTAAAGTGATACTGTCATACTTTCAGAAGACACTGAAGTTTTTATTAAGCCTGCTGCCTACAAATGATCAGACCAGGTTTCCTAAACCCACAAAAGGAATAATAACCCCAGGCAATCCACCACCAATCCACAAAATGTGGCATTCTAACAATTTTCTTATTATAATGTGTTTAGGGTGAAAAGACCAAACCATAATGTTATGTTTTACTTAAAAGAAGTATCCTTAGTAAAAAAAAATTTTTAAAAGCAACACAGGGCAAAAGCACAGTTTTTTGTTGACAACCCCCTTTGTCCCAGATATATTTATCCTATGTAGAAAGATCCTATTAAAGAGAATAGCAGATTGCTTGTTCCACTGTTTGAATATGGAGGGACTAGATACAACTATGCCGTAAGGGGGGGTTGTCACCATTATTTTGACACAAACTTGTTTTTACCCCAAACTGTGGGAACTTAATCATCTCTGATCCCAGGCAGAGTGTTAGCTACAAAAACAGTTACATACCTCTCTGTTTAGGAAGATACTGGGTCCATACTTCCTTAAGGGTGGGTCAACCCTAAATAATTTGGGGCTTGGTTGGTCGAGATGGAATTTCCAAACGGCTGTTTGATACCCACCCTCCTTTCCCCAGTTATGTGCCCCCTTGCTACCTACATCAAAAGTGTTCGTTAATGTCAATGACAATGTCAATGGTTAATGACAGCACTCCCTCAGCTAAAGCTTAGGACCCAGCTTAGGCTCTAAGAGATTGATAGGATTGTTTACAATAAGATGAATGGACTGGATGGCCACTGTTCATAACTTTAGCTTTGATTTGACTGACCTGTGTATGTTTTTATTTTAGTCTAAAATTTTTTATCAGAAGAGACATCTGATATAACAAATGAAGAACAAAAAGTGTTATTCCAGATGGTTTGTGGCATCATTATTATTTCCCATAGTATGGTACTATAAACATCACGTATTTACTGCAATAATTATCCTAATCCTGAAAGTCCCTTAGTCTATGGCAGCCAGCTCACCATTGCCTAGGAGGATCAAGACATATGCATGCTGGTTTGGTAAATGGCTACCACCTTCTTCTATCTCTTAGGGACTTTGGTGCCTGTAGTTAAACGAACATAAGATATAGGTAAAGATATCCTACCAACAACTGAAGGGAGATTCCAACCCAAATAACCAAACCGCCAACATTTTAGTGATCCACCCTCAAGGCAAATGCCACAAAAGCCATCCTAAACAGAGAGGTATGTGGTTTTCAACAGCTAATATACTGCCTGGGATCATAAATTACCATAGATTACCGTGTTCCCAAATTATTGTAAGTACAAACAGTTTGTATGTACAAACAGTGGATCAAGCATTCTGTCTTCACTTTTACAAAGGTTCACTTTTACAAAGGTCATTGTAAATCTAGTAGTATTTGGTCATTTAACTGGACTTCATCTTGTAATGCCGAAGACCTTTGAAGCCTTCCAAACCTTCCATCAGCTCAGATTCATTATTTCTGATGAAGCAGCTTGTAAAGCTGTGGGACATCTTCAACATTACAAGTACAAGTCCAGTTGAATGTGACCTACTACTACTAGACATCAAACATTCTTCTTTACCTTTTAATGAGATGATTCAACATAGGATAAAAAAGGGGCTAAAAAAACACAGCTTTATTAATCAATGTTTTAGTCATTATAAAATAAAAGGCCGAAGCTTTGTACCTCTAGGACAACTTTAAAGAGATTTGTTATTTGAATCATGTCTGTTCAGGGATTTGTTTTCTTTCTTTACAAATGTATGAAAGAAGACCACCCTGAGACCTAGGATTGTATTCATTTCTGGCATGGTTCTTACATATGATGAAACACCAGGGAGAATCGAGTAATATGATTTAAGTTAAACACAGACTGAAATTTAAGTGAGAGCAATACTGGTGTCCTCCTGGTTCTCAAATGTCACTTGCAGACTTGGCCCCCCCCCATCAAGCCTCCATCCTGCACACAGCAGGAAAGCTCCATTCATATGTAGGAGTCATCCGTATGTCATATGTCCTTAACTTGGGGATTACCTGTACTTTAAACATATTACATTAGGTCCATGAATAATTTTGTGGATCCTATAAGTTTAACAGTAAACTTTTCACTGCTTCCTCAGGATATGAAGGTGATTACCAGGTCTGATAAATTTGTGTCTACATGGAAGTCCAGAAGGCAGAGGACAAAACAGGACCAACCAACTTCAAATAAGGGGAAGAGTACCTGGGTACCTGGGGCATTAAAAATAACAGACACTGTTTGGATGTTTGTAAAAAATGAGGATTTAGGCAATATTTCTCAAAGGAGTTAGTATAATAAGGCTGGATAGCCCACATAAACATGTTGTTTTCTGTGAATAAAGGTGTTGTGGTATAAATCCTTTAGAGAATCCTTTCCCAAATATTTTTCCATGGTGGATAATTTTCAGATCTCTGGGAATACCTGCTATAATTACTACATCCAGGCTTACAGTACAATAGCTTGGATGTCAGTGGGAAGAATGTCTCCCATACAGAAAGCCAAAAAGATCATTGGTGTCAGTGTTAATTGACCTCTAAAGGAATCCTGGGTTTCCATGAAATCCTGGTTGAGACACTGCTCTAGGGTTTCTATCTGAAAAAGATGTCCATTGAAGAACCAGAGAAGTAGTCCCCTGTCACACACGATCACCATGAACCCTTGCTATATAGTCCATTTCCTGGTGAATTAAACCTTATTTCACTGCCTTCATCAGCTATGTATTTGTTGTGCATAGTAAGGGTTAAAGACATTGCTTCCAACTTAGGATGTCAGTCACATTCCCAGCATCCTTCTATGTCATTGTCTTGTTTTCTTATTCCTCTCTTGTACAGTTTAATTACTGGGAAAGGCTGCTTATTATTATTCAATTTTGAAATTTGATGTGCCGATGCATGTAAATGCTTCTAAATGACCGCCCATATCCTCTGCAAGTGGCCAACGAACAGCAACACGACTCAACACCTCCTTCTACTAACACTGTACTTCTTACTAACTTTGACAAACTCCATTAATTTTTTAAGATGCTTTTAATAAAGCTCCTGAGCCGTGGGGGAGGAGGGGCAAGGAGTTCTCTGTCAGTCCATGAGAGTTCCTGCTGACTTTATGAATATTAATGACAGTGTAATTCTGATTAAAGGGGCTTGTGGGAAAAGCTCTACGAATCCCACAGCTCAACAAGACCAGATCGTAGTCCCTTTATGAATTTGGATTTAGACATTAAACTGTGGGAGGGGAGAGAATGGGGGGCAGCAGAGACCCAGAAGAAAAAACAGACTTAATACTGGCTCCCCTACTCCTGAAGAAAGAAATTAGGTGGGTTAATAAATTAGGCAATTAATAATACCAGGCCTTGAATCAACACATCTGTCTTTCAAGTTGGATACATTGATGAATGCCAAAGCAGGAGAAAGGATTATAAAATCATATTACATTGATCAGAGGACAGCTGCGGGGAAGGAGACGAGACATTTGGTAAGTCTTAGAGGAGACTAGAGAAATGATAATTAATGTAATTATTAATAACACCTTATAACAACATCATCGTTCTCCCTAGGATGGAAGGTCTGGTTGCTGTGGGAAAACTTCTCAAGGTTATTACAATAAGTCTCAGGATATGACTTGAACAAATACGCAACATTTCAAAGGCCCAGATGGCATGAATATTTTCAGAATATGCAGTCTAATGCAAACGCAGGTGCTCTGATTACAGTATTATCTGGTCACTTTTAATTTAAACTACCAGTTGTCACGGTTTCTTTTCACTCTGTGATATTTAGGAGAACTGGGATCAGATCAGCACAAAGTACACAGACATCTATTGTAAATAGAATGTTTTAATGCATTCAAGAAAATAATAATAATTTGCAGCCAAAAAAAATCCCAAACTGGCAAAAAGGCACTCACAAGTATAGTTCCAAAATCCTTTAGATTACAAAGCCCCACCTGTCCTTGGTTGGTACACTACCTTGAGCCCCTTACCCAGTATGGTGCCACCAGTCTAAAGCTACAAACACATGTCAGATAATTCTCATCCGATTATCGCTTGAAGGCTAGTATTGGACACGAATCTGACGTGTGTACTGCACCCCCGCACAACGTCGTTCATGGATCCGTCCTGGCAGATCCATGAATGATGAACAACCACAATGTAAGTGAAGGGGGGCGTCCTCCCTTCCCCCCCTCCTCTCACCAAACAGCAGAACGACGCTGTATGTATAGCATTTGTTCATGCATCTTTTAGTCTTTTGTCATTGGAAAGGATCCTTTGCAATGACAAAAGTCTAAAGCGTGTACGCAGCCTTAGGGAAGCAGAAGGCAAAAATGGGGGAAATTATACTGCTCATCCAAGACCCATTCCTGCATTCCTGTACAATTCCCAAAGATGGAAAGGTTTCTTTATACATACAGTGTTTATACATTGCCTTATACCTACCAGTCATTTAAGTGAATATGTTTACATTATTCCCAAGGAAACAATTACATTGTATTAGAGGAGAGTGGCAGTTTGTTATGCAGTTGGTTACACAAAGAAACTTTTTGAGGTTCAGTTGAGGTATGAGGTATGATAATATTACTGTCACTCTAAAGCTACATACACGTCAGATGATTTGAGACAAATGGTCATGTCATTATGGCCGAGAAACCAGCAGTACAGTGGACCCCCAATGTCATCTGCCCTGGCGGATTAAGTGACTGATCAGGAACATCTTTTGTGGATTCCTATGGAGGACAGAACATTGTAAGGTGTGTGTGTGTGTGTGTAGGGGGGGGGGGTGCTCGCTCATCCTACCCACTCCCCTCCCTATAGATCAGTGCTGTGTGCAGTGCTCATTAATTTATCTGTCACAATGAAAGATCATATGCAGCGACAGTAATCTGACATCAGTAAGGGGCTTACGACAACACTTTTTAGACAATTTGCATATTCCGTTTACTTCAAACAAGACCTCAATTACCCTTCTTTTATCAAAGTACTGTAATGACACAATCAGGAAACCTATTCACACCCTTCCCTATTTCCTGGTTCATGTACTCTGACTGACCCTGTAAGGGAGATTAACCCCAATGTTCTATGTTTTGCTGGATGACCTCATTGTATTTGTGATACAAGTTTATTTGGCTAAACATATGACTTTTAGAGTAGATCTAAGATTTAAAGCTGAGCTCCAGACAGCTGTGAACATCCACATACATATACATATTAGGCAGATCATTTACCTGCCAAGAAATTTGTATTTCTCCTCATACAGTAATGGGATTGACACAGAAAAAGCCCTGTCTGGCATGGAAGGAGACCTGATATTTTTCTACTTCAGATCAGTAACACTTACAAGTCCTCTATTCTGTGACAGAAGTAGCAGTGTACTGATCAGTTCATCTGTCACTCAGCTCTCTACTTATATTAATAGGCTCCGTGCACTGCAGCACAATGGATTAGCCACTTGTGCTGCTATTCTTTCTCCATGTCTAAGTTTAGCTGTACAGGGGACTGCAGGACCTTAATGTCAGTACAAATTCAGCTGCTTACACTGACTGCATGGAAGAAAATACATTTATTTAAGTATTATTTAAATACAGAGCTGCAATAACTTGTGCCTACAGAGCCGATGCTACTTGAAGCATCCACCCAGGGGCTGAAACAACCTGCAATGAAGAAACAATTACCACAACATCACCAATGTAAACTAGCCAAAAGACTGACAACCTTCATAAAAAAAGTTTCTTTGGGTACCACTGGTATTTTCATTTACATTAGTTTTGCAGAAAGTGGATGAATTTGATGGCATTAAAAAGAAGCTGTACTGTGGGGGTTTGGATTCCTTATGCCTGATAACTGGAGGTAAACTATTACTTAGAAGTAGTACAGAAATTTACAGGGTCAGTTAAGCAAAACCTGAAACTTTCCTGAACTACACATGCTTAGATATTCTTTCCTCTTACCACTCCATTCAGCAGCCGACAATGAAGAAACTACTTTGTACTTCCAGGTATAAAGCATCACTTCTGGGCAGGGTCCTCTCCTCCTCCTGTGTCACTGTCTGTAGCTGTCGGTCACTTGCAACCCTTATTTATTGTACAGTGCTGTGTAATATGTTGGTGCTATGTAAATCCTGTTTATTAATAAAAATAATAATTTGACTTACTTGTTCTTCTTAACCTAGTCCTGGAGTATGGTGTCCAGCTGTAACATGGGGATGGAGAGACAGGTGAGTTCTTAGTATGCCTAAATCGGGACAGTTCAATGATATTGTTCCTGGGGAGGGAGAGTAAAGGTGAGTATCTGCTGCTGGGAAGAAGGGGCTCACTAAATCAATCTTGTTGTCTTCCCATACATGGGTTAAACACAGGTTGGCTGTAAAAGTGGAAGCACAGATTACACTTTAAGATGTAAAATTTTGTCACCAGTCACAGTTTTCTAAAGGGAAAACTGATAAAATGTATCACCCACTAGTGGAAGTTACTCCACCCCAGACCCATTGCTTCCCAAGAACTAGTAATAGGAGCAACATTTTGATGCTTTGGGAAGCCAAAGAGTATTTGGAGACTAGAGATTACTGGTAACAATGTGATTTATACAAACAGAAACAACATTTGGCCTATACAGTTTATAAGGTATACTGGATTTAGTATTCAGTATCACAAGAAGCATTGCTTTTGAGAAGTAGAATACAGAGACAGAGAATCCAGGGAGCTAAATATTCCTGATAGGACCCCATCACATACAACTATGATCCAGAATAGATTTATATAGAAGAGAACAAATGAGGACACCAGCCAGCAGAGTAAATAAGTGTATAACAATGTAAATGTGGCAAAAATAAGTACACTGATCAATACAACATCTAACCCAACAAAAACCCCTGACTTTCCGCAATGATGATAGTAGTCATTTCCTGAATATTATTTTGATTGAAACATGTCTTGCTTATCGGACTAATAAAATACAAACATATGTATCATGCTTAAAAACGTTTTGACTCTGTGCAGTTTTTATTAAACTGACAACCGGCATAAGGACGAGTGATGTACCAACACGATGTTGTGTCATTTTTATGGTTGTTGTGTGCACATCTTTATTTGTTTTCTGGGCATTGTCCTAATGTGTCCTTGAATTTATTGTTCTTTACCTCTTCTGACTTGATTTCTGATCCCTCTGCTATATATACTGTTTAACTGCTTACCAAATGTATGTCCTTGATAACAGCAATTTTAAAACACATCAGTTGTTAATATATCAAAGCCTGCTAAGCAACTATAAAAAAAAAAAAAGGGTCAACAACTAGACAAGCAGTTATTAGACCATACCTACTGAGAAAATGTCTTCACTGGACGATTGCTATGCTGCATTTCACCAAAGTAATCACATATAGATCACAAACTGCTAGCATCAGCCACCCATTCATATTCTTACCAAAACCTTTTCTTTCCTCAGACTACATATAATTCCGGACAGCTAGTTTTATGAAGACATCTAACATCAAGAGGGAACCCTGATAATTTCCATTGCCAAGATACAAGTACTCGCTACAACAGTCTTTTCTGACCTTTTTAACATAGGGGAAACCCTTGTGATAACTTTCAGGTCTTCAGGGAACCCCTTCTATAATTTCTATACTTACACATTTTCTAGGCTTACACAATAACTAAAGAATATTAGTACAGGGATCATTAGGAAGAATGGGCCTGATTTATTAAAGCTTAATAAGGCTGGAGAGGATACACATTCATCAGTAAACCTGTGTGACGCAGCAAACCTGGAAATGATCTGGTCCAGGATTGAAAACAACAAATAGCAAATGACTTTTGAAGAAATCCACTCCAGGTTTGCTGGATCACCCAGCTTTACTGATGAATGTGTATCCTCTCCAGCCTTGGAGAGCTTGGACTTATCAGGCCAAATGCCTCTTACATTGCTGGCCAGTTTGAAAAAAAATGTCACCCTTAAAAATAGCCAAAAAGAATATTGGTGTCAGTCCAGGGGAACCCTGGTTGAAAAACACTGCTCTATAATAAAAGAAATGTGATGACCTTTTATTTTATGGCGCAGTGCAGCATGGATTTTTTTAAAAGCTCCTGAAAAAAAAAATTCTGATATAGATAAATCAGGCCGATGTCCTCTTTCTTCTCACTCCTTTATTGGCTGCAGTTAAAGTGCAGACACAGACAGTCTGAATGTAACATAGAAATGTTTGCATTGGCCAGAATATAAAATGACAATGGGGGAGAGAAATTATTTTATTTGCACGGTATCCCTTGATATTCTAATAGAGCTACAATTTGGTTTAAACAGCTCCGTTATGGTTGTACAACATTTTGATAATGTATGAAAATAAATAAACATAATAAAATAAATAAAAACAATTCCAGGAGATTAACCTCCCTAGGGGTAACCCCGAGTGTAACTCGGGGTAGAAAAAAGTTGCTAAAAGCGGTAACCCCATGTCACACTCAGGGTAGGTAAACCTATGGGAGGTAATAGTAAATACAGTGCTTACCTTATCCGCCAGCGTCCCGCGCTGTCTATCGCCGCAATCTTCTTCTTCTTTCTTCTTCCTCCGACCGGCTTCTGCACCTGATGAGTCACCGGGGAGTTCCCGGTGATGTCGGAGCGTGTGTATGTTGCCGGCGGGGCGGGAAATTCAAAATCCATTTATATTTACAAAATAACTGTATTGAATGCAATACATTGGATTTATATGTGTAAAAGCAGTACATTGTTTTCAAGAACATTTATTTTACAGTATATATATTAGGATGAGTATAATATGTATTTAAAAAAAAAAAAAATTAAAATTTTTTTTTTTAAATATATATATTTTTTTAATTCATTTAATTTATTTTTACATGATTTTGTGTTTCAAACTTTTATTAGTTTACTACTATTATAAAATACTGTAAAATAAATTTTCATGAAAAACAATGTACCGCTTTTAGACATATAAAACCGGAAAGAAATGAACTGCTAGGGAGGTTAAAACAAGACCACTGAACATAAGGGCTGTAAAACATTCGGTTTTCTAAATGTTGGTTATGTAAACTAATCTGTTGTCATAAGTATTATTCTATATAGAACTCACCACAATGGGTTGTCTCGTAGATATACTTTTTGAATGAAAAAGTCAACCAAAACCAAGTAGATAAACATTTCTAAAATTGCAAATCTCTGCAACAATTAAATACTAAAATTGAATAAATGTTGAAAATTCTTTAATAACTTTTAAATCTAAGTAAAACAATTTGCATAATAAAAAAAAATCTAATAATTTGCGTGTTGCTCAAAGATTTCCATAGAAGAAAACACTCTGGGTATGAAAACCTGATATAGGTCAACAATATATTGCTGTTGGGTTCTGCTTGTTAGCTACTTATTTTTTTCAATAGAAGAATTAATAAAAGTGATTATGATAAGCCAATAGAGACATGTTTTACTAGTTAGGAAGACAATACAATAGCATTTATACATGAAGGAAAGAAACATAGAAATATGGCCCACAGCAAACAATCGCATTTCTTTCATTCGCCCACTGAGAACTAAAAAATGAAACTTGACTGGACAATATAAACATCAGATCTACATTTGATTTTCACTAGTAATTTAAAATCACACAGTGTGTTTCAATGAATTATGCATCTTATGTTGTATTTGTATAAAACCACATTATGTATATTACATTAAAATTTAATTACAACCAAGGTATAGTTAATTAAAAGTTCATAAGCAATTTGGTTAGGAGATCAGAACCACTTCCTCCAAAGAGCTAATGATATCAATTTCAGCTTACAAAATGATTAAAAGACATGAATCAATAGTATGATTTCCTATTCATTATTAAAGGGTGAGTCCACTCCAAATAGATATTCTTGGAAGACGCTAGCAACCTAAAACTATTGAATGGAGCATAAATACAGACAAGGTCTGAAGGTCAGGCAACAGAGGATATGTCAGAACAGCAAGTGCATTGCTTGAAATTAGCTTTGGGGATAACTGGAGGGCAGCATTTAGGTAATTTAGTCCAGCGGTCACCAACTGCAAGAAACCTTTGGTGGTCCACAGGAACATTTGGATATTATTTGCAAATTTATGTTTTTAACTTAATAATTATGTTTTTTTTATTATTAATTAATAATAAAACAAAAAATAATATTCTAATAAATTCTTATATTCTGAATGACTATTTTAGCCTTTATACTGCACTAAATTCACGAACTGTATTAATGACAGAAAAACAAGGGAGGTGCAGCGTGATGTCAATGTAGTCTTAAGTTGTATGAGGCAACCGTTGCCGAGTCGTAAGCTTCAGTATTGTTTCCACCATTACACAGTCTGATTTATGATTGGGCAGCACGGTGGCTCAGGGGTTAGCACTCCGGCCTTAGCAGCGCTAGGTCCCAGGTTCGATCCCCAGCCAGGAAGTTATCTGCATAGAGTTTGTGTCTGCGTGGGTTTCCTCCGGGTACTCCGGTTTCCTCCCACATCTCAAAAACGTGCAGTGAGGTTAATTGGCCTTAGACTACATTAATGACATATGACTAGATTGTGAGCTCCTTTGAGGTACAGTTAGTGACACAACTATGAACTTTGTACAGCGCTGCGTAATATGATGGTGCTATATAAATACTGTGTAATAATAATAAAAAGGAATACGAGAGGCTAACGTTAAATTATAGGAAAATCCAAAACTCTGGAGCCAGCTGTCACCAAAACAAGATGTAAAGTAAATCATCCAGGGGGGACACCTGTTCCTTTTTCATCTATCTCCAGTTTTTTTAATACAATAAATAAACACTTTACAGTTTAAATCTGACATAATGGGCATGATTTTTTAAAGCTCCCAAAGACTGGAGAGGATATACTTTCATCAGCTGGGTGATCCAGCAAACCTGGTTTGGATTTCTAAAAAGTCATTTGCTATTTGTTAGCAAATGTATTCAGTTCTGGACCAGATCCATTCCAGGTTTGCTGTGTCACCTAGCTTCACTGATAAAAATGTGTATCTTCTTAAGGGTCAATCAAACAGACCTCAGTTTTTCCACATTGGGAACCTTCCTCTGGATGGTGAAGTGCAATATCATTAAAAACACAGCACTAAGATTAATTATTAAACCTCCAACAAACTCTGACGTACAGTGCAGTAAATTGTTCTACCACCCCCCTTCATTAAACCACTCGGCCATTACTACATCTTTGACTGAGCAAATAAACTATCCAGAATCATATATAAAATTATTGGATTGAACAACAGAAGCTTATCTTTGTCCAACATTAAAATTTACAGTTCTTTCACATTTCGCACCAGAGTGATGGACTGGAGTAGACAGAATCACTAAGCTATGGACCAGAACAGAATAAGCCTTGCCTGACGGCCACTAAACTTAACATGCTCGCCCGGGTGTCAGAAACCGAGCCCCTGCCTTTAGGAACCACCCTATTATCACATAATAATATGATATCAATGGAGGCTATGCTAACAAATTTCCCCATAACCTACAAACTCCCCCTTGCTTTTCTTTAATGAATAGAAAAGCAACCTACAAAAGTACTTTGACCACAAGGAAAAAGTCAAGGTCATTACCTTTACCCTTTATGTCCTATATCAGCAACAAATACCAAGAGCCTGGGTAAAAAAAAATGATTCTCTGGTATCAAACTTTATTCCTATTCTATAATTAGGAGATGCTTGCTTGTGATCCATTAATGACTACAGTTTTGAAGAACTCGCATTTTTTTGTTTCTGCTATAATGACATTCTGCAAAAAAAATACAAACGCACTATAGTCATTCACATGGTGAATACAGCCCCTACTGGCTTCCAAACCATGTAGAAGTACCCTGCCTCTCCTAAGCTACAAACTACTGATGCAACAGGTCTCTAGACTCCTTGAGAGCCACTACTATACTATTTGTTCAAGAAAACAGAAAAAATGTAAAAAAAATAATAATTTGTAAGTAAAGATTGTTGCATCTATTTTTTGGGGCATTGACTTTAATGCATCTGTATATCTCTATAATACAAAATTAAATCAATGTTGTTTTCTAAATCCATGGTAAAAATAGTTTTGTGATATTAGGCCTATTTAAAACAAAAGCTGGTGACGCACTGCATAATTACACATCTAACAAAAAAGCAAGGGCTATTCATTATTTTGTGGGAAACCCCATTTAAAAAAAAAATACCAAGCAACACATTTAGTTTGAAAAACTGATATCTTATCTTAAACATCTTTATCTTAAAAAAAAAATCTTGCAGTTGAGAAAAATAATACACATTTTAAGCACTTAACACATACTGAGATGATTGCTAGGTCAAATTTACATTGACAAGTATATTTACTTTGAATTCATATCAGATTTCAAGACTTTTCTTTCGGTTAGTCCTGGCTGAAGCCTTAGCTGACTTCCACTATTGACTTTGGAACCTTTATCTATCTGCATTTGTATAACATTTTGGATGTATAAGCAATTTATAAACAGATACTAGATCTCCACCCTCCAGCAGGTGAATGGAAGGTGTTCAAATGGCACAGTCACTAGCACGCTATTAACCAGATACCAGGATCTTTCAAAATATCCTGAAATCTATGGCCCCTGGCCAACTTTCACTAATTCCTTTTAATCTATAAGGGTACAGCCTATGAAAGCAATGTTAGCTCATAGCAGAGTTTCCCCAGGGAACAAACAGCTTGTTATTTTAGTGCACTATGAGCCGATGCCAAGTCTAATGTGATGACACATTGTACATGCTTTTTGTATAGTACAACTACTGGTCACATCAAGTATGGACGATGCAAGGCTAAGTAACATGATATACGCTTTATATCATGTCACAAATCTTAAAAATCATTTATTAACCAAGTAATTAGAGAACAGTACTGTTATACTGTCACATAGGCTGGATAAAAATTTAAAGTTGAGGGGAAAAAAAATAATATCCCAATAAAAGATAGAAAAAAATAACTGCAACTTTAACCTTTCTTCCAGAGCTGTGTCACTCTAATTTCTGCCACAATTAGCTTTGAGCTCTGCTGAAAAATGCCTATACCAAGAGCAATTTGATATTGGTACACTAGTATTTACACAGCTTGCATTTAAAAATATATATATAATGATATTTTAATAAATAGTTTATTTGAATTTATTCCACCAAAGCTTTCTTGACTTCATCCACTATACAGCATGTGGAACATTCAGGGAAACTTAAGCTACGTACACACTTGCAATGCTTCTCGTCCGATAATCGGCTCAGGGCTGATATCGGATGAGAATCTGGCGTGTGTAAAGCGCCCGTCGTCTATCGTCCGAACGACCATCCTGAACCATCCTAATGCAAGAGAGGGGGGAGAGCGCGCAGCAGGGTGCCTCTTCGTCGTTCTCCCCCTCCCCTCTCCATAGAGCAGAACCATGCTGTATGTACAGCACTCGTTCATGTATCGTGCAGTCCCTAGTCGCTGGAAAGGATTGTGAAACATCCTTTCCAACGACAATAATTGCACGTGTGTACGCAGCTTAACAGTGGATTTCATATAAATAAATATTTGAGTTCCTAAAGTAAAATATATACAAATGTAATATTTGTTGCAAGCATCAATTTTACAACTTTGGTATACAATAGCTTCGTAAAGATCGAGCACAACAAGCTACCCAGAAATAGTTTTGTTTTCAGTGAGTCTTAGCAAAATAACAGATTTGAACCAGGAGAGAAAATGTAATACAATTACATTGTAACACAATCACATGTAATAAATGTAATGAAAATGTAAATGTAATACAATTTATTTCTAAAATTGTCACTTCTATACTAATATTAATCAGCAAGAACAATTGTAAATGTGTCTCAATTGATCAGCATAGTGTATTCATGCTAAATTGCTGCATCTTGCTTGTATAGTTTATACAGTAAGAAGGTGTTTGTTCCATCTGTTTAGAGGACAATGACCAGTTATAAGCCATAATCAATGCCACATAATTTTAATAGAATGGTTGAGCTACCAACATGTTCCACTGTAGTTGTAACCATTGCAGGTTTTGATTTTTTTCAGAAGATTAGATTTAATTGAAAGCTTTTCTAGCAACAATTACTAACATTCTAGGCAAAACAATCGTTAATGACATCAATTATACTTAATATAATAAACATGATAGATATACAAAAGCTTTAAGTATGTGTGGACATTTGACCACGTGGTTGGTCCAAACCAATTCCACTCTGCAGATTTTATGGCCTCATACCTTTTTTGGCTTTTTCTGACACTTTGGTAGAAGGAAGTCTGCTAGTTTAGCATGTTGTAATATTTTTCCATAAGTCCAAATTGCTTTGCAGTCAAATTAGGTCTAGGTCAAAGAAATTAAATTAATCTTAATATTTTCTGTGAGTCAAATTCCCATTGCATTGTTTTTTTTCTGGGTTTACAAAAAAAAAGAAGCTAGGCCAACAGGAAAAATATTTTAAAAAACTTGAGGAATAAGAGGTATAGAGGGAAACATCTATGGTGGATGAAAAGTCCATTTTACTAAAAAGGATCTACAGTATGAGGAGAAGGTTTAGCAAACATAAAGGTTTAAATTTTTTATTATTCTTGGTTAAACAATAGACCCCAACAGTAGAATGATTGGGAGAGTTAAGATCCAGTTGAAGTATTGTCAGCAAAGGAGACATGTTTCTTTTAATTATTATTATTCAATTCTATTTATAAAGTACCAACATATTACGCAGCTCTGTACATTAAATAGGGGTTGCAAATGACAGACAGATACAGACAGTGACACAGGAGGAGGAGAGGACCCTGTCCCAAAGAACTTCCAGTCTAAGAGATAGGGGATGTAGCACACAATAGGAGGGGGATTTGGAAAAGTGGGTTCAAGAGACAGAAGACAACGAGTAAGCAAGTTTGAAAAGATGGGTTTTAAAGCCATGTTTAAATGAGCAGAACGTAGGGGCAAGCCCAAAAAGATGAAGATGAGTGTCTAGAGAGTCTGGCAGCTCTGGAAAAGTCTTGGATGCATGTGATGAGATTATTAGTGAGGAAGTCATTAATAGGTCACTGGAGGAGCAAAGAGAGCGACTAGGGTGTATTTGCGAGTCAGGTCTGAAATGTAGTTGGCACAAGGGCTGTGGCGGGAATTAAAAGCAAAGCACAGTTGGAGGAGCTTGAACTTTTTACGAGCAAGGAGTTTAAATTTATTTATTAGATGAAATGAAAGTCAGTGTAGAGATTCATAAAGAGAGGCAGCAGAAGATGAGTGGTGGGAAGGATGGATGAGTCTGGCTGCAGAATTCATAATAGATTGTAGAAAACAGAGTCTGGTTAGTGCGAAGCCAAAGAAGAGGATGTTACAGTAGTCCAGAGGAGAGATGATAAAAGTGTGTATAAGGAGTTTGGTGGTCTCTGGGGATAGGTAGGAGTGTACTTTGGAGATGTTATTTTTTTCTGCTTAATAAGCCTAAAAAAAGGTTTACCAATTAACTAAAATACACAGATTATATATGTGTTTTACAATGCCCTACCAGACCACACAGGCAGTCTGGAAACCTGACTTTACAATTGTTAAATAATACAACCAGGCCCTGTTCTTTCTCCAGCCTGCAGTTGGACAGAAAGGAGGTCCAGAAGAAGCAACAGAATGATGAACATATCTTTTTTTGTCATCCATTTTCTTGTCAACATGTATTTTGTTAGCGCATGAGCATTGACAATCAGTCTAAGTTCTGTTGTACAGGGCACTAGAAGAGGCTGGTACTAAATTAAGGTATTTGCACTAATTACTTTTAGAAATACACACATTTAGTAGTCAGCGCATGCCAGCATGAATCAGTATTTTTTATTGTATCTAGAGTTCAGCTCTGGATAATTGTAGGTATGTTATTTTCTATGTAATTGATTTCCAATTTTCTATTCAGACTAAACAGACGTGTAATTTCACTGGTGTACTTAGCTCATGATCATTTACTATTTTAAAAAGTACTCAAACACACTCTCCAGCTCCATGGGAACATGGGTACAAGTAGTCTAAAAGCTAATTCCACATCTAGGCTGCAATATCCACAAGCTGTTCGCCCTTTGTACCACCACAACTCCTATCGTAGACAATTGGTTATGTTATTAAGACCAATAAACATAATTTTTTATGAATCGGCAGTTCTATAAGTCCAATTTTCACTTACAGAGGTACTGAAGCAAAATCTGAAACTGCTCATCTTCTTCGCACAATTGAGGAAAGGCGGTATGGGGTACCTAACGGACGGTTCAGAAGCGGGACCACAATATTGGTTTATCCTGGAGAACACCTTAACAGCAAATCCTACGCAAATAGAAAGGAACACAGAACTGTTCTATTTTTTAAACTTTGTGTGGCTTTCAGATAATTGCCTTACATGAATAAAACTCACTGTTTGGAGGTGAATAGAGAATATTTTGTCTACTAGTGTTTGCAAGCATGTGGCTTTTGAGTCTTACTCAAACACATCTTCCTCTGTCTACTATTATTGTTTTTTTTTTTTAAACTTTGGCCTAAATTAATACTCTGCATTACATGACAAAAGCGGTACTTTTTGCTTAAAATTAAAGTTTGTGTACAAAGTCCAAGTCCTGACATGAGGTGTGTCCAATTTATATGGACAGCTGGTAAATAGTGAAGGCTTGTGCTTAGCAGCAAGCTAACAGACGTTCTTCCTTCACATGCTTGCATTTTCCTCCCTCCTGTGTTCATACTCTTAGAAATAATGTTTTAAAACATTTTATAACATGTCACCCTGCAGAATTTTAGATGGTAGATGTTAGGTCTAGTACACATGAGCAAATTAGTTTCCATGGTTGTTCTTGACCAAAAGACATTATACAGTCCCAAACACTCCACATGTATACAATATTCAGCCCTTTTCCAGCCATTTTTTTTGTTGGATTAGGAGTGACTGGAAAACAAATTTTATTCAGATCGATTTAACTGTTCCTGCACAAGAGACATGTTGTGATATTACCAACAAAAGACTGCAGGATGCATGAACAAGTGCTGTACATACAGCATCGTTCTGCTCTATCAAGAGAGGAGGGTGAGAATGATGCAGCGGCACCCCCCTGTGCCTTCCCCTCTTCACTTTCATTGTAATCGTTCGTTGTTTGTCGTCCGTAGATCCACCGGGACAGATCCATGAACGACGGATGACGAGCGCTGTACACAAGCCAGATTCTCATCTGATATCAACCCTAAAACAATTATTGGAAGAGAATCATCTGACGTGTGTACATTGCCTACGATGCTAGCCCATAGATGACATAATTATGTAAATCTTGGTGTCTTTTGCGGTGCAGTTCTCAGTCATGTTCACAGATGTCTGACATAGATCAGCCAATGCTGTATTATTGTACATTTGTACACCTTGTCAACTAGCACAGTGTGAATTTAAATGCGGCCTGCCATAGAAAGTCAACTTTTCTAAATTGACAACCATTGTAATTGGAATTGAAATACCTGCACAACTACTGGAAGAAGACCTGAAGAAAGTTGAGAATTATGCCTAGAAACTCTGTTGTTGGAGAATACAAAATGTACAGAATGCTGATATAACCAACAAGTTCTGAAAGGAAAACATTACTTTCAGAGAGACTGACCTTTGAAACAGTCGTAAAAATGTCAATTTGAATTACATTGACAATATGGCTCTGGTCTGAAGCTCTAATCCAACTATATCAGTGTACCCCATATTTGCATTATAGGCCTATTTAGATACAGAATATATGTATGTTATTTAGCTTTAGTATGTTTTTTAGCTGGTAGGGTAGAGACTAGCCGGAAAGGAATCACTTTGTCACAGATAGACGCCATGAACCTTTTTTTTTTTTTTTTACAGTACACGGTATCTAAGAATACCTGCTTGTCATGCAAAGTTTACTTTTTTACAATTACACATGCAACAAACAAAGTAAACAATCTAAAAAATATCCCCACCCTATATCTCTATGTATACAATAAAGCATATTTTCATGAAACAAGCTTACCATGAAAAACAATTGTTCAGTGTCCACAGCAGTACACAGCAGTGCCCATGTCCTACATAAATTCTTTTGTAACAGTAGCGGTTCAGTCTAAAAGTCAAAGACAACCAATTAGGCAATGAAGAATTTTCTACCAAAAATGATCTGCACCCTATATACATTTTGTATTAAAAATATAAAAGGTTATACAGAGCAAAAATAATTTGTATCCTTGCAGTGTGTTCCCCTCTGCACCGCTTAAGTTCAGTGCTTCTGTCATCTAAGTGATGAGGAAAGAGGAGTAAAACCAACCTAATCCCTAACTCCTTGCTGTGCTATATTGATCCCCAGCCTCTTCTTAAGCCTCCCTGTTCAGTTGCTTGATTTGCTGACACTCAGGGCTTGATTTATTGAAGCTCTCTAAGACTAGAAAGGATACTTTTTTATCAGTGAACCTGGGTGATCCAGCAAACCTGGAATGGATCGGGTCCACGGATAAAACCATTTGCCAACAAATAGCAAATTACTTTTTAAGAAATCCATTCAAAGTTTGGTGGATCACTCAGCTTCACTGATAAAAGTGTATCCTCTCCAGTCTTGGAGCGCTTTATTAAATCAAGACCTACGAGTCTATGAGCCTTGCACAGTGCAGGATGATGCAGAGACCTTGCCTGCAAACCAGAGCATTTGGCAGTGGAGGACAACTCAGCCTATATATTTGTGGATAAGAGGACAGGTGGGAAGAAATTTTAGGTGGGCAGCAGCCCCTGTATTGTGACCTAAAAACAGCTGGGTGGGTACTAAAAAGTTCCGGGTGATGCACCCGGCTAAAAGGGGCTGGGGAGAACACTGGGAGGAAAGGTACTGTTTATTTCTTTCATTAAATTTTAACTTTCTGAACAATGTAAAAATTGTAGGAAATACTGCATTTACACATTACCAATTTAAGGTGGCTAATTCAAGGCAACACTTCTAACTATTCTAATGGCTTTTACTAAATTTAGAAAAATCAAAATAGTCTTTGTTAATATCTTTGTTAAATCTTAACAACAGGAGATCAGATTGCAAATACAGATCTGAATGACTACGTACACACTTCCAATTATTATCGTTGTTAAACGAACGACGAACGATCCTGCACGATATCTACGAACGATCGTATAGCACCGATCCTGCACATACAGATAACGACACGATCGTTCGTAGATATTGTACACACAATAGATACGATCGTTTGAGCGATACAGGGAGTGACGTGCACGACAGGAAGTGAACGAACGTTCGTTCGTCACGCATGCTCAGACCATGGACGATCAACGAACGATCGTACACACGAACGATGGTAAACGATCGTCGTCCAATCCGATCCGCCGGTCCGGTCGTTCGTTTCCAACGACTTTCCTCGTTCGTCGGCGTCGTTGGTTACTTTTTTTACGAACGATTTTTGCCCAATCGATCGTTCGTCGTTCATTTTGAACGATAAAAATTGGAAGTGTGTACGCAGCTTTAGGATGGAACACACAACTCTCCTTCTCTACTAACAGAAAAGGACTAGACTGAATGCTAAGCCTGTGAAAGCAATACACAAGTGCTGACTAGAAACTTTCTGTAATTAATGTTTATTTCTAAAAAAATGTTTATTAAAAATAATGAAAAAAAAGACGTTTTTTGATGAAAAAAGAAAAAAAGAGAACTATCTCTATACACACACACACACACACTTATAAAAAATATATTTGTGATCACCATAGCTAACACTTTAAATACATACATGAATTATAAAAAACTTTACAGAACTATGCTGTATAAAATACCAGAGACAGTACACTAATGTTGCCCTTTTGTAGTTAAAAAGCACAGTTTGACCACATAACAATAAAAAAACGTGTACACTAAACAGAGAGGAGGGCAAAACTTCCTCTCTAAGTCACAGGTCATGGATTCAATACTACAAGGTGTTTTTAAAATATGAAAAAATGAGTATATCAAAATGTTCCCAAAGTACATCAATCCTAAAATGTGTGACAAAATAAAAAATACAAATTAATGTTCTATGTGATGTCTGTTACAGATGATGGGGATGTTCCTTGCACTAAGTATATGTGAAAAAGCTAAGCTGCGCATGTGCAGGGCCAGCTTGGTTGCCACAAAACTCAGTAATCCTGGCTTCCCTTGCGTGTGCCGGGGATAAATGAATGATTTCATCCCTGCACAGCCAACTAGGATGGACTAAGATCATGGGCATAGGGTGAAAGGCAAGATGGTGGCACCCTGTGATGGGTGAATTGCACAGATTTAGTTCCACTTTAAATTTCCCACTGACAGCTATCATTTACTGCACATGCATAGGTGAGTAAATGAAATGTAACTGGTGGATTTTTTTTTTTGTTTGCCAGGTTCAGGTTTGATTTATTGACAATGAACACACATAGGTGGAATAATAGACATAATTTAAAAAAAAATTATAATGACACAGTTTATGGTTGAGACACATGGGAAGACGTACACAGGGTCTCAAAATCTGTATCCTATCCTTGATGTCCAACATTTAAAATTGTTCTGTAATGATCACTTCCCCATTATTTGTACCAAACACAACCGTATCAATAACCTTTTAATCTCTTCGGTATTACCTCTGTGTTTCTTACAAACAATGTTTTTTAATTAAAAATAAAACATTAGGATGGAGTGTGAAAGCCTTGCTTATCCCATCCAAAACTAAAAATAGAAATTGCCGTAGCAGAAAGAGGAACCATAGCTCCAACCAATCAAGCTGGAAGAAAATAAGGAAGAGGATGGCAATGTTCTGCAACGGAACGGACACAGGTGAGTAGAGCGGGTTTGGTTCTGCTTTATTTTTCACCTAGTAGCAAAATGAACACACAAAGAAAATCATTATATTTGAGTTTTATCATAGATATCCATCATTCTCATCTCTTTTTAGGTCATAAGTTAGTAGGATCATATCCTATTAGCAATATGTATGGAGGAGAGAAAAATGCGATTATCCAAAGACGTGGCTGGCAGAATCAGCCATACAGAGCAATACTATAAAGCCAAGTATGCAGCCTGGTTATTCTGAAATCACCTCTGTTAGCAATATTCTCAATTGACAAAAATTGTATGTAACCCAGGAAAATGTTTTCCTGATACTGGTAGGAATTCTGTGTACTACTTATTCGCGCTTGGCTATAATTTTCTATTCATAGAATGCTTTCACATTTACCAAATACAATCACAGGTCTAACAATATATTTAGACTGTCACCAACTCTTGTCTCAAACTCCACTGTGCACGTACATATAGGAATGGTACTCTGGTATTTGTAAAGTGTTGCTGAATATATGGAAACATGACAATAAACAATCATTATACTTTAGACTGCTGCAGTTCTAGTGGGTGACAGATGACACACAGTGTAATGTATTGGTATTGCAGGTAGAGATAACAATACAAAATTAATAAAGAAAAAGTTTGGGCTATACATTTTAGGCTAAAGTAACATCTACCGGTATTGCTGTTTTCAGCATTCAGTGTCTTGTCAGACTTGTCATTGGATAGTCTGCATTGAATTACAATTATTCTTCTGGACAAACACAATTAAGGAAAGCCATCTATACACCAGGATTGTTTAATCATGTGAAGGCAAATGTTTAAGTGTATATCAACATTCCATTGTAAAATTGAACCAGGCTCTACCCCTCCGTAATGCATCTCAAGCCTCTCTTTTGACTCTTTAATATGATGGGTAGCTCCACTGGTCAATAGGGAGGCTCAGGAAATGAGAAGGGCAGACCCTAACAGTCTTTGCTCTGGTCGACATGGAACAACACAATCAAAAGGGAAAAGTGCCGAGACATTCCCTTTAGTATTACCTTCCACATCTGGCTATTGGGGATCACAAATGCACACCAAAATGCAAATTGTTTGAATTATTTGTAATTTTCTAGGAAAACAGTTAATGCTGTTTTTAAGAAAAAAAAAAACTTAAGCTCACACCAGTACACCAGTATGAATTCTAATATCCATATCTATCTATCTATCTATCTATCTATCTATCTATATTTATATATATTTATTACAATATCCTGTATTCTGGGACAAGGCATACAATATGCTAGAACCATAATCAAGGCTAAAGAATGAGTAAGTGGAGAAAGCTACAAGGCAAGCAAAAGGAGGGATTTAAAAGACAGTCACAGGGCAAAGTACTGAAGGTGCCAAAGGGCAAAGTACTGAAGGTGCCACAGGGCAAGCACCACACACAAGGGAACCACACACAAGGTAGAAAGGAACATTTTTTTTTGCACCTGGGAAATACTGCAGGGTGTAGCTGAGAAAGTTTCTTTAAGGTCATATAGCGGTCAGACATTGCAGTGCCTTTTGTTTATAATGTTTATTTTATATAAATAGCTAATCTGCCTACACATAAAAGGTTCCATGGCTTTTAAGAGCGGGAGATATACAGTTTCCAAGGCGGCAGAACAGGCACTGGCATGCATGGCTTCCCCAGAGCTCACACAGCTGGGATTTCTAGCAAATAGTTTACGTAGTTCTTCCAGAGGTTACAAATCAAATGAAACTACAAAGCAGCACTCTGTGGCCAATATTTAATGAAGATGCTTCTCCCAGAATGACCAACATAAAGGCCATGAAGGAGACTAATTTTAAGGGGAAAACCCTGGAAGATTGGTGACTTGTGGCAGAATATTTACAGAAAATCATTAAATCATGAATAAAGTTGTACGTGGCAACAATAAAAATCCAGGTATAGCTTTTCATCAAGTTGGAAAATGCAAAAGAATGACCAGCAGAAATTAAAGAACCTTTTATACACCAAGACAACCCATGGATGTTAATGGATATCTTTTCTAAAGTGATAGCAAATAAACAACAACCTATTTATTGTACATTGCTGCATAATATGTTGGCGCTATATAAATCCTGTTTAATAATATTATTAATAAAAACTTCATATACTTCATGTTTTAAAACTTAAGAGAAGTACTTTGGAGTGTTGCAGGCATTAACCTATTATCGTATACAAAGCAATTTAATACATTTCAGCCCAAATTAAAAGCACACCAAAAGCTTGTGGCTCACAGGGGAACCAAATTTACTGAATGCTCATAACTTGAATATATAATCATTTTCTAGGGATAGGTATTACGGATGGAATGCTCCATAAATACAAAAAAAAAATCTTTATTAAGGTGAAATGGGCAGCATTGTGGCTTAGAGGTTAGCACTCTTTGTCTTTGCAGCCCTGGGTCCCAGGTTCAAATCTCGTCCAGAACACTATCTGCATGGAGTTTGCAGGTTCTCCCGGTGTTTGCCTGGGTTACCTCCGGGTACTCCTCCCACATTACAAAAACATGCAGTTCGGTTAATTGGCTTCCCCAAAAAGTTGACATTAGACTGTAATAAAGACATATGACTATGGCAGGGACATTAGATTGTGAAGGGACAGCTAATGACATGACTATGGATTTTGTACAGCTCTTTAGATTATGCTGGCGCTATATAAATACTGTGTAATAATAATATAATAATTTAAATTAAAAAAAAAAATTAGGACAATAGGTACATTTTATAGCTATGTTTTCTCTATTAACACACATTAATGTTTACTTTAAAACTGGATGCATAAAAGTTAAAAATATTCAAGAAGCAAAAATGATACATTCTGAGATCCTCACATACAACTCTATACAGTGTCAGGCATCTGGATGAAGTTCAGTCTGTTTGTGTTATTTCTTTTGTGCCTTGAAATAACAGGTTTGGGTTTCTTGTTGTTTAATCCTTTTAAACCTTAAGCTAAAAAATCCTAAATGCAATATGCTTTAGATTCTATGACATAGGTGATGTGATCAGTACAGCCAGACACAGCACACAAATTCCTTTAATAATGCAGAAGGACGTGCTATTGTATCTATACACCAGGGTTTCTCCAGAGGTTGTTAGAAGTTCCTTGAGAAGTTTGTGCGCTCAGGTCAGTTGACCTTACACCAATGATCATTTTGGCTATCTATCTGTAATCGTGACATTCTTCCCACTGGTCACCAATGTAAAAGGACCTCTGGAGTATTCAGGTGTGTGTTAACAAAATAGCAAGGAGCAATGACATCTGAAATGATCCTAGAGAAAATATTGTTGCTGCCTGGAAGAGTTATAAGGCAATTTCCAAACAATTTCATGCCCAAATTCTACAGTAATAAAGATTTTTCACAAATGAAAACATTGAAGGTAGTTGCCAATCTTCCTAAGAGTGGACAATTCCAGCAGACAATTCACAATGCTCAGAAAAAAAAAATAGAGTCAAGGGCTAAATCTCATACTCAACAGGCATCTATTAACAATTTCATGACAGTAAAATCAGAAAAAGACTGAACTAGCGTGAATTTTTGACGTTTGGGAGGGTTGCCAAAAGAAAGCCAGAAAGAAAATTAAATATGGCAGCACAGTTTAGGTTTGCAAACTTTCATGTGAACAAACCAAAAAACGTCCATTGGACAAACAACACCAAAGTGGAGATGAGTGGCCATAATGCTATGGTGAGACCTTAAAAGAGCTGTGTGTGAACATAAATTCCTTCACAATTTTTTGAAAGGCTGAAAAGATTACACACAAAATGATACTTCAAGTTATTACTTCTACAAGCTATTGAATCACGGGATGTACTTAGTCTTTCACAAATGGCTTCTCCATGTTGGCTTTATTTAAAAAAAAAACAAAAAAAAACTAATAACGCAGTGAAATCTGTTTTACAGGTTGGACTTCCATGTAGGAAATACATTGGGGCCAACTCTATTATATTAAAAGAATAGTTTCTTGATGAAAGATGAAAAAAAGCTTTGTGTTAGAAATTGCTGTATGCAACATATATCATAGATGGTGGGCTGTAAGGCTGCTCATCATACATAGAACTTATTTATTGTTTATTTTCCTCTAAACTTACTGTCCTTGTTTCACAGTTTAGGGCAGTTATTCTCAACTTTTTTAAGATGGGTGAACCCTTGAAAAAACTTTCAGTGTCTTCAGGAAACTCCTTCTATAATTACTATATCCACAGGTATATTAGCATGGTGGTCAGTGAGAAGAATACCTCTGAGAATGAATGAATCAGTAAGATAAGATGTTACCTTACTGATAATCAAAAATATCAATGATGTATGTAAACTGACCACAAATTGCTCATTGCTTAAGGAACCCCTAGCAAACTCTGGAAGAACCCTGGGGTCCAGGGAACCATGCATGTGGGCTTTAGCCACCAGTAGGGGCAACCCCTGGGTTGTCTTTTTCAGTCTGTACCTAGCAATGATTATATTTTGATCTTTTTAAGGTTTACTAAAAACCTTGATGATTTTACTTAAGTTGATTCGTAAGTTCTTTTCTTCCTCAGTAAAAACCTATAGTTCTTTCCCCAACTAAACTCTCAAAGTTATTTCTGGTCCTCAAAAGAGAGGTGAACACAAGAGGAAAAAAACTGAAAACCCTGTTATGAGTAGCTCATGGTAGAGCCATCTATTCATGTCTTTAAAAAGCACTAAATAACTAACACTTGCCTGTTATGATTGGCAGGTTTTGAAAATTTCCTTCAGATGTAACAGCCAGTTCAAGTATACAGCAGCCAGGAAAAATACAGCCATTTTCGTGCTACCGGGCAAAGTGCTAATTGTGCAGGCTGAACAGTTTAATTGGAAGTCTGTATGTATATCCATCTACAATATAACACTCCATTACACATTTCTGTGACATGATGCACACTAGTCCCCTCAGCTGATGTTATGAATGGTTAAAAGCTGCTGCATCTACTGTAGAACCATACACTAAACAAGGCATTTAAAATGTTTTGACAATGGGAACTTCATCCTAGGTGTTAATAGTGAACTTTATTTGCCAGAACGGGAAAAGAAATCATACGAAAAGATGAAAGCCAAGTTAACAAAGTGTGAATCTTACAACTAAATCAAAGCATGGATAACACAATTAATGATTATACAATTTAAGATTTCATTAAATGCACTCAATGTCAATTAAATATTTTAAAGACCAGCCTTTTTTTTTTTAATTTCATTTATTTTTAAAAATAATTTCTGTATGGAATATTAACCTTAAAACCAGACCTGTCCCCACTAGCACCTATTTTCTAGTGAAATTTACTACCAAGCGTCTAGGTTAAATAAAGTCCACCATCATTTAACCTATTTTATGTGAATCCAGGCTGTAATGAATACATCTCCTGGGTGTTTTGAACATATTGTTATGTAGAATGACTCTCACTAGAAGGGAGGGTTGCTCCCAAATACCAAAAAAAAGAACCTTTGATTTTAGCAGACCAGAGAGATGATGGCAGGAAAAAGGTATATATAATGGGATTTTATTTTTGGCGGTGGTGGGAAAGCAAGTAGGGCTCTAATGGATGTATTATTTGTAAGAAGTTTATATTCAGGACTAAATATATATATATATATATATATATTTTTTTTTAATCAAGTAACATGATCAATCATATATAGATTTTCATCATACGGCTGCATATGATGACAATCTATAAATGATATATCATGTTAACTTTATTAAAAAATATATATATTTAGTCCTGAATAAAATACAGGCCAATTCAATGTCCTTGTTTAAAAAAGACCTGAAAAGCAGGAGATAGTAGTTATATCCATACTCTACTCTTTCACTAAGCAGAAAGGGGTTCTTCTGTTGTGGCTAAGATAGGATTAAGGGTTCTGGCAGACATATATTCCTTACAGCAAATAAATATGCTTTGCAAACTTCTATAAATGTACATGATAGTAAATGTTTATTTATTGAATTAAAAGTTGTTCAAAATATATTTTGAAATATGTCATTTTTCCATCAAAGGAATAGTTAACAGAATATTATGTAAAAATAAGAAGTGAAGTACTTTTTCTGTACCTTGTCTAAAGATTACTACAAAAACACTGAATATTATAAGTGCAGATATTATAAACATTTTAGACTGTTTGTAGAAGCATGTTCCAATTTTCTGATCTGTGTAGACGCCAATGTAAGAAAATCCGCTAGGTAACGTGTCATTTCCTAAGTATAGGATTTGTACAAGATTGGTTTATTTAAGTTTGGGTTTGCTCATTTTTCAAAATTTAGGGCTAAAGGATCAATGACTTCAGAAAGCTAAGGGGGTAGACCTGAAGGATTAACAGGTAAATGTTTAGTTTTTAAATAAATCATTTTAATACAAATAATATTACTGCATAAAACATCAGTTTATATCCTTGTAAAGGTTTAAAAAATACATAAAAATAAAATTGTCTAAAAGCCAACATTGCAGCTCTCACAATAAACAAGTCACCAGTCAGTTCTTTAAATACTTTCTTTAATAAAAAAATAAAAATTCTAATTTATGCATATGTACCGAGCCTTACTTCCAGCATTGAGTCTTTCCTCAGACGGTTTTACTCAATATCAGCAAAGCTGGGCCAGCCACTAGTACCTTACGCCTCAGTGACCTTCTGCACCATCAGAGTTTGCACCAATACATTTTTCTGCTACTCCAGTGGCTTTCTCTCTATACGCTGGTTGCCAACGCCATACTTCCTGGGTATCCCAACTGCTAGCATGGATTTATAACCAGTGTAACATTCACTTTGAGCTCCAGCTGCATACTTCACCACAGACCATGCCAAGAAGCTCCATGTTGCTCTTAAGCCTCCTTAGCAGCCAGTGCCCTTTTAAACCTTTGCAAAGAATTTCTAACCATGGCTCAAACTATGGTTTATTTCCATACTCTGGCAGCTGAGCTTCCTTGGAACAATGAGGCTTTCACAGCTACACCTCAGAAAGGTGTGCTATGGGTGAACTGGATTACTGCACGTTTCCTATGGCAAGTTTCCTATTGCCCTGATAACAAAACACACTAATGCATTCAAACCATACTCAGGAGAAGATTCAGCAGAGTAAGTCTCTTCCTCAGATGCAGACAGTTTCCCCATATTCAACCTGTCTTGGTAAATTCAATGGTAAATTCAAATGGTTCCTACAAATCTCAGTACAAGAGACCATACTATCAAGTGGACTGTTCCCTTCACATCAAGCCCATCTGAATGATGATCCGTGTGTTTTATCATGAGATCAAATCCTTCCTTATTCTCCCACTAGCCACTTTGGAGGTTCTCCTGGGTCTTCTCTGGTTTTTGCCACATTCCATTGTCTTGAATTGGTCTTCTTTTAAGTTGCTCTCTTTGATGCCTTACCAAGGTACTGCCAGTCAAGCTTTTGTTGGACTATTCAGATGTTTTTTTTCAAAATACAAGCAGTTACCATCTAATTGTCCATACAAATGTATCAGAGGCTGTGTATATCTTATCAACTACTGAAACTCAAGTAAGATCCAAATACAACACTTAAACCATGAAAAGTGTTTAATCCAAAAAATATTACCCTTTGGGTGTAAAAATCTTCACTGAAAAGAAAGACAACATTCTCCCAGTCCTCATTACTGTGGTATTAATGACATTACCATGAAGGATTATTACCATGAAGGACCCGCTGCCCCTAATTGGTGAGCACTTTAGGTTTTTACCAAACTAAACAAAATTTATTTCAGATTAGAGAGGGACAAGAGGTAGACAGTGTTTGATGGGTTTGATATATTTTAATGAATATTTATTCATTCCATTTGGCCTCTGAAATGCCCATGTGGTTCCAGCACATTGTTAAAAATGTCCTCGAAGACCGTTTCTGTGTGTAAATATATATATATATATATATATGCTACTCCTCTTGCAGCTTGTTGCAAGATATGTTGCAACATAATTCAGAAAATAAGTGTAAAATAAGTTCAAATGGCAATAAAAATAGTAGCTGTCCAGCTGCTTCAACCACCATATGCGTTCCACAGGAGTGAAAATCTGTTCTGTCTGAAGGGGTGCCTCAAATTATTTTGTGTACATATCTTTTTAAAAAATTAAATCAAATAAATTATATGAATAAAAAGGTTTTGGCTTTAGATATTTAGTAATCAGATATTTAAAAATGTTCTGCCTTTGTTAACAACTAACTGCCATACCTATGAAATTCTTTCCCCCACCACCTTATCATCCTACATTCACCTTCCTTGAACAGGTGACAAAGTATAACTTTTAATTTTTTTTTTTACCCTTGCAATACATTGTGAACGTGGAAATACGTTGTGGAAATAAAAAAGAGATGACAGCTTAGGAGGCAAGAGGGGTCTTTACCAAGACAGAAGGTGATCAAGCTGGATGTTGGACTGGTGAGCTGACATTGCTTTGCTGCTGAGTATGCACTGAGTATGCCTTCATATTGGACAGTAAGACAACCATCACATGGTACCCTCATCAAAAATGTAATATGAATAAAAACAGTATTATTTTAACTTGTTTGCTGAAATATTAAGACTGGTTTGTTGTAGGGTACAAAGCCTACAAAGGGTGTTGTGCTTTTTACCAACCTAAAAGTACCCTTTCAGTTCAGTCGCACTTTGCAGTCGCACTGTAGCTCGATTACAATTGTTTGCCATGAAGAATTAGTTCTGGTGACTGATGGATCCCAGGATATGACTGCCTGACATTCTAACAAACAGGATCTAGGATAGGATGTGCAGGTCTTAGTCACTGGCGAACAGTTGCATACTAATGACATTCAAACTTGCATACAAACTGCTCCGGTCATACCTTCTCCATCAATCAGTCTGCAGTGAGAAGAACAAACACAGCAAGTGATTATATGTTCAACATTTCTGATGACTGATAAGCAAAAACCGAAACCACTTAGTATATTGATTGGTTCTACACTGGCCACAGTTTAGGTTGGCCTTATAAATAAAATATAAATCCCACCTTTTTTAATTTATTTCCCTGTCGAATTAAATGGTGCTTACATTTTTGGTCATAAACATTTTAAAATATTTCCATGAATGCTGGCCTGCTTCTGTCAGTGTGTCTAACTGTGCAGCCCACAACGTGTTCCATGAACTGATATGTGACATGACATAAATAATGTAATTACTTAGCATGTAATCTACTAATTTTTATATTCCTTATTATGATTATTAGTATTATTAAAAAACAGTATTTATATAGCACCATCATATTACACAGCACTGTACATTAAATAGGGTTTCAAATGACAGACAGATACAGACAGTGACACAGGAGGAGAAGAGGACCCTGTCCAGAAAAGCTTACAATCTAGGAAGTGGGGGAAGTATCACACAATGGAATGGATGGAGGGGAGATATGGGATGGTGGGTAGTAGGGTAGTGAGGGATTAGGAGACAGAAGAAGATAAGTAGGAAAGTATGAAAAGATGTGCTTTGAGTGCTCTTTTAAGTGAGCAGAAAGTAGGAGCAAGCCGAATAAGACGAGAAAGACCATTTCAGAGAGTCGGGGCAGCTCTAGAGAAGTCTTCTCATGTGATGAGGTTATGAGTGAGGAAGTAAGTAGTAGATCATTGGAGGAATGAAGAGAGCGGCTAGGGGAGTATTTTTCTACCAAGTCTGAAAGGTAAGTAGGATACGAACTTTGGAGGGATTTAAAGGCAAAGCACAGGAGCTTGAATTTGATTCTATGGTGAAATGGAAGCCAATGAAGAGAACTACAAAGAGACAGAGCAGAAGAGGAGCGGAGGGAAGGATGGATAAATCCGGCTGCAGGGTTCTTAATAGATTCTAGAGCAGAGAGTCGGGTAAGTGGAATACCAGAGAGGAGGAGGTTACGGTAGTCCAGACCAGAGATAATGTGTGTATACTTAACAAGAAATTTCAATGTCTCCAATGTTTGCTGTGTTCTAATTTTCATCAGTGACATTAAAGACTTTCGAGAGAGTAAGATACTTGTGTCCCCTACTGCACATTCTGACTTTTTCTTCTGATACATATATCACTGCTAAAACCTTCAGTGAAGAAGGTACAGTGAAGGAAAGAAGCAGAGCTCACGGTGAGGGATAGTGCCATCTCTGTCAGTAATTTTTTTGGGCATTGCAGGGCTGGAAAAAACATGGGGAGTACAGCAAACTGATACACAGCCCGGCCATGACAAGGAGAATTAACAGCTACCTGACATATCCAAACCTGTGTACAAAAAGAAAAGGACTAGTAAACTTAGCATCTACCTACAGATACTTTTATGACTTCACTGCTGGTAAGGCATCTTCTCAAACTGAGCAGAATCATGAAAAATCAGAAAACATACATGAAACATTTGTCAGCTGGAACAAAACCATCCGACATAAAAAAAAAACATTACTTTCTTTATTACAATTTACTATATTCTCTGGGCATACTTAAAAACTAACAGATTAAAAATTTTGCATAGTAGAGAAAAATACAAAAAAATGGAGGTTACAGGAGGTTATTCCATGCCCTTAGATCTTTTGATGTTTTCCTAGATAAAAATATATATTTTGTATGACCAAATACATTTGGAATATCTGATGGGCACACTTCTTTATTCAGTGCACCCAAAAACAGTCATGTCCTTTATATCTTGATAACGCTAGCAGCCTAGCACAGTGCTGTTTGTACAGCATAAAAAACAATTGAATTATCTTTAATGAGTGAAGCTGCAAGATAAGCTGGTGAATTAACAGCAATATGTGCTCATTATGTACTGTGTCTGATAAGCTGTACCCAAGGTCTCTCGACCTGGCAGTGCCTCTATGAATATATATAGCCTGTATTGGAAACTGAACTCTAGGTAGATAAAAAAGACATCCGACATCCGAGGAGGCCATAGCCAAAACAGTGAGGGAACATACGGTATGCTAAAATATCAAACCAAGTGTCAGGATCATCTTAAATTATTATAAATAGCCTACAGAAAAGTGAAGCCAAAACTACTTATGGACTAATGTACATCAGACAATGTAAAGAGAGTGCAGCTACTGACTGAAAGGTTTTTCTGTCTCTATATATTACAGTGTTCAACCAAGCCAGGTGGGAAGAAATTGTAGGTAGCTGGCAGCCCCTGTATTGTGACCCAACTCTTTAGTAATTACCCAAAAACAGCCGGGTGGTTACTGAAAAGTGCCAGGTGGTGCACCCAGCTAAAAGGGGCCGGGGAGAACACTGTATTAGACGCAAAGCAATAATATATCATGCTTTCTGCAATGAATCAAACTGGGGTGCTATCCTAACCTGAAAAATTATTAGGGGTGAAATGAGTAGTAGTACGTGTAGTACCAAAGAAGGGTGTAACTACATGAGCATCAGCAAACATTTTATACCAGGCTATGACAAATACACTGGCAATGTAATTGGCATATTCCCATGCGGTTTTGTGAACGATGACTTTTCCTTATTAAAGCTATATCTAGGTTAACTTTTTAATTTTCAATAAAGAAAGAAGGTTCTAATTCTTCTCTATTCTATCAAAACTAAAAAACAAAAACATTGGGGGTTTAGAAATACTTTTCTTTATCACTGCATACTAAAATGTTATCAGGCATGGTCAGCCATTTAAAGTATTCATCAAGGTAAGAAAAAAACACATAGTAATAATAATACATAGTATTGCAACACCTGAACATGTCATTATAATTTAAAAACCCCACAAGTTCAGTATAATACTTGTAATCTACCTGAAATCTTGCTATAAATCAACAACATACAACATTTTTGTGGCGTCACACCCCTTCAGTGACCTTTGGTAGACTACTAGATTGTAAGCTCTTCGGAGCAGGGTCCTCTCCTCCTGTGTCATTTGCAACCCCTATTTAATGTACAGCGCCGCATAATATGTTGCGGCTATATAAATCATGTTAATAAAAATAATAAATATTAATAATAACAAATAATCAACTGCTCCTATTATCAGAACTCCACAAGATAAGGCTGCGTACACATGTCAAATTTTATTGCTGGAAACAATCTTTCATGATTTCCAGTGAAGAGTGACAATTAATGAACGAGCACTGTACACACAGCAATAGTTCCATTGATGTAGGGCGACTGCTCTGCACAAATTCTCTCCCAAGACAAGCACAACTGTTCATTTCAGACGACAATCATCTGATGTGTATATATAGCCTAAAGGCCAAACATTCCTAAATCTAAGATAAGAACTAGGAAGGCTCCTAAAATAATAATAATAATAATAATAATAATAATAATAATAAAAGAGTGTGATAAATACACGATACAACTTAAAATTTCTGGCATGATCTGGGGCTTATCAAACAAATGTAATGGTAAGTTTTCAATGGTGTATTGGCTAGACCAAGTTCATTGTTAGGGTATACATACACTTCAGAGGTAAACTCTAACTTTGCTAAAGGAAATGCAAAAGTCATTTTTGTATTTATTATCATGAAAAATATTTTTATTTTAACCTACAACAGTTCTCCAAATCTATCAGGGGGGGGTTCGGTATGTTGCTTGTGTATAGAATGCCCCAGAAATCTATTGCAGTAATAGTTTGATGCTATTTTGTTTAGGTATCCCCTTCAATAACAATTTCATCTTATAAAATCCAGCACATAAGGCTTGTTGGCTTCTGAAAGGATACAGTCTACATGGGAATACAATAAATGCATACCCTCCGATTCAGAAATTATTTTTACGAAGGTTTCTAGAAGTCTATTACTATAATCCTTCAATCAACACAAATAGAAAAACACAAGAAATAATATGGTGACTTTAATTGTGTAATTCATGATCACACTGCATTTGGCTTCAAGTTAAAACAAGCTATTAATGTAATGTTATCTTGGTCTTAAGTGTTTGCTAATCATCCACACATGAAGGTCAGTCAGCACAAAATTGGCTCTGGGTCATAAGACTGACCTTCATAGGACTGAACTTTTGTTTTGGCTCAGGAAAGAAACGCCTCTTGAAAACCAGAGGGACACCAAAATGGTATAATCATCTAATGATTTCAGAGTTAACCCAAGAACAAATAATTAATTCAATAACAACAGTTTTCTTAATTTATTAAATACAGTTAAGATCATTTCAATAAATTTAAATTGCACACTTCTTTAATTTTACAATGTCCATTGTATGAAATCTGTAGCTTTGTGTAATATTTCAGAATCTCCTAATTCACAAGGTTCATAAAATGCAAAATTCATCACATTGAGGGTCTGATATTTTTATCTTAGTCAACGTGTTGCAGAAATGAACTGTTAAGAGTGGTGATAGCTGGTATAGGAAGTATTGGGATCAATGTTATTTTAACAATTGTAATGTTAACCAGGGTTCCTCCACAATTTCTAGGGGTTCCACGAGCAATGAACAATTTGTGTCTCTCAGGACAGTTTACAACAATCTGGCTATCTGTAAGGATGACATTCTTCCCAAGGCCAGTAATGTAAGAGGAATTCTTCTAAATGACCACACTAATGTACTGTGAGCTGAAGATATATTAATCATAATAGGGGTTCCATAAGCAATTAGCAATCTCTCAAGTCAGTTTATTTGACATCAATGATCTTTTTGATGTGTAAGGGTGATATTACTCCCACGGGCCAGCAATGCACAAGGCATTCTTCCTACTGACCACAATACAAATGTACTGTGAGTATAGTAATTATAGTAGGGTTTTCCTGATGACCTGAAAGTTATTTCAAGGATTCACATTTTTAGTAAGCTGGGAAGTACATACTGCTTTTACTTGATGCATTAAAGTACAGCCCATTCCTCCATGGCCCTCTGCCCTACATACAGGCTGTACAGCCTAAGCAATAGGATTCATACATTAGTTACAATTTAAATAGATCAAGCACATTATATATGTATTGCGAACTGAGTTGCCTATAGCGTCAGCATTCTGCCCTAATATTGTTTTTTTTTTTTTATATGGGATTTTACTGGATTTTTAAGAACCTACAAAACTTTGGAATAACAAAGGTGAAGCAGCTATACATAGGAAACAAAAATACAAATATAATAGTATTAAAAAAGTAGCTGAAATATATGTTAAATCGTAGGGCACATCAACAAATCTTGTTGGGAATATATTAAGTGGAGGACTTAAAACATCATATATTCTGGATCACTCAACTGTTCAAAATGCTGTCAATGAATGCATTGCATTTACCAAGAAAGTGTGAGACTCTGGAGTTGACACCCTGCAGTTTCAGTAATAAATTGTTTTTAAATATTAGTGTTATTCTTCAGAAAGGAAGAAACAGAAGGGAAGAAACAAATATCCTGCATACTGAAATGAGAGGATCTAGAGACACAAAGGGCCTGATTTATTAAAGTTCTCCAAGGCTGGAGAGGATAGAGGATAGCAAATGTTTCGAATCCTGGACCAGATCCATTCCAGGCTTGCTGGATCACCCAGTTTCACTGATAAAAGTGTATCCTCTCCAGCCTTGGAGAGCTTTAATAAATCAGACCCAAAGTATCAGCAGCAGTTTATTGGTAAAAAGAAACTAACCAAGCTGATGAACAATAAGAAGAGAATGACCACAATGCAACAGCGACATCTAGTGGGCAGAATATGTATTTACTGCAAACAATGGTAGCCTGTAAATCTGGAAATATTAAATATCAAATATTGGGAAATAAAATATGCTGGCAAACAAATTACACAATACATAACTGCATGGCTGCAACAAACTCATCTGTCTTGGTAGGAGATGAAAGACACTGGTTCAGCAAGTGAAGTATAACAAAAGACACAGGCAACCATTTATTGCTGCTAACAATCACTCTTAGGGCTGTACTAGTAGGCATATAGTATAATTTATTGTGTTTTGGTGAGCCCGAAGAGTTCTAACCCCTCCCTACTTTATGCATACCTATAAACATGCTTCACATGCTGTAATGTAAAATGTAATGTAAGGCTGGATTTAAAGGTTATTTCAATGTGTTTTCTGCAATTTCACCAAAGAATGGATTAAAGTACCTGGATACGGCTGACAATAATAATGTTTTAAGCAGATTTGCAGCTTCTTGCTTGGGATCCAGGCCTTAGGTGTCCTGGAAGGAATGGTGGGCTGGACACTCCATCCAGAAATTTAGGGTGACTAGGAAGTGCTAGGTACATGATAATACAAGTAATGTGCTTTTAAGACTAGGGAGAATTGGAGCCTGAGATCATGTGGCTCAGAAAGGCCGTGTGAGGCCTTTAGGAAAAAAAATGAAGAGCGTGCGAAGCCTGCGAACCTGGAAAGCCAAGGAGGCCATTTGCTGGTTTAAGGTCTTTCAAAAACCAAAGCTGATCAAAGGCTGTCATTGTGTATTATATTTATTGTTTAAATGAGTAGAATAAATAAAATGGGCATGGTTCTGTAACCCAACCCACCAAAATTTGTTTGTAGAACGTAGCTCCATCCAGCAATACAAAAATAATACTTTTATAGGTTTTCTATATTTCTGTACAACAATCTAGGTTATGCGGCACATCATGTGTTACCTGACCCCTTATTCTCTGCTCCACAAATTAAGATCCTCTCCAGCTCTCTATCCGAAACATTTTGCAGACATACTGGTGGGTCAAACATAGCACCATATCCCACTTATCTACCCTACAAGCCTAATCCAGCAAAAAGTAAATACATTCACAACTAATACAACTTTCATAGTAATATTACTAAATTACTAAGTAAGTGTCTCATTGTTGCACCATGTTGGTACGAATTAACTTGTCTGGAAACAAACAGAAGGATTGCAACATGATATATTCAAAGCTTACCAAGAAGGATTCCCTGGTAATGGTTCCAGCGAATATGAATTTCTCAGATACAACACAAGGAAATACTTTATCTTGTTTTTCTAACATCTTAGGATCCAATGTAAGTACAGTATACAATATTACAGCTGTATGTGATACAAAGACAAACATTTTCCCTAATATGGCCAATTTGTGACCTCAGCAAGCAAGGAAACTCCCAAAAGGGAGATTATTTTAAAGCCAAAATGCCAATGGGCAAAAGTGGAAGAGATAAAACACAAGCCAACTTTTTATGATTGTCTTTGTGACCCCATTCGGACAAACCTCACTTTCTATTTTATGTGACAATAAGTAAGGAGACTTCTAGAAATCTCGGTAAAACCTCTATCACAACTTTAATTTTTATCAGTGTCCCCTCAAACACAACATGGGTAGCATTCTAAACAGGTTGGCTGGAAGATATACAATTGTCTCACATCCAGAAACAGAACACTCAGTGTTTAAGAAAATGGAGTCAATCAGGTTATATGGATTGTAGTAGTAGAATAAGTTCACTTAATCATTTTCATTTATTTGACTTGTTTTTAAGTCAAATTACTTGTAAAGTAATGTTTTTTTTTAATATGCCTAAAAGTTATATTTCAGCTCCGACTACATAATGGTTGGATGGTTTTTACAATGACTTTTTCTATAACTGGGGAACCCCAGGGTCAAGGTTTATGATCCTCCAGCCAGTGGCATCACAAGCCTACCCTGTTCTCTATGGAGAACTTCCATCTACTTTACAGAACTAGCATGAATGTGGATCCCCTCCTGGAGATTCAAAGAAGCCGAGGGAGCTCTGGTTATAGATATATACCTGAGGACACGAAAAACACTCTAAAACATAACATAGTTACATACAGAAACTGAATATGAACAGGAAGAACTGATATTGCCAGCATACCCTTCATTGCAAACTCAACCAGTTTAAATAATAACTCAAAACAAAAAATAACTTGGATGATGCAGTCTGAGAGAAGAACACACTGAAGTTTCCAGTTCTTTAACTAGGCCAAGCTATTCAGCAAAAGCTGCAATTAGAAGGCTGAGACAAACCATTTAACACTGGCAGCTGTGCTTACAATTATCAACTTTTATTCATTTAGTTGAATTCTCCATTAGAAAAGTAAAAAAAGCATGAGGCCAAAGCTATTTAAAAAGCATTGGGTACCAACAGCTTCTCCTATAGACAATGAGGAGATTAGAAATTGGAGATGGTTTTTCTGGACCTTGTTCCGTGAATCACCCGATTACTTGACGATAGCACAAATAGACCATTGATTATATATTTGTATCCTTTCATTCCTAAGTCAGTCAAAGTTATCTATTTCCTTGTGCATTATATGTTCAGCTAAAATTTGGAAAACAAATCCAGGTTGAGTCCATGGGGGTTTCTCACTATATGGTTGACATTGTTATGCTGTATTACTTTAATGTTATATTTCCTTGGAGGTATTAAGAGAGTTACATGTGAATTTTTTACCTCCCTGGCAGTATTCCAGAGTGTGGCTCGGGGTTAATTTTCAGTGCCAAAAATTGTAACCCTGAGCCACACTCGGGGTGGAATTTCACAGGAGTTTAAAACTCTTACCTGGTTCCCGCATTCCAGCAGCATCCTCCAGCAGTGCCCGAGGCATCCTCCAGCGATGCCTGGCCTCTGCTTTCCCTGGCAATGCCTGGCTGGCATCTGCACCCCTGGCATGTGAACGTCGGAAGGTTAGGTTACATTTTCTTTGCACTGTTGTTTTGTGCTTTATTTTCGATGTATGCAGCTTTGTACATATGTAGAAAGAGATTGTCATATTGAGTATTTATGTTTTGTTATATTTGTATGTTTTGTAATTCCCTTTAGTTGATTTACCCAATAAAGATTTAAATTAAAAAAAAAAAAAGAATTGGGTAGAATTAAGTTTCAATTTGTATTAATTTATGTAAAGTGAATCTAAATAAATTAGTGACAATATTATTTGACTATATTAGTCATCTAATACTTCCCCCTCCAAAGGTGCTGCTGTGCCAGGGTGGCTACATTCCTCCTCCACTAATTTAGTAGAGTCAGTGTTGCCACTCCAGGTGAGTAAAAGGTTCACCCTACCTCAGGATTGAGCGATCCCACATGGCTCTTCATGGCTTGCAATTTACCACTTGAAGGCACACACTGCAGCGCTGGTTCTTAAAGAACCACCCTCTGCACATTTGACAGCTGGAGGCAGTGAGCGGTACACTGGTACTACTCACTTCCTTCCCTATTCATTTCCAATAAAACAGAATCAGGGAGAAGCCACTATGAAGCGTCTACCAAGTAGCAACCTGGTGTGAGGGAGCAGTAAACGCACTGCATCCTCACAAGTGTGAACCTAGCCTAAGTGTTTTACTGGCCAGATTACCTAGTAATAATGTAGCCACTAAAAAATAATGTAGACACCACATCCAAATTGATGAGCTGCAATATATTACACATTTGTTCTCAGGTTCAATTACTTCAAATCACTTTAAATGAAAATATCACATTATATATGATCTTATCTTAGTGCAACATATCAGAGCCATAAAGGACCCACTCACATGCTGCATAACAGGGTCCCATAGGGCTTTGAAATGTTGTGTAAACGTTATCATTTGTGATGAAAAAAGTGTGGACTTTGCAATAAAGTGCGGTGTTCTGGTGACAAATATTCTTCTCTCTTACTTGAGACCAGTCGGGAGTTGCTGCAGCATTCTAAATTCCTACCTGTTGCAGTGTATAATGGGAATATATATTGATAAGTTTATGAGTATTACCCCATACAAATGGCTGGATGATGTATCTGGTTAGAGAATTTCTTTAAACCAAATATTTATCTCATGCTGAAGTTTACAATGGCCAGGATGCCACACATTATGTAAATAAAACCAAACTGTTCATCAGCTATCAAACCAGATGGTTCTCATGGAAGATGTATATACTTTACCTAACATTTGTTATTTTTGCGTAATAGGATATGATTCTTAAGAACTGTTAATCAAACATCTTTTCAATACCAAGTAACAACTCGGTAACTGTTCCAATGGTCACATTACCAAGTGTGAAGGAAGGTGTAATCTGCAGCTCACACCTGAGCAAATAAACCAGGGGTGTTATCCACACACAGAATCACACAGACATAGGTTGGACAGGTTACAAGTGTTCTATGAAATGTTCTGCAGCCGCAGGTGGTTGTAAAGATTACTTCCTAAACTTTAAAGCTGCGTACACACCTGCAATTTTTCTCGTTGGAAAGGATCTTTCACGATCCTTTCCAACGAGAAAAGACTGCACGATGCATGAACGATGCTGTACATACAGCACCGTTCATGCTCTATGGAGAGGGGAGGGGGAGAGCGACGGAGCGGCACCCTGCTGCGCGCTCTCCCCTTCCCTTTCATTAGGATCGGTCGTCGTCCATGGATCCGCCAGGACGGTCGTCGGACGATGGACGACGACCGACTGTACACACGGCAGATTTTCGCCCGATAATTGGCCGATACCGATTATCGGGCGAGAAAAATTTGCCGTGTGTACGCAGCTTAACACTTAGGACAATGTAAAATTGGTGAGTTTCTTTTGCACATAGGAAATTTAAAAAAAACAAAATGTTTTTTTTTAGTTTTGCAAAAACTTCAGAAGTGTTAAAACCTCTATGTGGTTATTTTTTGCTGCCCATGTCCTGCTGAGAAGATGCCCCTTTAGTTCCTGTTCTGGAGACACAAAAGAAAATAAAAGAAAATCTTTGTGATTTGTCATAGGAACCAATGTCCCAGCTATTGATATTTACACAGGTTGACATTCAAAAATCCAGCAACCTCTGTAACATTCAAAATTCTGGATTTTTGAAGGTTATATATGCCATATATAGTAAAATGAAATGACAATAAATAAATAGCAAATGATAAAATTTAATGTTCACCAACTAAATAAAACAGTTGTTTCAGAATTTTAGTTTAACTAAACAAAATAGTGCCTCAGAATTGTAATCATTACTGTACCCTCGAAAAGAAGCTATATAGCAGATGGGCTGTCAGGATGATCATCTTCATGACTGGCAGTAACAACATCCTCAGCAACAGGAACAGCTTCAATTTGTGGAGGAAACATTGATGGTGGTGACAGCACATCTGGTTGACATCTGGTTGAAGTTGATGGCAGTGGATTATCAAGTGTGGACACCGCTGCTGCTTTGTCCTGCTTCCTAGCTATTTTCTTGAATATATCGATCAGTGTCTGTTGCTTCAAATACTTGGGTCTTTCGCTAATAAGTTTATTTTTTAGCAAGTAAACATTCATGATTTCTTGTTCACTTACACAACTTTGTTGCTCTAGTCCAGCCAGCAGTTCAGTTGTCAACGTAATTAACCTGTCAATAGAGATTATTTCTCTTACATCTTCCTCATCTTCGTCGCTGCTTTCATCTTCATCACTACCTGTACAGGCATTTCTCTCCGGACTTTTGTCTGAATCAGTGTAATGATGAACAGGAGGCACATTATCATCAACATCCATCCATTCCATTAAAACATCTTCATTTATCCTCGATGAAAGCTCCTTGGCATCAGGATTAGTTACATCTTTAACATAATCAAGAAGTTCCTGTATAAACTGCTTTTCTTTGGAAACCCTAACCTCTGCCAAATTATTTTCACTGTCTTGGTTAGAATGAGAAGTAACCATTAAACTTGGCCACAAATTATTCCATCCATTTTTCAGTGTTGATGTTTTCACAGACTTCCATGCATTGGCAACACAGTACACTGCATCCTTAATGTTAAATTCTTTTATGAACTTCTGTACTGGGGTGCCTGAATTAACTGAACTCACTAGGCACCTCATGAACAGGGATCGATACGTACACTTCATAGAACGTATAATGCCATTGTCCTGTGGTTGAATTAGTGATGTGCAGTTGGGTGGGAGGTAGACAACAAAAACATTATCTTTTACTAGAAGATCGACTTTTGAATGTGCCAAACAATTGTCTAAAATGAGAAGTATCTTGCAATTAGGGTCCAGACCAACCGAGTTACAGTGAGCCCTAGCCTCAGGAACAAAACATTTTTGAAACCAATCCAATGTAATATCAGTGGTAATACACCCCTTCTTGTTGGCACGGTAATGGACAGGAAACTGTGTCATTCCCTTAAAGGCCTTCGGACGTAAACTTTTCCCGATAACAAGCAACTTACATCTATGGGTACCCGCAGCATTAGAGCAGCACATTAACGTGACACGATCTTTTGAAGCTTTAAACTCCGACGGCGATTCTGCATCCTCAGTTGTCAGAGTTTTTTTGGGCGTACATCTCCAAAACAAGGCAGTCTCGTCAGCATTGTACACTTGTTCAGGACCTAAATGTTCACCACTAACTAACTTTGCAAATTCGTCCACATATGCATTAGCCACATCTTTGTCTGCCAAACGTTTTTTACCACACACCGCACGAAACTGTAAGCCATGTCGCGACTTGAAACGCTGCAGCCAACCTTCTGAATATTTACACTTGTGTTGCAATCCCAGCTGTTCATGTAACACTTTGGCTTGTTTTTTTATTAAATCACCAGACATTTCCAAACCTTCACTTACACGAAGATTAAACCAGGTTATGAGAACTTGGTCCAGTTCTGAACTTTTTCCCTCCGACATTGACTTCCTCACAAACATTTGCTTTTTTGATCCACTGTCAGAAAAGAACTTTAGCAGTTTTTCTTTCTGTTTTTTAATATCATACACTGTTGAAGAGCCAATGTTGTATGTTTCACAAATGGTTCGCACAGACACGCCGTTATCAAGTTTTTTTAGCATTTCCACTTTCTCTGCGATCGACAATGCACAATGTTTACGTTTTGCACTTCTTTTCTTTGCCATATTGCCTGAATCTTTGCTGAATCCACAAAATGAAAATACGCTCCGAAATTTTAGCTGGAAAACTGAAGGAACCAGATTATCGATGGCCGGATTGTTGAATGTCAACCTGTGTTTTTTTATTCACCGGGCAGTGACCAGATATTTGCATGAAGATTGCTGAATGAAGAAAAAAAGGAAGTAATACATCAGAAAAACCGCACTGAAAGGACGCAGACAGCAATCTGAAGATGACAAAGATTTTACAGCTTAATGCTTTTTTAGGCCAGCATCATGAAATGAATTTTCAATAAATACCTAAACAATGACAACTATGGCTTATTTTTTCCACACCCGGCTAGAAGTCCTTCACACTGGCAGATAAACCTCAATCATATCTCATATACAACAGTAAGTGACATCCTTGCGATAATGTGTTAACACTTTGTCCGATAATCGTCTCAGGGCTCATATCGGACGAGAATCTTGCGTGTGTACAGCGCTCGAACAAACATAATGCTAGTGAAGGGAGAGAAGGGGGTAACGCTCCATAGTTCTCTCCCCTGCCCTCTCCATAGAGCAGAACGGTGCTGTTTGTACAGAGCTTGTTCATTTATTGTGCAGTCTATTGCCGTTGGAAAGGATCATGAAAGACCCTTTCCAATGACAATTATTGCACGTGTGTACATAGCCTTACTTTTCCTGTGCCACAGACCAGATCATTGAAGGCTGCAATGTCGAGGCATATTGTAAAATAGTGATCACTGCTACCTTCTACTAAAGACTACCAGTTGATTTAGTAGAGAACTGTTTTACCCAATACAGGTTCCAATGAAGGAAGTGGGACCGGGGATAGGGGGCAATCCTGGGGGACTGGAACTGCAGCATACTGCCCTGGGTATATATACACAGCTGATACACTTTGGTAGTCTTGTAACAATTCACATGAAACATGATAAAAGGTAATCGGGTAGAGAAGCAGTTGGAGAAATAACAAAACATTTTGGAGATCAAGGGCCGTCTACTTTGAGGATCTAGAGAAATATATTATATATATATTAAACATAACAAAAGAAAAACTCATATAATATTCATTTGTATAAGATTAAAATATATTATTTACAAACTACCAAGACAGCTTATTCTCTAAAACACACTGGTGATGTGATTAACATGTGATAGGTTCCGAGTTGCATTAATGCAAATGAATTGTCTGTCTAACATAACAAACCAAAAATCGGAACCCCAGCAGTGCACCACCACACAATATTACACTACCATATACTGTCATGTATTGCATTGGAGGTGCCATTCAGGGTCACCCTACTGTGTTGTGGTAAAGCTGTGTTAGACATATTGGTGCACTACTATACATCATGTTCCTCAAAAACATTAGGTGTGATTGTTGTTTGTGTTACCAAACCAATGAAGTGTATAAATTATATTATGAATTATATAATGAAGTGTCTAGAGCCCTGAATAGGGAGACCATTGGTTTCCAAAATGCTTTTCTATGAATTCTGGGCTTCTTATAGATCAGGGCTTCTCAACGTTCAAAATAACTTTCAGGTTCCTAGGGACCCCCGGGTATAATTATTATAATCAAAGCACACAGTGCATTGGTGTGGTGATCAGTAGGAAGAAAGTCACCCTTACAGATAACTAAAATCATTGGGGTCACTTACACTGACCTGAGAGGTGCAAATTTCTCATTGCTCAAGGAACTGCTACCAACCTCTGGAGAGGTGTTGGGAAACAATACAATACAGAGCAGTATACTGCATTTCCAGGTAATGTTTGTGCCCCCGCCCCATGTCTCACCTTCCATTGTTACATGGAAGCCTGTATTGGGTAAAACAGTTATAAAACACAGAAACTAGTAGTTTTCACTATGACGTTGTAGCTCTTACTCTTTCACAATATGGCTGAATGGTGCCGAATGTAACATGTGATACCACCACAATATTTATATTCTTCTAGAGAGAAGTAAAAATCCTTTGCTTCTTACACCTTTCCGGATGCAATAATTATCAGGAAAAACCAATAAACTATGTCATAGATGCAAAACACTCTTGTAAAGTCTGGTGGTCAGAGTCCCCAACCATCTCACATGGTAAACTGAAAATTAATTTCTATTTTACTAAAGAGATCATGGCAGCCAATAACAAAATGTGGTCACCTGATCTAATATTATCTTTACGGTGATTTTAACATTGAAGTATTGTTGTTATGGCAGCTGTCCCCTGTAGTAAGGGAGTCTTGGCAGTGAGGAGTGAATCACCTTGTACCCTTTTTCCTATTCCTCTCCTCCGTATTTCCTTTGCACTTCTTCTCCTTTTCTCCCTCGCTTTTCATCCTGGTTCTGATCATTCCACATTGGCCCATATTGGCTCAGGGATGTCGAGTTAATTCTAATCACACAATGGGTCTGATTTATTAAAGTTCCCCAAGGCTGGAGAGGATACACTTTCATCAGTGAAGCTGGGTGATCCAGCAAACCTAGAATGGTTCTGGTCCAGGATTCAAAACGCAAATGAAATAAAAAAGCAAATGACTTTGAAGAAATCTATTCCAGGTTTGCTGGATCACCCAGCTTTACTGATGAAAATGTATCCTCTCCAGCCTTGGGGAGCTTTAATAAATCAGACTCATTGTGTGGACTCTGAGGACTGGTCACCTCCAGTGTCAGTGTCAAATGTGAAACTTTTCTATATAACAACCCATCACTGGACTGTGTGGTGTAAATATTTGTTATATCCTTTTAAGTGTTTTTATATCTTAAGTTTAGTGTGCCTGATATCTCTGTATATTCTGAGGAGCCAACTTGTGCGAGTTTTGTCCTCTGTGTTTTTCTTTTATAAAATTCTGATAAATATATTGAATCAGAACATGTGATACTACAGAGAATTGTACATAACACGTATTACCGCAGTGTATTATACATACCGTGATACCACAGCGTATTTTACGTAACAAATGATAGCTCAGCGAATTGTACATAACACGTTATAACGCAGCCTAATTTACGTAACAAATGATACTGCAGCATATTGTATATAACATGTGATACCGCAGCATATTGTATGTAACAAATGATACCGCAGCGTATTATACATAACACGTTATACCGCAGCGTAATTTACGCAACAAATAATAGGGCAGCGTAATTTACGTAACAAATGATACCGCAGCGTATTTTAGGTAACAAATAATAGAGCACCGTATTTTACGTAACAAACGATACCGCAGCATATTGTATGTAACAAGTGATACCGCAGCGTACTGTACATAACACATGATACCGCAGCGTATTTTACGTAACAAACGATACCGCAGCATATTGTATGTAACAAGTGATACCGCAGCGTATTGTACATAACACATGATACCGCAGCGTATTTTACGTAACAAACGATACTGCAGCATATTGTATGTAACAAGTGATACCGCAGCGTACTGTACATAACACATGATACCGCAGCGTATTTTACATAACAAATGATACCACAGCATATTGTATGTAACAAGTGATACCGCAGCGTATTGTACATAACACGATACCGCAGCGTATTGTACATAACACGATACCGCAGCGTATTGTACATAACATGATACCACAGCATATTTTACATAACAAATGATACCACAGCATATTTTACATAACAAATGATACCACAGCATATTTTACATAACAAATGATACCGCAGCATATGGTATGTAACAAGTGATACCGCAGAGCATTGTATGTAACAAGTGATACCGCAGCATAGTGATGTGAACAGTCCCGGGATGTTTACCACAGATCACAATGGCGGTTATTCTGCTTTCTACTACTTCTAAATAATAAATCCGTGTGAGCAAAAAGTTTAGAAGCTTCCTTCTTGCAGCCATTTGTTTTGCAGATGTTCCTCACATAACCAAGTCAGAGACCCAAAGGGTCAGGTTTATTAAAGCTCTCCAAGACTGGAGAAGATAGACTATCATAGGAGAACCTGAGTGATCCAGCAAACCTGGAATTGATCTGGCCCAGGACTGAAAACATTTGCCAAATAAATGGTAAATGATTTGTATGAAATCCATTCCAGGTTTGCTGGATTAGCCAGGTTCTCCCAGGACAGTCTATCCTTTCCAGTCATCATTATATCTTGCAGTGTAGAGAATAATGAAGAATATTGAAATGCCTTAGGTCAGAGCAGTGACCTATATAGGGATATTATATGTGACCTGTACACCCCATGAGCTCTCCTCATGTATCACAGCTCCCTGTGCTCCTCCCCTGTACTATAACACTCAGATAACAGTACAAGCCCATAATGACACACACACTAAAAAATACACAACTGCACTTTCCAGTCTTACCTCCTCACAAGTCCAAAAGTTTTATCACTGAGCATGCGCAAAGCCTCTGTTACCGGAACAACGCACTGCTACCCAATCTGAAAGCTGCTGTCATGTCACGTGACGGTGAAGCTCATTCATAACTCAGGAAGATTCATTTTAGATCATGTGACTAGCTGACACACAGCTGGAATCCATACATTGGTAGTGGATACGAGAACGAGGCTTGGAACGCACAGCAGGAATCTAGCCAATCACAAAGCAAGTACCAGAAATGTATTTTTTTCCAGTTTCGTTGTGGACAGACAGGAGCCAATGAGCCCATTGACGTATGTAGAGAGCGGTGGTTGCTGCTAGTGACAGGGAGTGAGCCTGGGTTCGCCTATGTAGCTGGAGAAGTGTACATTGTCATCTGTATGTAGAGCACTGCTAATTACACAATGAGCCCCACTTGGCGAAATAATCAGTCATTGTGATATGAGTAGATGAGGGCCATGTCTGCTTATTGGCTGCTACTGATCAATAATCAATAAGTCCAGCCAATCACAGCAATTGTAGCTGGAGATGGAACCAATCAGCTGCAGGCTATCTGTCGCTAAATAATAATTTGTCACTGCTTTAGTAGTGCTGCACAATGCGGATAGCATGCCCTAATGTGAGTTAAATTCCTAAAGCGATTTCTGGCTTTGCCACAAAGATAAATGCAGAGTACTGCGTGACTGCGCTACAAATCCCTGCTAAATTTAGATTTCATAAAAATCTCTATAAATAAGCCTTACGTATGACATGGCCCTACAACTTATTATATGTGTCGTAATATTAAGATAAATATTTATTAAATTATATAATATGAGCGTCTTCCTATCCGAATATTTGTATCCTATCAGACAGATCCCTGCACCATGTAATCATTGGAGATTGTACAATCAGATTGTAATGTGATAATAGTTCTATTTCATCTGAAAATAAGGGCTCTTTCAGATCTGCGGTGGCAAATCACATGACTGGCAGCCTCAGTGCAAACATCTATCGTGCAGCCGTAAGATACAAATCACGCCATTGGCAACAAGATTTGCTTGCATCTGTACCCAGATTTTCAGGCAACTTCTATTATTATTACTCATAAACAGGATGTATATAGCACCAACATATTACGCAGCGCAGTACAATAAATAGGGGTTGCAAATGACAGATAAATACACACAGTGATACAGGAGGAGAGGACCCTGTCCCGAAGAGCTTACAATTCAGGAGATAGGGAAGTAACACACAATAGGAGGGGAGATATGGAATGGTGGGAAGTAGTGACGGTTTGGGAGACAGTAGAATATGGGTAGGTGAGTATGAAAAGATGGGTTTTGAGTACTCTTTAAAATGAGCAGAAAGTAGGAGCAAGCCGAATAGGACGAGGAAGACCATTCCAGAGAATTGGGGCAACTCTAGAAAAGTCTTGTAACCGTGCGTGTGATGAGGTTATCATTGAGGAAGTCAGTAGTAGGTCATTAGAGGAGCGGAGAGAGCGGCAAGGGGAGTATTTTTTAACCATGTCAGAAAGGTAAGTGGGACAAGAACTGTGTAGGGATTTGAAGGCAACGCACAGGAGCTTAAATTTGATTCTAAGGTGAAATGGAAGCCAGTATTGAGATCTGCACCGAGATGCAGCAGAAGAGGAGCGATGGGAAGGATGGATGAGTCTGGCTGCAGCATTCATGATAGATTGTAGAGGAGAGAGTCGGGTTAGTGGAATACCAGCGAGAAGGATGTTACAGCAGTCCAGACGGGAGATAAGAGCATGTACAAGGAGTTTGGTGGTCTCAGGGGACAGGTAGGGGCGGATTTTTGAGATGTTGCGTAGGTGAAAGTGACAGGACCTGGAAATGTTCTGAATATGGGGGGTGAATGAGAGGGCAGAGTCAAAGGTGACACCAAGACAACGTGCCTGAGGGGAGGGCCGAATAACAGTGTTGTTAAGAGTTAGATATATGTCGGGGGAGATTTAGAATTTGAGGGGGGGTGATGAGTTCTGTTTTATCCAGGTTGAGTTTCAGTAATCGGTCAGACATCCATGATGAGACGGCTGACAGGCAGCATGAGACCTTAATCCAGGACCAAAGGAGACAGGTCAGGGGTCCCAAAAGCAGGCAGCCAAAATTAAAATGCCTTTTTTTGGTAACTGCAAACTTCTACCATTTAACAGGAGAGCTTGGGACGGCAGGTCATCACAGGTAAAATCAATATGTCATTATAAAATAAATCCAGTAGCAGCAGGACCGCCTCCCCTGTGCACATTACATATCTAATTGTAGTCATATCACACAGCTCTGATCACCCTCAGTCTCACAAAACAATTACAATAATAAGTCAGATAAATCTGTGGATGACTGGCAATCATGAATGGAATCTGTACAGTGAATCCATGTTTGTTTTTGGACTTGGTTATAGTTTAACCTCCATCAGAGTTCGGAGCTGTGTCTGTAATCCTGGAATGTTCAGTGATCTCTCCACGTCCTCTGCCCAGGAATATAGCCGGTAATACATAGAGCATGTTACATGTCTTATAGAATGAGGTATGTTAGTGTGACGATTGCGTGTCTTGATCTGTAGTTTCATCCACCCCTTACTTGTGTTGGGAAGGGTGAAGAATGGACATTGCTGGCTGTTAGTTTTCAGTATACGGTTACATATTTGCATTCATATACATCCAGCGATCTCTAGGTATGGTGCTTATACGTGTCACATGTGTGAACGGTCAATCAGGTGAGCTATTGTGTAATAGATATGCTACAAATGCATGAAAATGTTACCAGGCTGACGGGGATATTTATTTTTTATTAATAAATAAGACATCTTAGTACCTCCTTTGGTGTCCCCTACCATTGTTCTTGTCAGTGTGCATATGAAAGAGACATAGGTTAGTCCTGGCACACAATAATCTATACCACTATACTAGCACTGCAGTGGTACAAGCCGCGCCTGTCCTTTAGTGATTCACCTTCTCCCGCTGGCCAATCACAGGGAGATTTCTATTCTATTAATGAGCAGTGATTGGCCAGGGAGAGAAGAAGGTGTATAAACGACAGCAGTGTATCATTGTATGAGAGCCGTGGGCAGCTGTCACTGTCACTGTCATAGTGATACCATGCTGTCGTTTGTACGCCCCCTTCCCTCCTTAGCCAATCACAGGCTGCGCTGTACTGTTCATTGGGAATAAACTGTCTCTCATTTTTTATATACAGTGGGGGGTGACACCAGAGGAGGTCATATTCCTATTTTAGTACTATGATAATAATTTGATAATTTGGTCAGCTGTAGTTGCCCTTTAAATTTTAGATAAAATGGGAGTTGTTCGACCTTCTGTCAAGCTATCGGGGGGGGGGGGGGGGTATTTGCAACTCGTGAAACTTGTTTATACCTGTGATCATGGTCACAAAGAAAGAAAAAAAGTTTCCAAGGACAAGACGTCAGGGCAAATCTTCCTTTGAACAAATCCATTCCAGGAAATTCCCTCCAGTTTGGGAATATTCATATACTTTTTTTGCATTTCAAGGACAGGAAGTGAAGGAAATTTACCCCATTGACAGGGGCAGCACAAAATAACCCTTTTACCATTCCCTACTCAATCCAAAACTACAATAGGTGTTCATTTTACATATCATTCAAATGGCATACCATGTATCATATACTGATTTATAATCCATGAGGCTTTAGTAACAACACGCAGCTCTCAATTTTCTATTTTCTAGTTGGAGAAATTCATAGCGACCCGTATCATTGTTTGCAAGCCATGCCTGCAGTCAGTTTCTGGACAGAGGCCTCCCAGCAAGTTCTGGCTGGAGGATCAGCAGGTAAGTGAATATTTACTAATCATTGCTGACTACAGAAACAAGCTCACCATTGTGTACAAATTACATTTCTCTTATTTTTAAATTTATCTTTAATTCTGTAGACAAGAAATAAAGTCTCCAGGAATACCAACTACCTGTCAGGGTTTTACTGCTTTATGGGACTCTATTAAGGGGACTTCTCTTACTTCCTGTCTCAGAGACAACAGTCCCACTGGGATTGTAATAGAGTAGAACAGTACAAGAAACTTTTCTACCAGTTAAAGTTCTTGGTGTACTTGTTGGATATTTTCCTTTACTTCCTGTCTTTGGGCCTGATTTATTAAAGCTCCCCAAGGCTGGGGAGAATACATTTTCATCAGTAAAGCTGGTTGATCCAGAAAACCTGGAATGGATCTAGCCCAGGATTACAAACATTTGCTGGCAAATTGCAAGTGTCTTTGAAGAAATCCATTCCAGGTTTGCTGGATCACCCTGATTTACTGATGAAAGTGTATCCTCTCCAGAGAGCTTTAATAAATCAGACCCTTTGTGTTAAAGTTGTTACTTACTTTGTTGTCTCACCAACAACTGAAAACTAATAGGAAAATCCCTGACAGAGGTTCTAAGCTTTGACCTTTAAGTTTTACTTTGAGGGCCCATTCACAATATGCCATTCTTGTAGGATGTGTTAACAAATGTAGATTGTTACATATTAACATGAATCATGTTTAAGTAGTTCATTCGTTTGTATTTGTGGTAACCATTTTGGATTTCATTTTTTTGTATTATTAGAAAAGTATGTGTGCAGTAGATGCTAATTGAAATTTAGAAAACGCGAGAGGGTTATAAAACCAAAACGTCTCTGAGTTTTAATTGATCATCCGATCACTAGGTAGACAAATAGGATAGTTTTATATAAGCTTGTATCCTGCTTTGGAGAGACCTTATCAGGTAAGAAATATCCCAAGAAAGGTGCATTCGCCTCCTCCAGTCACTGCGACATTTTCATCAGTAAAGCTGGTTGATCCAGAAAACCTGGAATGGATCTAGCCCAGGATTACAAACATTTGCTGGCAAATTGCAAATTTGCGGGCCCATTCACAATATGCCATTCTTGTAGGATGTGTTAACAAATGTAGATTGTTACATATTAACATGAATCATGTTTAAGTAGTTCATTCGTTTGTATTTGTGGTAACCATTTTGGATTTCATTTTTTTTGTATTATTATGTTTAAGTAGTTTGTATTAATCATGTTTAAGTAGTTCATTTAATTTACCACAAGTACCAAAAATGTACATATAGTAATATGACATGACATTACAATCTAACATAGCGTACCACAACACACTACAGTGCAGTACCATTCATTGTAGTGTTGTGCTAAGCATGAGCTTTGTAATCAAAGTGCAACGCAAAATGTGACTCTGTTAGAACTGGACTATATTGTCTGAATATATGGAGGAGAATATTTCTATAAGCAATGTCTGTGGCTGGATTACCCCAGGATGGTAAACAAAAATAAATATTTTCTGCAAAAAGTCTTTTTCATCCCTAATCTCAAAGAGAGATTATGTCACTGGGTCTAACATGAAGTATATAATGAAAAGAGGTTTTATTTAATAAATTCATTTTAATGTTCAAATGAAGCAAAATATAAGCAGGAATGTATTATTCCCTGGGAAATCCAACTAAGGTCCAGCTATGTTGTCAAATGCTCCTGATAGAGTGCAAAATAGTTTAAAATAAAAGTCTATAATCAAAGTTATGTACTGCCAGAACAGGTGCAGGTAAAGTTTTTAGAAAAAAAAAAAAAATAAAAATAAATATATACAATTTTTTTTTTTAATTTTCACGAGGTTCATCTTTAAAACAACTAACGATCCTTTTTAACATATTGGATTAGGCATTATTGCAGAAAGGGACATGCAATACCCATAGTTACATAGTACGTCAGGTTGAAAAATGACCATCAAATTCAACCACAAGGGAAATATACATATCCCAGATATAGAACCTTATGAAAAACCCTATGGATATAGCTGATCCAGAGAAAAAAAAAAAAACCCTGGTACAATTTGCTCCAACAGGGGAAAGAAATTCCGTCCTGATTCCATGAGGCAATCAGATGTTCCCTGGATCAACAGTCTCTGTTAATTTTCTTTAAAGCCTTAATACCCAATTATATTCTGTGTTTCAAGAAAAACATCCAGCTTGTTCCTAAAGCAATCTATAGTAGTTGCTGAAACTACTTCCTGAGGGAGCCGATTCCACATTTTCACAGACCTGGAGAATAATGGGGAGAGGTGATTATAGCGGGGTTTAGTTCCATTTGAAAGTTGCCTGCTCATTTCAGAAAAGAAAGTTAGCTCAAAAGATTTATTTATTGTCTAAATTGAAAAAAAAACATATCCTTTTATTTTCTTGGTTATCTCTTAGGGCAATATCTGGGGCTGCATAAAGCTGTTTTGGAATAATTATAGGAACTAATTTTTCTTCCTAAACCTAATAACAAAATAATGTATGAAAATCTCCTATCAAGTTAATGGTCTATCAGTCCTGATAAATAAAATATTTTTTATGTTAGGGTAAACTACTAATCTAAAGGTATCAGGTGCTGAATGTTTCCTAAAATTAATTAAAAGTTTGCAGCTTGAGCTGCAGAAGGTATCCTCTGTATAAACCTAAACATGAACTAATCAAAATTTACATTTACAAAAAATTAAATTTATTTTTTCTTGAGAATGAAGGAAAATCCTTTGCTTTGAGTATAAACCTGGGGCATAAAATGAGGCCATCACTGGTAATCAGTAATCAAATTAGTAATTAACAGAAATGACAACAAAGTAAATTTATTAAACACATCTCTAGTGTTAAATTTTAAATATTTATTTAAAAGGGAAAAATGTCACCTGGGCACAGCCTGCTTATCTTTGTTTCCCCTTTTTACAGAATAAAGTATTTTAGATTTTTGAGTTGGTATTATTGGTTTTTTGCTTGTGATTTTGGACATCAAAATAGGGCCGGAGAAAAGTACAACTACTGCAGGACATGTGACCTAAGTATAAACTAAGATTCTTTTTTCATTAACATTTTATTGGCAAAAGATTTTGATTTATACTGAAGTACATATGGTAAATGTGGATTAGACCAAAAAAATGCCAAGTGGAACTTTTAATAATTAATATTATTATTATTATTAAACAGGATTTATATAGCGCCAACATATAACGTAGGGCTGTACAATAAATAGGGGTCGCAAATTCGACAAATTCGACAAACAAATACAGACAGTGACACTGAAGGAGAGGACCCTCCCCCGAAGAGCTTACAATCTAGTAGGTGGAGGAATTAAAAGAGAATAGGAGGGGAGATATGTAGTGATGACAATTTCACGGACTAGGAGTGATTTGGTAATCCTTTTTTGCTCTTATATTGTCGTTGTTTGTATTTGTGGTAACCATTTTGGATTTCATTTTTTTGTATTATTAGAAAAGTATGTGTGCAGTAGATGCTAATTGAAATTTAGAAAACGCAAGAGAGGTTATAAAACCAAAACGTCTCTGAGTTTTAATTGATCATCCGATCACTAGGTAGACAAATAGGATAGTTTTAAAAAAAAGCTTTTATCCTGCTTTGGAGAGACCTTATCAGGTAAGAAATATCCCAAGAAAGGTGCATTCGCCTCCTCCAGTCACTGCGTCATCGGCTGTAACCCTTGCCACGCATTGTGGTTCCACCCTGTGACCCCCTATGTTGCTTCTATCTCCGGTATTGACATGGGGGCGGTGGGGGGCACAGGTGACACTCCCAAAAATGTTCAATATAAAGGGACCAATGGGGGGTAAAGACTGGATTGGAGCTAATGTAGGAGACAAAGCCAGCCAGAGAGGTGAACATAATGTTCTTTCACATGCAAAGACATTTTATTAGGATTTTGGTAACATGGCAGCGCTATGAAATATGTTCATTTTGAGATAACTGGATATCAGGGAGAGTTTCTACATTGCTTAATACATGACAAAGGCAACATGAAACTTTAAAATAGATTAAAGCACAAAGTTGAAATAATTATTAAAATGTTGTGATCTTTTTTTATGTGGCTTGCAAAGTAATTACATTATATTTCTGTTTGTGTTTCTGGTTTTAATCCATTATTACTTCATTCCTAATGCATTCTAGCTCATTATTTTCGCCTCACATCTCCATCACTCTCTTTGTTCTCTGACCATCATTTTTTTGTAATCTGTTACATATAACAATAATTCTTTTATTCCATCAGCACTGTGTTTGGTTCTATAAAACAGCGTGGTAATTTAAAGCAAGCTGCACATTTACAGAACACTGGGGAGGAATGTGCTGAACCAATACCTTTCTCAGTAGGTGAAATGTGAAGTTCCTGGCTCTTGCTAATGATTAGGACTTTGGAATTTCAGCCTAAGTAATACCATTTAAGTTCACTTTGTGCCAGCGGTTTCTCTGTTAATGGAACAGATATAGCTGAGTGCCAGGTATGGGCTGATCTTGGCATGGCCAGTGCTCTCAATGCTGCACCTCTTGTGACTTCGGTGCAAAGGCAGGGAAGGAAAAATTAACAAAATCCACTTTATATAAACAATTTAAACAAATTAAAAAAAACATATAAAATTCTTTTATAGATTCCTAAATAACATTAGAAGTTAACTAATTATTGTAACTTGACTAGGATTGCTGTTTAAATCTAACTTGACTTGGCCTGAATGGTTTCTACATTTATAAATAACAGTATTGCTGAGCGGTAGGTACATTGTGGTGCTCTCAGGTGCTTGTATTACCCTATAAACGAATGTTTTAGTGTCTAAAGCTCCGTACACATCAGATGATAGTCACTTATGATGAATGGTTGTGCTCATCTCATTAATTTACTGACCAATGGAGAATGACCACTATTCACTCCTCTGGAGGGGAGCACGCAGAGTGCCAGTCACTTGTCCTCCCCTCTTCATAGAACAGAGCTGTGTTGATTGTTTCCAGGCAATCTTTTGATTCATCCATCAGATGTCTACACAATGTATGATTGTGGGTAGTGTTTAGTGTCAGCAGGGGCGCAAATCACCACCCAGAGTAGAAGTCTAGGTTTAGGTGAATGCTAAAGCAAAGTAAATTCTATGAGCTCCACAGGGACTTATATGAATATTGTACTGCAAAGCTAATAGCACTTTCATAGAAAAGAATAAAGAATGGAGAGGATATACTTTTAGCAATAAACCTGAGTGATCCAGCATACCTAGAATGGATTTCTTTTTGTCATTGGCTATTTGTTAGCAAATGTTTTGAATCCTGGACCAGATCCATACCAGGTTTACAGTAATGTGATATCAGGTCCTATTCCTGAGCTTCACTGACATACTTACATTTAGCACAACTTTACTGAACAAGAATGAAAATCAGCGATAATACATTCACTGGAAATAAGCTGACAGTAGAGCTGGGGTTGTACCGGTTTGATTAGATTCTAGCTTATAACTTTTTGTTATTGTTTAATGTTTCATTTTGAAAAAAAAGGAGATCTATTTACACAGACCTCTTACTGCAAATGATTTTATAGGTTGGGGTAAAGGCAGTGCCCTTATATAAAGTTTGTAAAGCAGAAATCCTAAACAATTAGAAGATTAGCTCTACTCAGCCCTTGACAATCCTGACTCTACTGTTGTTTAGTTTTTGGAGAGTTAAAACCATTTCAAGTGATTTCTTGCAGCTTATATCCTGCTGGGGAGATTTTGCTTCCTCTCCTGGAGATTCAACAGGAAATCTCTCCAATGAGAACTAAATCTTAGCTATAGAGTTGTCATAGAAAAAAGTGCTTTAATTAGAGGATTTTTTGTTCTGGGAATAACTCAGAATTTGTATTTTTCATCATACCCAGGGATGATCTCTAGATTAGACCCAGTAGGGAAACAGTCTGTTTACCCCATCAGATCCAATATCAACAAATGTATAAAAATGCCATCAATTTATTTTGGTCAGCTCAATAAAAGATAAAGTCTATTTGCTCTGGGTTAATACATTTTGTAGAGTATTTGCTTTTACATGACCTTATTTAATAATCAGGTTTATATTAAATCAAACATCTTCCTTCGTTGTTAGCATCATTGCAACTATTACTATTATTATTATATTACATAGATATTATTATTCTATCATTACTTATGATATCCATATTTTTATTCAAAGACAGACAGATTCTGGAAATGGTATTTAATATTGATAGATCTATTCTATATATATAAAATTGGTTCCCCCTGTTGGTATCTTCCTTCATCCGAGCAGAAAGGGAGTGCTGGGCACCATAATCTTGCTGTAGATGGGAAGTTTTTTTTCCCTATTTTGTACCCCATGAAGAAAAAGCTCCTTCTGTACATGCCAGAATTTTACAATTTTTTTAAAAGGGTTGTATTCCAAATTTTAGTTTAGGTCTGCTTTAAGATTATTTACATTTGTTTTACCATGATGTCATTGCCTTTACTGACCACAAGATGGTGCACTGGAGCCATAAGTCAGCCCTCTGGCAATATGTTAGAGGATCAAATGTTATTTTATTGCTTCACTGTCTATAAACACATCAGAGTTGTCCTATTCTCTTGTTCTTTGGTGGAGACGTTCCTATTTACTGTATCAATAAAAATATAAAAGTGTAACCACCTCAAAGTGAATCAGTATTAACCTGTCACATATTAAATGAGCACCAGAAGTTGTCTGTTGGGGTTGCTGATGATCTGGCATCATGGAATGTTCTTTTACTTCATTAATGACTGCCTCAAAGCTAAAAAAAAAGTGCAAGTAATATAACAAACAAGTATTTCAAACGTGAGCTTGCAGCATTTTTTCTTTCCATGAATATTTTTTATTTATCTGCAGTGTTCGATTGAACTGTCTAGAAAAATTCAGGAGTTTTGCAGCACAGCCCTGTTCATCTTATCTTCTTATTTTTCTGTCTAATAACTTTCTGTGCTGACCCAGCTGCTCTGCCCATTACTCCATCCCATACCTTTTATGTAGCTGCCAGAGTAAGAGCAAAGGGGCATAGTATAGGTTTCACTTGAGTAACAGTTCAGAGACTGCTGTGGCTGCTGCCAGAATCAGATGCTGAGCCACTGATTTATTCTGCCCCCCGGATGAAGGGGAAATGTTGGTGCCCCTAAAACACATTGACTGTTCTACTTTTCCTTGTCAGGAGTAAACTCTAATAATGATTTGCACTCCTCATCTTTGGTCTGGCTCTATCAATATACTTATTACACATGGATCTCAAACACAGAGAGCACCTTTACTATAGCTATGTCTGTGCAGGTTCCTATTTATCCAAATTATTGTATAGCTAGGATTGGTTAGTTGCATTCACCTGGGCTTTTTCTTGTAATGTTGAAGATGCTTGTAAACTGATAAGTGACTTGGAAGTAGCTTGGCTGTGAAACATCTTCAGCATTATAAGAACAAGTTCAGTCTAATGTGACCAATCACTCAACAAAAACTCATTGGACTTTGTACAACCACAAACCACATAGGTTGGATCCAGCCTTTCTAATATATGTGTTCCATCACGTCCTTGGGACTGTCTCCCCTTTTTAGAAGAGGAGGTCAGAGACAGTGCTCACTACGAGAACTGCCACATTGTCCCAAATATCCACACTGTTGGGTTGCACAATGCCAAAGCACCTCCACTACCAGAACTCAGGCCACTGTTAATTACATTGGTTTTAGTGCTTTGAATGCATGTCTAGCAAAACATTTTTTGTTTAGATAGAACCTCTAGCAAGTTTGTATTGCTCACACAGAAATAGGTCAGCACTCCCAGGTCCAGGATCACATTGAGGATTTACTGGTTATTCTAGCGTTCCATAGCTGTAGTAAATACTCAGCATAATACTGGAACTTGGACTTCAGTTATTCTACATTGTCAACATTTGGTTGTGCACCCATTTCGAAGGAGTACTTGGGATTGAGTGGGGATACAGGTTGGGTACCTTGTAGTTATCTGTGTCCAGACTGGGAAGATTCAGTTATTTATTTGTGCTAGTTCACTAACCATTGTCACTGGACCAGGGAATCTAAATTGATAATTTTGTCACTAGAACAAGTTTAAATAAATATTTTAAGTTCACCATCCTGTTATGTGCATGGCTCTTACCATGCATAATTTGCACCTTATGGCATACTTACCTTCTGATGTGTCCTCCTCTAGCAGTGACTAGTCCAATCTTTCTCCATCCCCTAACATATTCCCTATCACTTTGCATGAGGCAGTTCTGCTATGGCCTTTGTACATGTAGAGAGTAGTTACTTTGTGTTTGACATCCAGCTCCAGTCTCTGCATCTTCGGGTGCTGTTGATGTATCTTGCTGCGAACATAAAAAAAAGTGCTAGAAACCAGATGAAATGTTTTTGACATGTCTCTTGTGCCATCAAACCCCAATAAATCCTAGCAAGTTTTACAGAGAACTTTACATACCTGAGCCCTACCCCTAAACCCCACTCTAATCCCCACAGCACCTAACGCTCACAACAACCCCTACTGAATCCCTAACGGTAAGGCTGAATGTACACACAACACCGTTCTGTTCTTTGGAGAGGGAAGGGGGAAAACAAGCAAGTAACATTCCACTGTGCTCTTCTCCATTGACAAGCATAGTAGTCATTCTCTGACGGTCATTCTGTCAGATTTGCGCTCAAATTTTTATTAATAGAGAATCATCTCACATGTGCAAAATGCCTAACTGTCCCTTCTGAAAATTAGACCCTTCTTTGCATTCTTACCTCTGCTGCGCCAAAATCCACCGAAGTCCAACTTCCCAGTAATGAGTGATACTGGCACCAAAGTCCCTGTATCAGAATCATCTACTTTGCAATAAACAAAATTTCTTCTTTCCTTTAGACACCACCTGCAATTCACCCTGACCTAATGTGTGTCGTGTTGTTGCTCCCCTTCTTGAGGGCTATCTAAGAACCAACTGCTGAGCTCCAGTATGCTTAGGAAAATATTGATTTTTGCCAAGGGGTGAAATATGAATCTTGTACCAAGATTAATTTAATTCACCATATCGTTTGTTTTCTGGCACTCTCCCTAGCTTGTGGAATCAAGATCAGATCTGTCAGCTAGAAATGTGTTTAGTGCTTTGTGTGCCTATAGATTTACACTACTTTACCTATGTCTGCACAACTAAGACAAAAGAATGTTGGTGGCCAGTTTATGATGAAGACTGGAAACCATGATTACAAGTGCAGTCATATGTAGGAACAATTGCTTGGATAAAACATAATGCAAATTTACCAAATGATGGCAAAATTCAAAAAAAAAAAATCAAACAGCTTGATGTGAACCTACATTTCACATCTGCGCCCTTGTTTGACCTCTATATCACCATCTGGCCTCCAGAATCACCAACATGAAGCCCAGTGTAAGGTCCAAGTTGGGAACATGTATAAGGATGTGTTCTGCTCCATGTGACAGCACTACCCCCAGGTTCCTCTCAACCAAAGCTCTGCGTATTTCCCAACTCCCAACAACTAAATAGCACAGCAGTGAAGTGCAGCAGTTTAATGTACCTGCTGTTTGCCTCTTTATGGACAAAACACAGATTCACCTGAAAAGGTAAAATTTAATTAAGCTTTCCTGCCCAAGTGCATATCCGCATAACAGCGTGGGATGCCGAGAGAGCAGGTGGCAGCCATCAGCCATCAGTTTTTGTCATATTAATCCAGAGAGACCATAATTGGTTCTAGATATATGATTTTACACTGCTAACTTCACCACAATTCTTGGCTGTACTTATGAATTCCCCAGGGGTTCTACCCTAATGGTTGAGAAGTTTTTTGGAGAGACATGAATCTTAATGTATTTGTTACCTATCTATATGGTCGCAAGCATTTAAATACATTCTTAGCCCCTGCACTCCTGAAAAAGCAGTGTTGCTAACTGCGAAACAAGTTGAGTGGGAGCAAAATTGTATGTAGTAGGGAAAAATGTATAATTTTCTCTGCTGCCCTTTGGGAATTTAATCAACATGGTATTATTGTGTCACCGATTTTTTTGTAATGGAATTTACTTTTGTATATGTTTTTAAACTTGAATAAAAATGAAAATTGTAATTTTTGAAAATATGTCCCGTTAAAATCTCCTATTTCAAGTGCCGTATTGTTGAAGTACTTTTTGTGTTTAATCTAGAGAAGAAGTAAGAAGAGTCTTAATGCTTTTATAGAAAAACGGATAGTGAAGAAGTTACTCTTTACTTAAAGCCTAGGGGTAGGTTCACACTGGCGGTGAGGTTATGGTGCGTTTACCTCTTTCTCATGCCAGGGAACCACTGCCTCCTTGAGCACCTTCATGCAAAATAAATAGGGGCGGAAGTGTATTGCACGCTGATGCCAGCTGTCAAATGTGCAGAAGCTGGCTCTTTAAGAACCAGTGCTACAGTGCAAGTGTTTTATTAGCTGGCATGGTACCAGCTGTGGAAACTGCATAGGATCACCCAATCCTAGGGCAGGCCTGCCCTAACAATTGGAAGTAAGAAAACTTTCTTTGCAGTGGGGCTACCCCTGTATTGCAAAGGTTAAATTCACATTTACGGTAGGTCCTTTGGGTACGTAAAGAACAATTTTACCAGCCTTATCCCACACTCTCATAGACTCCTTCTCCAAGCATCGATCTCCCGTACCCTCTTCTATAAGCAGTTCTGTGCAGAAGTTGCAGGCAGTAATGTCATCCCCTGCAATGCAGATACTCCAATACTCCTGCATTGTAACTGAAGACAGCGAGTGTTTGTCCAAAACACTGGCAGCTAGGGTAATGAAGAAAAAAATACTTTACATCTCTCCTAGACCTAAAACGACAAAAACTAAAAGCGGGCAATAAACTAACAATACTCAATGGGATATAAGAAACATAGTTTTTTTTATACAAAATACTTGAAACACTTTATGTTCTTATAATACAGATTAATGAACAATATTTGTACAAGTTATAGTTATTTCCATGGTTACATATGATTTAGTTCTATTTCCATGACACATAGTGAAAATGTACCAATTTTTATGGAGGACCCCTCCCCTTCTATTTTTTCTGCAATAGCAGTAAAGGTTGCAGGGAAACCCACAGTCTCCTTGGAAATATATGTTGCGTATCTCAGAAGTCCAAGATTGGGGGCTTTCCTGGAATGTAAAAAGCATGCGCTGTGAGATCTGCACTTTTTTTTACATTTACATTTTTTACACGTCACTTGACCTTATGCCTAAGCAGTGGGAGATTGTGTGATATGAGCAGAAGCCTGAAGAGGAAGGAAGAAGATGGCTGTGCCCCCTGCCCAGTCCACCCTGAAAAGAAGAAGTAAGCTGGGACGATGCAGGACCTACTGGACTGAGATAGATTAATTTAGCTTTGTATTAATTATTTTTTCATTTGCATATTTTTATTTTATTTTTTTGTGAACTGGTGTGGTATACAGAAACTTTACTTCACTGTTTCCGCCCAATTCCCTCAGCCATGTTTTTGTGTGGATAACACCCTCCTAGACCAATTAGATTACCTCAAACTATTCCTATTGGGCACATAGAATCTTTTTGTATGACCTCATGGTTCTCCCTCCTTGCTTTTACCTGTGCCCTTGGCTTAGCATCCTTTGTAAAGATGTATGGTCCTTATCCAATCCCATCTCTAGTTTACCTTTCAAGTGCGTTCACCTATCTCAGTTGGCCCAGAACAAATAAAAAATTAAAAAGCATTTTTGTTGAACAAATTCACTATTAATTTTTTTTTGTATAAATGGATCCTCAATTAATTATGAAGACAAGGAGATAGAGATGCAACACAAGTAGCAAAGTTGTGCTGCCATTATTATGTGCTAACTAAGGCTATGTACACACGTGCATTAATTATCGTTGGAAAGATCTTTCACGATCCTTTCCAACGACAAAAGACTGAACAATGCATGAATGAACACTGTACATACAGCACTGTTCTGCTCTATAGAGATGGGAGAACAATGAAGCAGCACCCTGCTGCACTCTCTCTCCTTCACTTTCATTATGATCGTTCCTTGTTTGTTGTCCGTGGATCCGCCGGACGGGGAGCACTGTACACATGTCAGATTCTCATCCTTTGTCAGCCCTAAGGCGATTATCGGACGACAAACATCTGACGTGTGTACGTATCCTATAGGCTGTCCAATCACAGTCTGGAGAAGAGACAAAATAACAAATGGGCAGCGCGGTGGCTCAGAGGTTAGCACTCCGGCCTTTGCAGCGCTGGGTCCCAGGTTGGAATCTTGGCCAGGACACTATCTGCTTGGAGTTTGCAGGTTCTCCCCGTGTTTTTGTTGGTTTCCTCTCACAATCCAAAAACATGCAGTTAGGTTAATTGGATTCCCCTAAAAATGACCTTGGACTGTACTAAAGACATATGACTGAGGTAGGGACAATTGATTGTTAGCCCCTTTGAGGCACAGCTGGTGACAAGCCTATGGACTTTGTACAGTGCTGCGTAATATGGTGGCGCTAAATAAATACTGTGTAATAATTAATAATAAAATGTAGTGTAATTTTAGAGGAAAAGCAGGGTGCTGATGTGTGGGAGAGGTGTTTAAATCTCACAACTAGATGGACAGAAATACAAATCCCTTGGCAGGTTAAAAAACTCCTATAAATGTATTTTATCTGGGTTTAAGCTGCTTTCACAAAGTTTAGCTTTACCAAAGTTTGATGAAGTTTTATCTCAGTTCATGTAGGGGGAATTCTGATCTACAAAGGTAATGCTACCCTAAAATAAACAATCTTTTTATTCAACTACCTTTAATGTTAGGAATAATATACTTGCTGTGTGAACTGAAATTAATATATATAGGAAAATGTACATTTAAGGCCCAATGATCCTGTTTTCCCAAGTTGCATACTATGCAAATTTTAACTATCTGGGCAATTTATCTTTTGTTTCTGTAAAGTAGATCCTGTGGACAGACTGCAGCCATTTGTTACATATATCCCTTAGTCTCAAGGAAAGGGCTATTTTACTAGAATTACAAATGTTCTCTGTTCTCTAATAGAGTTAATCATTGCCTTGTTTTACAAGAACATTTTTGGGAGGGTAAATGTATATCAACTTGTTTTTAAAGAAAGAATTGCTCCCATAGGAAGATTGAGGCTGTGGCTTTATAGTATATAGAGTTCTATTTCGGGGCCTGGTCTTGGTATTTCCTATTAGTCTTTATCTTGTAGAAAATCTGCCTGTTTCTGGAAAATCGTCTATTTTCTATTTTGAGTCTCACAAGCTACTCTTGGATGCTCTACAAAGAGGAAGATTTATTTTGTATTGCTACATCAAATGGTCAATCACCCAGAATTGATATTTAATTTATTTTGTAGATACCGGGTTGCATGTAATGGTTTATGTCTCATGGGGGCCTATTTTGTGATATGTTTTCAATTAATAAAGTCAAGAACCTAAATTCTCTTCATCCTTTTGCTATCTCTGCATGGTTGGATTGCTCATTGCTACCGGTTTTAGCAATGTTACAGTGTTGGGTAGCAACAGACAAAGTATCAGAGAACCATCAGAATTTCAATGTATTAATGCATTAAACCATTTTGTTGATTAATACTCAGGTAACACTCAGGTTCTCAAATTTTTCCTAATTGTGGTAATCTTAATTTGGCAAGAGGTATATTCATAAGAACATAGTTAGAAGAACCCTTGAAAAACCCAGGGATACTGGCTAAATGTTGGAACTTTTTTCTTGTCATGACCAAAATGTATAACTAGAAATACTTGGCCTGATTTGGTAAAGGTCTCTAAGGATGGAGAGGATTCACTTTTCATAGCTATTTGCCAGCAAATGTTTTCAATCCTGGGCCAGATCCATTCCAGGTTTGTTGGATCACCCAGCTTCACTGATGAAAGTGTATTTTCTCCAGCCTTGGAGAGCTTTAATAAACCAGACCCATGTATGTATATTTGTAAATGCATTTTTACATTTGTACTTATAGGACTCTCTAACATTCTCTTGAACATTCCCTGGTTGGAATCAATTATTGCCATTGTAGGAATGTCAGATTCCACATTTTTTAAATAGAGCTCCCATTTTCTATTGCTATGTATTGATTGGCATTTGTAATGTGAATTCAAAACCGACCTTTTTAAGGTGAAATACCAGACACCTACCAATCCTAAATCTACTAAAGGGATACTAAAAGGGGTACTATTACTTTGCACAGAGATTTGCATATGGCATCATTTTTGGATTAATCTGGTTTTTCCATGATATTTTAATAAGTAATAAAAAATTGAGGTTTAATTGACTTTTTGTAGACCTTGACTGTTGGTGAAATGTGTACCCACATATAGGTACTTTTATCAGGAATCCCTTTGCGATGTGATGAACACCTTAAAAAAAGGCGTATTTTTGATGGAGAAACAAAAACATGAGGGCCAATAACTCCAACGATGTAAAACTTGCCTGTGCCTCTGCCATCACAGCTTCTCACTAAAAGAAAAAATAGTTTTAAGAATCGCAAAGACCTGATATTTGTTACATATGTTACTAAGGTATTAGGCTGTCATATGGCCCCACACTAATTTTTCTATTTCATCTGGAAGGGGGCAAAGCCAGGAACTTCTCAGCATCCCCTCGTATTTATATATACTTTATAATGTCTGGATGGAGTACCAGGAAATATTCTGCAAGTATGCAGTGGCAGGTGCTGGCTTTTCTCATACATACATACATACATACATATAGTAACAAAGATTTCTGCAGCGACCTTGATAAGAAGTAAACAAGTATTATTACAAAATCTTAATTTAATTTGTAAATATGTTTTCTACACTTTGGACTCACAAACATAACCAGTGACATATAACACTTAGCAGAATAAAAGTAGAACAATAGTACTAATTTATTAATAGTATAGTATATTGAGTAGTATTACATATGCCAAAATGATCACTGGTCAAACCCAAAGAATTGGGGTTCCTACTATTTTTCTTTTCATCTCCTTATTTCTCTTCTCCCTATTTATTCTGGTGGCTTTTGTCATTTAGACAGAAAGAGATAAAAAATCCAAAATTGTTACCCGAGCAAAAGGTAAAGAAAAATCCTTCAGAGGGGACAAATGTGTGTCAAAAATGTACTATTATTTGCTGATTGGTATTCCATATGCAGACACAGAGGCACATGGTAATCTAACTCATTGTTGAGTAAAACATTGTATAGCTTGGACTTTCAGATTTATAGAAGTTTATAGTATACAATAGTTTTGTGTTTGACTGTCCATATCATTGTTATGAGACCATTGTAACCAGATCAAAAAGTGATGAGAAGTTCAAAATATTAAATTGGGCCTTCCAATGAAATTGGTGATTCTTTTCCACTGTCTGGCTTTCTCGTCTTCTCCACATAACTCACCTACTTTAATTGGTTGTAAAGTGCACCTACATGGAAAAAAAGTTGGAATTAAGCTCATCTTAGCACCCTACACATACATTCTCCTATTCTATCTTTTGAATTGCTTGGCATGGGGTCCTTCCGGATACATGTAGAGCAGTTGAAATCTTTTAAGATGCCACACTATTCAATTGAAGGAGCATTTTATATTTCTGACTATAGTGTATTCTCCTGGAAACATCATGGACAGATGGTAATGTCATCCTTTCCTGGACTCAATGGAAGACACCAGGGGTAGGGGGAACAGAATGTTATCTTTTCTAGGTGCATTCTTTGTAAGATTTCAATTTTAGTTGAAGGTCCACTTTAAGGCTTGTACACGCTTAGGTTTTGTGGTAGTTCCCAGGTTGACGGGACATTTTTGGAACAAGGGACTATTGTGTGATATGTTTGGATTCTGAACATTTGGGTAATGTTTGTGAGATAATCCACAAGCTAAGTAAATGTTTTCCTCTTTCTTTTGTTTTTTTTTCTCCTGTATTCCTAAGAATAGTTGATTGTGACCCATGCAAATCAATATCTTCTGGCTTCTCTTGTTCTATTGACCTGTGACCTACCATGAGCTTACCATACCTACCATGAAATGTACTACAAATTTTCTAATTTATGTCCTAGTTTAAAGCATAGAGTATTTGAAACACATACAGCAACAGGGAAATGAGATGCTGTGTGGCTGGAGGCACCAAGTAAATTGAAAAAATATTTAAAGGCCAAATCTGCTACATAAACTTATACAGAACAATGTTCCTTTCCTTCAAACATAGAAGTCTTAGTATGTCTTCATAATACCCTTGAAAAAATGTTTTCCCATTGAACAGTTCCATGCCACTAGTTAGGGCTAAGGCTTTCAGGTATATGTAAAGGTAAAACTTTTTTTGTCTTAGATATAGTAGGGAAGTATTAAAACATGTCATGTTTCTTTTTGGGCTATCAGTGTCCAGTTTGGGGCAGTTCCCTTCACTTTCTGTCCTCGAGATGCACCAGGAAACAAAATGTGAAAGTGCATTGAATTTCATTCTTACAGAGCTGGTATTGACCCCTAGCGCCTGATCTAATGACAACTCATGAGTTGTGAATTACCTATCATTAAATGAATATGGTCTTGAGGACAATGAGAGGGATGAATTTCCCTGTCATGTCAGAGCTATATTTTGATGTATGTGTGTATGTCATCAATCAGAAACGCATCAACACATTTCAACCAAACTTGCTAGACATATGACCCAGACTCATGTGAGTGCAACGCTGATCTTTGTGCAGCTCCATGCTATCTGTCAGAGCTATATTTGGTGATCACTAGGAAATACCTGGAGACATTTCAACTAAACTTTGTAAGTTCCACCATCACTAGAAAATGCAATGAGACATTTACACCAAACTTGCTGGACATATGACACCGCTAATCTTTGTACAGCGCTGTGGTAAATGTTAGAGGTATATATAATGTATAGTAATAGTGTGTGACTGTGGGGCACATTAGAGCTTCAGCTCCTCTGTACAGAGACTGATGGGTCTAGCTCAGTGTTTCATTTTACAGCACTATGGTATATGTCAGAGCAATAAAAAATTGTTATATACGAGGGGGTGCTTAGAAATTCCTGGCTTTGCCCAGAAAGAAAAGAGCCAGAGTTATGAAACAACACATTTATTCAACATATTCCCCCGTGACTGATGCACTTGGTACAGCGTAGTTGCAGCTTTTCTAGACGGTTCAAATAAAAGTCCTTTGGTTGGGCCACAAACGAGCTCTCATGATGGACCAGTTGGAAACTCAGGGTGTTCAATCTGGCAGCCACAACGTTGGACATGTGCACAGGTGCATTGTCCTGCAAAAAAAAGGATCCCTTTGGTCAACTTTCCACTGCGTTTCGTCCTAAATGCCTCCTTCAGCTGGTCCAGGAGGTTAGCATAATACTGTCTGAAAATGCTAGAGCCCTGAGGTAGGGAGTCCACCAACAGAATACCGTCTTTGTCCCAGAAAACTGACGCCATGAATTTTTTGGCCGATTTCTGAGTCCTGAACTTCTTCGCCCGCGGGGACCCGCTGTAGCGCCATTTCTTTGACTGTTATTTGGTTTCAGAATCATAGATGTGTAGCCAGGTTTCATCCCCAGTCACTAACCCAGCCAAAAAGTCCTGTGCTGTGTTCCTTCTTCTAAACACTGTTCAAACATTTCGGCATTCACTTCGCTGAAAGCTTGCACATGTCTAGGATAGTGGTGATAACAAACCCAACAGCTCCTGTGAGATGTAAAGTATCTGGGCTATCTTTTTTGCAGATAAATGCTGGTCCTCAATAATCAGCTCATGGACAGCATCGCAGGTTGCCGGGTCAGTTGAGGTTGGGGGGCGCCCACTGCAGGGCTCATCTTAAACTGTGAAATGCCCAGTCTTGAAATGAAATATCCAGGTTTAGACAGTGCTGTTGGAAGAACACTTCTCCCCCAGTGTTTGTGCCATCCCACTGTGAATGTCCTTTGCTGACTTTCCCTGGAGAAACAAAAAATTAATGATGGCCCGTAACTCCAATGAAGTGAAACTTGTTTGTGCCTCTGCCATCACAGCTTCTCACTAAAAGAAAAAACAGCTTTAAGAATCGCAAAGACCTGATATTTGCACAGTTACATACTAGGATATTAGGCTGTCATATGGCCCCACACTATTTTTTCTATTTCATCTGGAAGGGGGCAAAGCCAGGAACTTCTAAGCACCCCCTCGTATAAACTTGGATGTATGTGTATGTATGTGTGTATGTTCCACCATCACTCAAAAACACATTGAGAAATTTCAACCAAACTTGCCATACCTATGAATGAGACTCATGTTAGTGCACCAGTCATCTTTGTACAGCACTGTGCTATATGTCAGAGCTATAATGGCATGTTTGTATGTCATCACTCGGAAAACCATCAGGACATTTAAACCAAAATTGCTAGACATATGACTCAGACTCATGTGAGTGTACTGCTGATCTTTGTACAGCTCTGTGGTATATGTCAGAGGTATATTTGCATGTGTGTACATGTGTATGTATTGCTCAGTGACAGTGTGCCTTTTGTTACATTTTTACATACTTTTTTTTGGACACTTTTACAAATTTCTGGCCTGTAATAGTGCCTTCGAGAAAACGTAAGGCAATTGGCCGAGTGCAATCACAGGCAAAGAAAATGAAACAATACTGTAGACAAGAAAATCACTATAGAAAATCACTATAGCTTGATTTGATTCAGGGTTATCAGCTGGTATATATATATATATATATATACACACACACACTGATCTGCCGCAACATTTAAACCCCCTGCCTAGTTATGTGAAGGTTCTTTTTGTGCCACACAGCTTTGAACTCAAAGGCCTATCGGCACTTGGACCTGGACTTTCAGGACCTTTGGAAAATATACTGGGCAATTTAAGTAGCAGCAGATCCTTTAATCCCTGTACATTGCAAGTTGTGGCCTCCATTGGATCTGACTTGTTTTTCCAGCGTATCCCCAAGAAATGAAACACAAGTATATTGCCATTGACATGATCTTAAAGATCAGGTATTTAGACCAGGCCACCTTCTTATTTTGCTCTAGCATGGTCCATTTCTGATGATCATGTGTCCATTGTAGGTGCTTTTAGCAGTAAACAGGTCCACTTGGCACTGGGTGTTCATTACCATGTCACCAGTTGTCCTTTTTTGGATAACGTTTGGTTGGCACAAAGCACAGCATACTAGGAACATACCACATGACCTCCTGTGACCCACTCTGCCTACCATCACAATTTTGTCCTTGTCAGACTTGCTCCTATATTAGACATTTCTTTTCCTTGCCATTTTACCTGCCACTCTGTATTGGCAGCTTTGTGGGTTTGAAGTTTAGCCTTTGAGGAGTTTTTCAGTTTGCATCAAATCACCATCCCTGGGACTAATTAATGTTATCTTGTTTTTCAACTTGTAGGAAAATGGCTAAAGTTCATTATGGGGTTTACTTATTGGTGAGAAAGAACAAACACGTTAGCCTTTTATTTTTTTACTTTGTAAGTAGCTCATAATAACATTTAAAATGTTGTTTTTGGGGAACAATACAATACAATACAAAACAATTCATCTCTTTTTGGTCAGCTTGCTTAAACTCTTCCAATGATAACCAAGTACTAAACAATTTAATTATACAATCTCTTTTTTATAAAACATCAACTAAAAAGTGCCTGATTTAATTCTAATTGAATTGGTTGTTTAGGATTGTACTTACATTGCATAGTTTGGTAACAGAGATTGTACAAATCGGATTGTGTAGTGTATGATTAGCTTGACACTTCAGCCAGGTAGTATGGAATACAAATTACATGCATACATAATGGCTAGGTCTGGATTTTTACAGAAAAAGGTGACATTTGCCTGTTTAATGTCTGGAAGACATGCATAGTATTAGGACCAATACATTGTGTGACACTGACATGTATAGTTAAAGAGTTCTGGCACTTTGAAATATAGCAGTGACACATCAGCGACACATTAACAAATAGCCTACAAGCGGCGATTTAATTATGACTTAGAATAACAGTCTGACAGCTGTCATACTGGTGACCCAATGCCTGGCTTTGTGTTATCTGTCATGCAGATTGTTGCTTACAGGAATACCACATTGCATGAATATCCTAATTTCTATCATTATCTCCCTCATTGTCATCTGCCTTTTATTACCCCCAAATACAAAACTAATATAAGAAGCCGAAGCTGGTAACAGACAAAGCTAATGTCCAGTTTTAGCTTAGTGTACCTGTGCCGACCCGAAGCAATAATACTTTACACCTCAGCACACAAATAAAGACCAATAAAAAGCTGCACATAATTTTACCATCTTGTAAAGTGCTGCCTAATTCTCCTAATTCCAGGTTGCTTACTATGCAAATACTGACTTCAACTTCTGCAGTCAGTCCTCGGACTCACCCTTCTTGCTGCAAGTAAAACTCTTTTATTGCTTAAAGAAGCACTGAGAATTTCACTGACATTTATAGTGAATCAGAATGCAACTATTGCTACTAAACACCTTCAGTTCAGGAGTCCCGAGGGTGCTCTAGAAGACGGATCAAGGAACCTACAAGCATCTACTGGTGTCTGTTTTTATGTAACTTATCTTGTTTCATCCTTTAGAATGGAAACACTTTTAACTGTATTGGGGAACATACTTCTAAAATGACCACGTTAATTATAAAGAGGTTTTTTTGTGTTGCAGTCACTTCCATAGGTGACTGCAGCAAAATCAGTATTGAACCCCTTAACTTCTCACCTCTACCTAGGAATTAATATAACTACCGGAACTATATTATTCCAAAGCAAAAAGCAATGTAAAATCAATTGCAAAAAGAAACAGCTGCAGAGTTTGTCTTGGTCATTAAAGAGTTACAAGATGTTACAAATCAGTTCAGCTCTTAGGAACACCCACAACCAAAGATTTCTTCTGCAAGTCATGCAAAGCTCCCCCCAACAAGCCTCCATCCTGCACACGAGCGAGCAGGGAAGCCCCGTACGTATCTAGGAGTCGTCCGTATGTTGAATGTCCTTAACTTGGGGACTACCTGCATGTTGCCTTGGCAGCAGATACAAGGGCAAAATTATTTTAAGACATTGCTATCTTTCAGACACACCTACAGTACAATACAATCAAAAATGTTATTGGTACATCCACTGGTATACCCTGGCAATTGGGTTGAACCTGTAAATCTATGTTGACCCATTTTGATGGAATATCAACCAAAAAAATACACATTTTTAAAACATGAATGAAATATTATTATCATATAAATTGTCTGATAAACTATGATGGAGACTCTTCTCAGACAAGCATGAAGCTGTGTACATTTGTTGTTGTTATTAATATTATTATTATTATTATTTTTATTATCATTATTAAGCCTTAGCACTAGATTTCTGTTGTCCTCAATGGTTTGGTAACTTTGCTGCTTTCATGAAAAGTATATTGAAACATCACTTAAATTAAACTTTCTAATAAAGTCCAAAGCAACAGGCCCCTTATTAGCATCTCTTCCAGTCTTCACATATTCACCCTATCTTTGCTCCTCTGTTAATCTGTTTAGCTGCTGGCAGCACATAGCTGGCAGAAACATGAATAGGGCTAAGGACTCTTTTCCAACCCCCCTATGACAGGGTTGGGTCTCAAGCGGCCAATCACCAAATAACATTTACGTGTCACAGGCTTTCTGTACTTGGAACTACCAGATATTGCTCTTTGCTTCTGGTAGCCAAGGAGCCTGGGTGCAAAGTTTACTTTTCTTTGTCTTTGTGTACGTTAACACCTTTTTAAAGTTAGGGATTCATACAATATGTGTCCCAGTAGTTCAAAATAACACAGATTTCAGTATTTTTCTGATAGCCTAATAATGTCCTTTCTCTAAATGTTAATTGTGTGTTTGTTCTTTAAAACCCTGTGTTACCTTTGTATTGTTTAATAAACAGATTTCATACAAAATAACTGTCATAAACATAGGAGCAGGTCAGCTGCCGTGACTGGTTTACTTTAATACCTGTGCTGTCACAATGTTTTTTTAAAGCACCAATGTATTTGTATACATAGCTAATTTTTAACAAATAAAAATTGCATGATCAGAAATTGAGTGTTTGATGCACCAGGCAACCAACAACCATAAAAGTGTGCAGAAAAAATACATATAGTATACTTATATAGTATACACAAACATAGCATATATTATGCAGATGGGGATAAAGAAGACATCTAGAAATCTAGACCTTATCCACCACCTGTGTCTACATTTTTACCTTTTTTCAGCCTTTAAATTAGTATTAAATTAATGCAGGTGCATTTCTTTTGCTCCATCAGGTACCAATATAGAGATTATGTAACTGTAGGTGTAGCACAATAGTCTCATCATTCTAAATCAGCAACTCTGTCATTGGTTTACATTTTATAAGCCAACCAGTGTCCACCCAGAATGAAATAAATCATATTTGGATGTACTTGGCCTTCACTGCATTTTCTATTCATTTTTTGTATAGTTGTTCTAGAAAGGATTATATTATGGCCTGCAGCAGAGCAGGGGTTAATCATCCTGACCATGGCGCCTAATTGGGCACACCTGGCTGCATTAGTTAGCAGGTTGTGCCCAGCCTTTCTTTATCCCCCTCTTTCCCCTCCTCACTACTACAGTTATGGGTACAGCAGAGTGGGTAGGAGGCGGAGGGGAGCTGACAGCACTGACGGAAACCTGTCAGAAGTCTGCTGATTACAAATTTGCTCGTTAACCCAGGCTGAAACATATGTCTTTAATTTCAGCGGCTCGGCTCCACAGATGCCCTAAAGCGGAATATTGCCTGTGAGGCCGGGATAATGCGACTTAGTAGCAGGGTGATGTTTGTTAGGTTAGAGCTGACAGTTTGTTTATATTCTTACAGTGGTATGATGAATGGGGGACCGGTTGATGCTAATTGGCCTAAATTGTTTCCCTGAGAACACCAGGCCAGCGTTAGTCTAACTCTTTTGAGCTCTCTAAACCGTTTTCAGCATTGTAGGCTCTTCGGCACTCTTTTATTAGCACGCTGGTGGATTGCGTCCTTTGATGATGTTATGCCTCGCTGTCTCCAGGTTTGTGATTTGTTAACTGTAAAAAATATAAATGGAAAATCTTTTGGAATTCTTTTTTTTTCACCTACAACCAATAAAATGTATAGGAATAGTTTATTTGTATTGATGAAGTTGGCACCAATATAAAGAAGAGCTCCACCCTAGAGATAAAAAATTAGTATATATGTTATGTATTTTGCCCACACTGTGAAGATTGTGGCTTAGCAGCCATCATGGACATACATATTTTAGCAATCCTGATTATTTAATTTTGTTGACTCCATATAAAGACCTGGACCCATCTTCAGTGTTTTGCAACATTATGATGTTTCCTTTGATGTGAATGACAGACCAACTGTTACAATACCGGGCATTCTACAACAAGTGCTTCAACTTCCAGCTTATTCTGTATAGATTATCTTTATATTTAAGAAGCACAATCAGAGCGAGCAGATCATTAATGGGTATGGCACCTATAACAACTGATACGTAGAAACAATAGTAATAGTAAATTCTTTTTTTTCTTAAAACCAATCCTCTAAACCAGTATTTCTCACCAGGGCGCTGTGGAACCCTAGGGTTGCTCCATAGGTTACTACTGGTTCCTTGAACAATGAGCAGTTTGTACCTCTCAGGTCAAGTTTACTGACATCAATAATCTTTTTGTTTATCCTAATGGTGACATTCTTCCCACTGGCCTGCAATATAAGTGGCATTCCTCTTACTAACCACACTGATGTACTGTGAGCTGTGGATGTTGTAATTATAGCCAGGGTTCCTTAAGACCTGAAAGTTATTTTAAGGGTACCCCTATGTTTTAAAGATCCAAAAAGGCTGCCCTTAACCAATAATGTAGGAAGTTAAGACCAAGGCCAAGAATTTGTAATTCATTTTGGTAAATGTTTAGGAAATCATGTAATGTTGTTATAAGAATAATAAGAAAGTGTCACATTTTGTGGCCTCAAAAGGTGCCGCTTATCAAGACAACAATGAATGCAACTTAAAACTGCTAATGCTCAAACTTATCAGTCTCATTTTTTATGATTGATTAAAAGTCATTTTTTTGCTAATTATGTCTCTTTAGCTGTCTATTCGTATTAGTGAGCTAATACAAAAAAGTAGCCATAGAGACACAAAAAATCTAATAGGAAATCTTTCTAACGTGAAGAAAACCCTCTCTTAGTTGTCACCAAGTTAGATGGCCCTATTGAAATATTTAACCTTTATTTTTTGTTTAGGTAATTATATAAAGGTTTGGATTTTTCCAGCATTTTCTCTTCTGGTGCCAGTGGTCCCTAAGACAAATAGTGGGAGAGAATAAGCACCGAAATGAAATCTTGGTTAAATGCAGAATCTACAGGTATTCATGGAAAATCTAACAATAATGTTATAAAAAAAATTGAAAATACCAAAAAGGCAACTTGTAAAATGTAATCACCCATTAACCTACTTCTGTTTTAGGATGAATAGTGTAGAATAAAGGATCACTGCATTGGCAGCATATGACTTTATCATAAAACAATGGAAGGTGAATTAGCTCTGTGAAACACTCAATGGGCATGACATAGGTAAGTAATATGCTACCAATCAAATTCCATGAGTGTAAGATAGGAAAAGAGGCACTACTGGTACAGTTGTGTCCAGATCCAAGTGTTCTAAAGAGTTTAGGCCTATAAAAACAAAATCTAGGTTACTTTAAAAAAAAAAACCCAGCTATAAATCTAGTCTGTTTCCCCAGTTACAATATTTCCACCACTCTTTCTTAAAGCAGAACTTTCATTAAAAAAAATTCACCTTCCTTACCTGTGAAAAGTCCATGAGCCATCCACAAAATTCCACTGTGTCTCGGCTTCCCTCTTCTTTCTGGCGCTCGCTGTTCCCTCCAGTGCCACCTTCTTCTTTCTTCGGGGTTCTAAGGCGCAAGACTGGATGGCATGTCTTCCTTCAAATGTAAAAAAAAGTTCCCAATCCCCTGTTCCAGTTTATTAATTAAAAAAAAGGTAAAAAAAAAAAAACAGGATAGCCACCCTTATATATAATGTTAAAACTGTGATGATAGGTCCCCTATAGCAGTGGTCCCCAAACTTTTGGAGCTCGCTGGCCACTAAATCCATGGACTATGGACCATGCATCGGTGGGGAGCCATGTGAGTGGGCGGGTTGTGTCCAGAGGCCCAACCCACCCACCGTCCTAATCCTGCAAAGCGTATCGGAGACATTGGGGGGCTCTGGCTGGTGTGCCCCCCAAGCAGGGTCCTTCTTCTAAACCCGCTGAGGGGTGCACTGGTCAGAGCGAAGAGCACTTAGACGACTGGAGAACAGTTGGGGACACCTGCACTATAGGATAAACCTAACAAAAATGGTAGCAATTTAAAAAAAAACATTAATAAATACAGACAGTTTATGGTGCCTTTTACTAGCTAGTAATGTTGATTTGCAATGGTTTTATTCATGATAGGACAGGTAAGAAATTATTTTATTGCATGACAGTCAAAAGGGTTGTTTACTAAAAATTTTAGTTTAGGTCCGTTTTAATTGTATTCTGACATCCCTGAAGACACATGGAATGTATTTACTCTGTTTCAAAAAGTAAAAAAAATCTGTTATAAAAAATAGCTTCTAATTTCCTTTAATGGAACTTTTGATTCACTAAAGCAAGTACCTCTTGACTGTTTGCTATTGTTACACCAATCCACAGATGTATTATATATCGGGTTCATTTTTCTTTTGTATAATTTTATTACCACTCAAAGTTCCAAAAACCCTGGAAATTTTATTGCCTTGTCATCTTTCTTCTACCCAAACATAGTACTGCCGTTTTATAATATGTGGCACATTGTACTTCAAATCTATGTAAAATAGAAATATATGTGTTGCAATAAAATAATGGAAGAGTTTGCTTGCTTTTTTCTATACTAACCTATTGTGTGAATTGTGTTTAAATGATTCACAAGGACTGCTCCATTCTGCCACATTCACATACTTTTCCTGGGAAAAAAAAATCTAGGCTATGTTTGTGTTCTCTCTCAAAAAAAAAAACAAAAAAACAGGATATACGCTTCTAACTTAGGAAAATGCTCGCTCCAATACAAAGTATACAGTGGCATTGCATACGGTGCTTCTGTATTCCGCTTCTTAAAGGTCTCCCTTTTTTACTTCATTCATGTCACTGATTAATATACTTTATTTTGCATTGATCAATATTCTATGTGAAGTAATTTCAGCATACTTCTATGAAATGCAGATATGGTAAACGTATACCTGGTATACTGCCAAGCCGCACTGAGATTTCTCCTGGGACAGAATCAGTCACAGCACATGTTGGGTGGGCAGTCACGTCTCTTTGTTTCCAACACTAATTTACCTGTGAGGCCTTTGCGTGTCATCTGTACATCTACTGGAAACTTGTCATAAAGATATGTATGTTTGGTAAAACTAGTTTTCAAGCAAAAATGTACTCGTAATTATGGAGGCACAGCTGTACTTACTCACACTGTACTCACACTCAGCTGTACTTAATAACACTACTGGGTTAAAGCACAGCTCCACCTTTCAATCAAAAAAAATGCTATAACATCATAACTCTTTTTATTTACCATATAATATATGTATCCCCTTTCACAATAATTATTGTAGGCATGGGACTTTCCTGGCAAAGCTTTTTTTGTTTTTTGTGGTTTGGAAATAGGGGGTAAATATTAGAACTCATGTCAGGTTTTTAATTCCACCCTGGACTCAGTTAGGGTGAAACAGTTTCACTGCACAGAAAGTGAGCAAAAATTTTCTATGCTAACACAGACATTTTATTTTTTTATAGTAGGGCTAAAACTTGCAACTTTTTTTTTGCTCTTTGTTTCCCTGTTGCAATTTCCTTCTAGTTGAAACCTTTGGTATGACAGCAAATATTGGGAAATTGAAACCTCCTACAACCCATCCTACTGAGAGAAAATCAGGGCCTACCAACAACATGGGATATCCAACAGAAGAGGAAAACACAAGGGGAGTTAAGTAAATGTTAGGTAAAAGTGCCCTTTTTATTCTACCCACAACCTAAGTGATCATTTAGACTTTAGAGTGCAGAGGGGAGGATGTAACCCCATTACGAGGGTAGTTTTAGCAAATGCTCAGTCAGCTTTAAACTCTGAGCTACTACCTATAATAGCTGATATGAACACAAGGAAGAACATATGTTCAAGCAGAAGTAGCAATACCTATATTTTCATGTAAGTTGTCATCATCCTATTCTAAAACATCCGCGTAGGTTCTCTGCCTTCCATCCTTGGATAGCACTAGTGTATTGGGTTCCTTTATAGAAATATTCTAATTAGAATGTTATATTTGTTGTTCCCTAAGGTACGTTCATTTGGGTAATATAATATATTTTCTTTTCTTATTCTGCCTTCTATTGGTAATCAATGGTTCTTACTAGATAAATTCCTGCAGATTTAAATAAAGACATAGGACATTGTATGCAGTCACCATATACACTACTATGGCAGGAAATACAGAGTCAGTTCCACCATAAATACCCACCTACTAGCAATGTTTTATAATATCTATACTGTAAATATTTTATGTAGTTCTGTTTTAAACAATGATTATGTTTGAATAAGAAAAACCAAATAAATATTGTGTAAAGCTTAAAGCTTTACCTTTGCATTCACAGATCCGTAGATCACTCCGGAGGTTTCCTGGATCCTGTCCTACGTCATCTTTGAATCCTGCATCTTCCTGGTGCGGTGGAAGCGCTGGGCTCCACCATCTTCTTTCCCTTTTTTTTACCTTCTGCCTAAGTCACCTGATCTCGCACTTCACATGGTTGAGATCGGCATTTTTTTCCCATTAAATAAAAAACTCCATCACGATGTGACGTCATGATGCCATAACCTGCCCAGTCTCCCATCACACGTCCGATCCTGTGTTCAGGAGACAACCCTCCCACTGCCCTGAGCCTGCGATGCGTATCAGAAACATTGTCCAGGGCTCTGGCCGGTACCCCCCAAGCAGCGTCCTTCTCCTGATCCCACTGGGGGGTGCACCGGCCAAAATGGGGGGACCACCAAAATTTCTCGACCACCGGTTGGGGACCACAGCCCTATACTGTAGCATCACCTGGTTCTGATTTGTGTCTTTTATTAGACAATCCATTTGGAATTTTCATTAGCTCAATACAGAATAGCAATACTAGTGAGCAACATGCCTACTTCTATTATCCAAATTTTAGTTTACTGAAGTCAAATCAGCAAAAGATAATTTCTACATTGCTCTTTTTTGTTGAGTATATAGCTTTGTTGAAGCTGCATTCTTAATTTTCCAAGCCACTAAACTGTCATCTTTTGGTTCCTGCAGTACTTTAGCTGTTCAGTTCTTTACCAAATCCACTTACAGATTCCTGTGTCCTATCAATATGGGAGATCTCCTGACCTGCGCCTGATACTTATTAGCTAAGCATGGCAGCTCTAATGGAAGATATCCTGACCGTGACTGCTTCCCTTCCATGTAAACTTCTGTGCCTGCTGCTTTACACGCCTTCTGTGCTTGCCTTTCAAATACAGCTTTTCAGCCTTAGGAAAGTGTATTGCAAATATGTCTACTTTGTGTATTCTGCCCTAGCAATGTGATTACACAGCAGTTTTTCCATCCAGCCTCCCTGTAAACAGATGGACAGATATGCAGTAGGTGGAAAGATTTGCAGATTTCAATTGTAGATCTCTTTCACATGTTTTCAAGAAAGCATCTCTTACTATCCAAAGGGTTAATTGCATTTGTCACTGGCTGGGCTCTTGAATCCCATAAGCACACACAGAGGAAGCTGGATGATAATTACATTATGCAATATTTGTTACAATGGACCACTTCCTTCCTGCTCTACAGTTTTCTTTTCTTTCTTTCTAAATAGGAAGAAGAACCAGGATATGACTAGATGTATATCTGCCAAACTCATGAATTTAGAATCAGTTTTTTAATGATTAATGTTATGTACATAGAGGGATGACTTTGTATTGTAATCCACCCTGCTTTTTGTTTTTAAAGTGTAACTATGGACAGAATAAAAAGAAAGATGGGACTCATGTTAAAGCTGCCCAAGACTGGAGAAGAAAGGCTATCATGGGTGAACCTGGGTAATTCAGCAAACCTGGAATGGATCTGGTCCAGGAACAAAAAAAATTACCAACTAATAGCAAAATATTTTTAAATGAATTCCAGGTTTGCTGGGTCACCCAGGTTCTCCCATGATAGTCTATCATCTCCTTGGAGAGCTTTAATAAATCAAACCCAGTCACTATTTTTCACGCTGCAATGAGACCTTTTAATTTTCCACATGTGAATATGTTGTTCCTCTGCTTTGCAACTGAACATCAGTGTTGTTACAATATGGAAAGGGTAGTCTTTGATGGACTTGTTGTTTTCAGTAGACTTAAGTAGGAAGAACATGTATGGACTTCTCAGACACTCAAACCACAATATTCCACTTCCATGGGAATCCTGGCTTATAATATTGTTTAATATTGATATATATTAATAATAGCATTAATTTAAAGGCTAATTTTACAACTGGTATTACAGGTTTAGGACCTATTAATACAAGCTTACAGCTCAGCATGCACGGCTCAGTTTATATTGAAGAAACAGGCAGGTAAGTTTGTTTTTTTGCGGAAGGGACATTGCCTGCCCCTTTACAATAATGGATCTCCTTTAATAAAGCTCACCAAGGCTGGAAAGGATACACTTTCTTAAGTGAAGCTGGGTAATCCAGCAAACCTGGAATGGATTTCTTCAAAGTAATTTGCTAATTGCTAGCAAATGTTTTGAATCCTGAACCAGATCCATTCCAGGTTTGCTGCATTACCCAGCTTCACTGATGAAAGTGTATCCTCCCCAGCCTTGGAGAGCTTTAATAATTCAGGCCCAATGAATCTACCTGTTGAGGTTACAGAATGGTTGATTTGAGTAATGCAGACCAAAGTTATCTCATAAAGAATTGATTGATTCTAATATTGAGTGACATTATGTTCCTACAAAAGTACTGCAGAAAGTACTGGGATCCCTCTTTTGTTCTATGACTTCCTGTCATTCAGCATTTTGTCTGGGTTCAGCAAAGTTATGAGCCCAGAAAATAGTATCATTTGACTATCTGAGAATACTGAATGACCAGGTATTTCCATCAATTTATTTTTTTTCCTCCCCAGAAGACACAGACATATTCCAAGATGATAATGCCAGTATTCTTTGCGTTCAGTTGTTAAAGAGTGGTCAGGTAGCATGAGACATCATATTCACACATACACATGTATTGGCTCCCACAGGGTCCAGACCTTAAACAAATTGAGAATCCTTGTGATGTGCTGCAGACGAACTCCCCCATCATCAGTACATCAGTACAGTAGATCTTGATGAAAAGGTAAATGCAACGCTGGATGGAAATAAATGTTGTGATATTGCATAAACTTATCAAAACCATACCCTGGGGAATGCATGGTGTATTCAAAAACTGTCCAACCAAATATTAGTGTGTTTGAGAGACTCTTTTTGGCCAGGCAGTGTATATGTGGAATATTTTGGAGGAGTTTAGTTCTACTTTACAGTCTACTTTTAGTGACAGGTATAGGCAAAAATATGTTAAAATTTAAATAAATATATTCTTGTACAGCTTTAATATAGCCTAATATTTTCTCTTTGTGCTTTAAAAAAGTGGATTTAAATCTTACTAAGGTAATCTTATTCAGGTACTTTATATACAAGTTTTTATTATTTTATAGTCTCCATCCAGCTCATTCAGTACCAAGTAAAAAAAAAAAAAAAACGAAACGTTAGGGAAAAAGTTAGTAATGTTTCTGTATCATTTCACAATGCTTATTTTAATCATCTTTTCCATGTTGGAAACAAGTTGTAACTGTATTTGTAATTCTCCACTCTGACATTTGAAAGAAAGAAAACGAGTTGGCTCCCTTGTTCTTGATGTGCCAAAAGGGCTAATGATTACAACGAGCAGGGAAATTTGGAAGAATGTGGACTGTAAGGAAAGTCACTATTGAGACTACTCCTCCATAAAAAAATTGGAACCATAAAATAAGAATAACAAGAGGCACAACACAGCCATCTTGGAAGCATCTCTAGCTGCCTATACAATTTAACAGTACAGATGTTTTGGAAAGTGTCTTAAAGTGAATCTAAATCCAAGACAAAAATATATTATTTGCTGCAGCTTGCCAGTTCTTGGATGTGGTAGCTGTATTTGTTTTTTTTTTTTTCAAACTTTCCTAATATTTCCTTTTATTGTCACTTGGTCCTGCTAGTAACCCACTTAATGCCTTAGGCTACTTACACAGGTTAGATGATTATGGTCAGATAATCACCTCAAGGCTGGTATCGGACAAGAATCTAGCGTGTCTACATCGCTTGTACGACGTCGTTAATAGATTCGTCCTGGCTGATCCACGAATGGACAACGACAAATGGTGGTAATAAAAGTGAAGGGGAGAGAGCGCAGCGGGTTGATGCTCCATGGTTCTCCCCCCTCTCCATAGAACACAATGATGCTGTGTGTACAGCGCTCGTTCAGTCTTTTGTTGTTGGAAAAGATCGCAAAAGATCCTTTCCAAGGGCAATTATTGAACGTGTGTATGCAGCCTTAGAGTGACTTCAGCCCTGTATCTATGTAGGAGCATTGTTGGCACCTTAGCACAGGAAGTATGTTAGGACCTCAGAACTTCTCCCTCTCTTCTCATTCCCAAAACGTTGGTTGAGTGTTCTGTAAATCACAGGGAAAACTCAGCAGGGCCAATATGTTTTAGGTAAAACTGAAAAGTACACTGGACAGCACTGGAGCCCTGGTAGCATTTGGACCCTTTGAACAGAAGAAAAACATTGCTAATGGTATGTTTAACAGACAAAAATGGAGGGCTTGTGCAGATGGGTGGTGGGAAAAGTGGCTGTTGGTGGCTGGCTCCAGCTGCTTGGCATCCCCAGTGCTTTGTTCATTCTTAATAAAATAGCATTTATAATTTTGGCAATATTGACAGCAGGTGATACTGAACTGCTCGCTACCGTCCTTTGGGTGACTGTGGATAAAACACTACATGTAGTTTCTCAACTACAGTTTTATGTACATGAGGAAATGGTATTCACACTACAATGTCACCATCCATGTAAAGTAGACTTTAATTGGTAGGGCAGACATACATTTTAATATCAAAATCATAACATATGCTTGTTTTAAAAATACTGATATTGTTACAGCATATAGAGGGCTTTATATGTACAATTATGGTTATGTATTAAGGTTGTTTGGGCATTTGTAGTAGTAGTGATTATGATTCTCAATGATTGAAGGTCCTACAAGTGATCACGGCTCTATAAATCTCCCATGTTTAAGTATAAATGTGTATTTCTGTATTCCTGTCTCTACTAATGCAATCAGTGCATTGTAACACGATCAGATGAGAGGTATAACGTTGTCCTCTGATTACAGTATCCATGTATTTTAGTTTATATAATTAGTTTTTTGTTTAGTTCAGTGAACCAGAAACTGAAAAATGAACTCCAATAAAGGTTTTTGTTGTGCTTGATTAAAACAAGTTGGTTTTATGAAGTTTGTTGAATATAAAGGTGCTTTGCCCACACATGCAGGGTGCCTCCTTACAAAAATAAGTTCATATATCAACAAGTTTGATTTGGATTCCTTAGAATAGAAATCAAAGTATAACAGATGAACGTCAGAAAGCTTGCACATTATCAAGTTATGTCCAGAAATATTGGTTAAAGTGTCTTTCCACCCAGGATTGATATTTGAGATGGATAAATGAATGGAAAAATCAGTTTCAGCATATAATATGGCTTTACAATGTAGGGAAAAATAATATATATTACCCACAAGAAGCTCTAATCATTATTATTTAGGAGAATTGGCCTAGGTAGACCAAAGGTTAGTTAACACAGGAACCCTTGTGGTGCACCAATATAAACTTATCCAAGTACAAAATATATTGTTACATATGCTTACACATACATGCATAGCTAAGCAAAAAAAAAAAAAGATAAGTAAAAGACAAGTAAATCAAATTTAAAGTAATATTGGTCAACTTTAATTTATCTTTAATCTGTTAGAAATCACTTGTCACTTTATTTTGTACACCTTGTTATTACCCGACGGGATCCCTTTTTGTCTTCAGAGCTGCTGTTATTCTTCCTGGCATAGACATTCTATAGTCATCGACTATACTAAGGTAGACTGTGGCATTTAGACAATGCCCAATTAAAGAGGAAGTAAACCCAAAACTACCCAAAACAAAAAAACTCACACTTACCTTCAATCCCGCAGAGCAGTTGATCAGTCACCAGTTTTCTTTCATCGTGTCCCGCGTCGTCCCGGTATCCCTCTTCCGGCTGGCATGCCAGGCGCCGCCATTTTCTCCTCTTCTTCTGGGTTCTTCTTCCTACCTCACCCCACGCAGGTGTGAGATTGGGTGACGTAGATTTGGAAAAAAATTTGCCCATCCCACTGCGCATGTGTGAGATCAGCAATTGTTTTGCCTTTTGATGATAGGGCTCCTTCATGCGCAGAAGGAGCAGCCAAAGAGCCTCCTGGGATGTGTGACGTAGATATCCCAGGAGGCTCTGCGCTCCCAGTATTTAAGAGGGTGCTGCTGCACCATTTTTTTTTAAAAAAGAAAAGAGTGTTGCACTTTAAAAAAAACACAAAGTAACAGAATTTTGATTTTAAATAAAGGGGTTGTCTACCCTTAAATGCAAAGTGAAAATTTTGAGTTTAGGTACACTTTAATACTAAGTGGCCCAAAGTGTGCAAAAAAAAAAAAACATCCCCCACACTATTAGACCAGCACAATTCAAGACTAATCAAACCAGGCAATGTATTTCTGATGCAAATTAAAGGCTCAGGTTCCTATTCCTAGTTAGAAGAAGTGGCACCCAATGTGGTCTCCTGCTGCTGTAGCCTATCTACCTCAGGGTTAGACATGTTGTATGTTAAGAGATGCTCTTCTGCATACCTTACTTGTAATGCATTGTTAGTTGAGTTACTGGTAATTTTCTAACAGCTTCAACCAGTCTGGCCATTCTCCTTTGACATGCATTAACACTGTTTGAGATTTAACTATAACTTATTTTCCAGTTTTAGTGGTTTAAGATCTGACTATCTTTTTAGTTTTAGGATACTTCTCTCCAGTGACTTTAATTTTGTATCCTGAGTTGTCTATGGGGAACCTCAACTTGCCTTTTCGCACCCAATTGCATACCCCCACGCAGCTCATTCTATTCGATCTAATGGTTACCTTGTTATCTTGTTGACTTTAAGCGCCTGTTGGTATAATTGTTTAATTATAGACTGGAGCTTATGTCTAAAAATTCCTTAACTGTATTCTAGTGAACCTGCAAGAATCAATGCAGTTTAAACTGCAAAGTAAAGACGAACAAAATATTGATTTTTCTTCTATTGTATGTACTTTGTAGAGTGTTAAATATGATATCAAAATACTGTTTTTTTTTATTTAATATATTTCATATTCTTGTTGTAACTGCCTTCGTCAGTTTTTCTCTGTTTTCATATGTATATACATTGGTAAATGTTGCTCAGATTACTTCCATTACCACCAAGCAATGTTTACTGGCTGTTTTAGACCAGGATATACAAATTTATCTGTGGTTAAACAGCCATGTAATGTTTCCGCTGTGTAGTATTTTGATCGGGGTGGGCACTGTTTAGCACTGGCTGGCTGTACACATAGACTATATAACTTAGCAAAACTGGGGAAAAAAGATTGAAAAATGGAAATAGTTTCTAACTCTAAGTTACATAAATATACTCATATCTCCCATATGTACACTACTTAAAGGAACACTCTAATCAGGAAAAGACAATGGTAAACCCAGCATTAGTCACTTTTGTGAATGTTTAAAGAAATTTGCAATAATAGGAAGAAATGGGTTTCATATCAGTGATTCATAATGTGTGAAAACCAAAGACAGAAAGGTAATTAGCATTTAAAGAAGGGACATTTAGTTTTTTCTATTGTTTTTTATAAACATGTAAAATAAATTATTCTGGTGCTAAAGGATAACTGTACTTATAAAGTAAAAGCATAGCAGCAGGTACAAGGGTTCCAGGTCCTAAAGTTAAACAATAGGTCTACATTGTAACCAGAAGTAGACCCAAAGCTATGTTTACATGGAAGAGCCAGTGTCAAAAAAATCTTCACTTCAGTGAGAAAAGTGGAACATGCTTGATCATCTACATCAAGATATGTGTACATGCTTTTGTGTCAGTGTTACAATTTTTATGGTGACCATATCTAAAATACAGTGACCATGACCATGATTTACAGTAACCATGTCATTAATATTAGATTGTAGTATTTTTTCATAAATTATTTTTATTGACTACAGGTAGTCCCTGGGTTACATACGAGATAGGAACTGTAGGTTTGTTCTTAAATTGAATTTGTATGTATGAACAGGTACATTATTTTAAAAAAAAGCAATTAGGACAGATGTTTGTCTCTATTATTAGGCAGCATGGTGTCAGTTACTGTAAAAAATCCTCACTGTAAATTAATCACAAACAAAGCAAGAAAAAAAACTTTCTAGAGCCTAGACATTCATTAACTTCTGGAGCAAGCTGTGCTTTGATATGCAAAAAGAAAGAACTGCAGAGTTTGTCTTGGTTATTAAAGAGTTTGCAGAAGAGCTCAGTCCTTAAGATCACCCACAACCTCAGCTGTGTTTAGCAAAAGATTTCTTCTGCAATTCATGCAAACCACCCCCTCCCCCTCTTGCCTCTGTTCTGCACACAAGCATCAGGGAAGCCCCATTCGTATTTATGAAGTTGTTCGTATGTTGGATGTCCTTAACTTGGGGACTACCTGTAATTGCCAATTTCCAAACACATCTTTACCTTCTTCCATGTCATAGACCTCTCCTCATCTGGAAGTATATAATTTCTGTCTATGCAGGCCCAGCTCCTTCTTTTTCTACCTCCCTTCCCAACCTATTCTGTATCAGCAATAGAAAGAGTAAGGGGAGTACTATATTATGACTTTAGTGACAGGTCTGAATTTGTTGTGGCTGCCAAAATTCAAGATCCAACTTTTGGATGTCTACACAAGAAAGAATGTGCACATATACTGAGGAAATGCACATTTCATCCTTTGAGAAGCTTGTTTTAAATGAATGATCTGATGACTGGGTTTAAACACCTTTAATTACAATTATACCACACAATAGTAGCAGTCAATTTATTGTGATTTTTCTAAATGCAGCAAAAACTTGTTGAGATTGCATACCTTTAACACGCTTGACATTTATTTTCTAAAATGTCTTCTGTAAAGGAATGAAAAGCATTGTTCCTTCTTTATACTGTCCAAACTTTTACTACAGTAAATATATTTATTACAACCTAGTGATATTCTTTGTATAATCTGTTTGATATATGTTGATCCAACACCAAATTGAGTATGTGATCTGACATGCGTGATTTATCTAATCAGTAGCCATGTGAGACCTTAAATATTTAATGGTTATAAGCTCCCTAACCATGATATCCATGTGCTATCCTCTTAACCCTACCCCAGACTGTTTATCTTCAGGCTTTTTTTTACAGATGTTTTATATTTTTTTATGTGGTCAGAAGAGCCTCTGTATACAGTAATTTAGCCTGAATCATGCTGAAACTTTCAGCGCTGGTATGAATAAATGCAGAACGTCTGTGAAATACGTGAGCACAATGAGTCAAAGCTATTATTGCATTACTAAGAGGAAACAGTTCTGTATTTATGCATTTAAAGAGTAGATAGTGTATTTTAAAATACACAAGTGATCTATCTATTTGAAAGATACTTCAAAATTTATCCCTATATGCAATAATTATCAGGATTGTACATACCTTTATGTGCAAAGGGGGATTCAAATAACCCCAATATTAGGATTAGAATATGAAGATCTTAGTGGTAGATGCTTGTCAGTAGTCGGTAGAGTCCTAAACTTATACTTTATACTTATATAATTTATAGTCAAACCAAAAAACACTCATTTTGTTTTCAGATCTGGCCTGTCCAGTGCCCTCCTCTGCCATGGACCAAAGAGTCATCTGTCTATAGACTCCTAAAGGCCAATTTACACCTATGCCTTTTAGTAATGCATGGTACATTCATTTGTCAGTGACTCAACATACAGTACAGTTGCTCTCAATGCGGAATGCAAAAGGCATGGCAGCACAGAACACGTACCATGGGTTTTTGCTATGCTGTGCTGCGTTGGAATAGATATCCAAGAATTGGTCCATTGAATTGCATTGGTAGCCCATTCACCTTAACAGACAGTAAAGGTGTAAACGACCCCTAAGTTAACCTAAGATATTTTTTTTTCAATATTAAATGTGCATGTTAAGCAGTGTGTAACATTTCCAGATGACACCATCATGCAAAAAGTGGTGCCTTTGCATTTGTTGGCATTGTAAGCTCTTTTGGGCAGAGTCCTCTCTTCCTGTATCACTGTCTGTATTCATCTTGTCATTTGCAACCCCTATTTAATGTACAGCGATGCGTAATATGTTGGCGCTATATAAATCCTGTTTAATATTAATAATGATAATAATTGTTTCAAATGTTTAACACAATTCAGCTGCTTCTGAGCAGTGACATATCAGAAACATATGCCTACAAATGTTTAAAGGTACCAATAGGTCCACATTAACCCTAAGTTCTTTTTGCTCAATCTCAATCACCATTCCTGTAATCCAGTGGCAATGTGCCCACTACTAAAGGCCTCCAGCAGGTACAAATTGAATGCAGACAATCTGGTAAAACATTAATTTTGTTGAATTATTGGATGACCTCTTGATAAAAATTACAGGTCACAATAATGACCACTGTTGTTTTACTATTAATCCCTTTACAAACATTCTGTGGTATCAGTATTAAAGGTGAGGTCCATTTCTCTTCACCTGTATCTAATGTGGCTTCACCAATTTATTTATTTTCCCTTCTACCTGAAGAGGACCTGGAGGGCCCTAGTGCTGCAGATTCAGGGCATGCTACAACACAAACTCTGTTCAGTTTCCCAGAATCATATTTGACTGTACCTATGGACCCGTGATAGTTTTTAATGTTATATTTAGAGAATAGTGGTATCACAATGAAAAAAAATGGAGGATAATGTGGTTGATAATACCAGTTGGCAAATATGGAAGACAAAATTGATTAGTTAGCATACACTGGCTGGCCAAAAAAAAAAATTAACACAGACAATATTTTGTTGACCGCCTTTGATTACACACTTTCACTGTGGTATCATTTCGATAAGCTTATACACTGTCACAACATTTATTTCATTATTTTTCACCAAGATTTTGTATTGATAATGGGATAGTGGGACTATTGCGTTAAGCCAAGCACAACCCAATCTTCTTAGTGGTGTTAGTGGCCAATCCATGGGTGAAGGTGATGTCTCATGGTCTTTCATATGTTAAGTTAGATGAATTCTGGCATTGTCATCCTGGAATATGTTTATGTTATCTGGGAAGAAAAAGACCATTGATGGAATAATTTGGCCATTCAATAAATTCTGACTTCATTTTTGGGCAAAAAACACTGCTGAACCCAGACCTGACCAACTGAAGAACCCCAGAAATAACACTGCCCCCACAGATTTGGGAACTTTTGGGTTAGGCAATATATGTATTATTCCAGAGCCTTGACAATCATTACAAATATAAAATAAGTGGTAACCTAACATATATTTCCGTTGCTTCCTACCACACACATTCGATTGCTCTTTTAGTACACATTGCCATTTTAAAATGTCTTTAGCCTAAAAACCTTTATTCTGGTTTATATTTAACTAAGCATATAACTGTGTATAGAGCAGACGTTTCAGTGTAAAGGTGGTATAGGCTCCTATTCACTGTTTCTGTGGCTGAAATATGAGACTGATTGAGTTATTGAAGATGCCTGGGGGGCGCGGATGTGAGCACTGTGTGTACATTATGCGGATATCATGGCTTTTAAAACGGTTATGTTAGACTTTGCTACAATTTGTGAAGGAATTTGTGAGGACACCACATCATTTCTCTCTCTTTCCTCTTCAGAGAAGCAGACTATAAGCAGCGAGTGTTCGCAGTAAATGTGTCCCTTTTAGCTTTGTGGCAAACCTCCCAGAACTCTGGAGGAGCAATGTCCTGCTCAATTACTATATTTTACTATACTGTTTGGGAATAGCTGGCGGGAATCATGGGATGACCTGATCATAAAATGGTGTCATTTTTACACCTTGTTTACACATAGCTAAGGTGATAAAGTGAAAGTGACAAGATGATGATTGCTCTGATTTATAAGTTACTGCTTAAAGTGTATCTAAACCAAAAATGCCCAAATCCAATATACTGTAGCCTACTAGTCCTTACATGTGGGGGCTTTATTATTTTTTCTTTTTCCTGTATTTTCATGTAGTGATCATGTCTGTAATAAATATTACTATACTATATTTATGGACTGCATTTTTACCCATAACTTCAGAACACCTTTCTTACCTCTTATTTATGACATAGGAGGAGGTATTTTGCAGTACACAAAGAGATTTAGGAATAATGCTAACTGCTAACAGTGCAGCACACATAGTGAGCACAGGAAGTTATCAGCTTACTAGATTTCTGTGAGAATCATTTTTCCACTTTCAGATATAGCAATTTTTCCTTTAATGGTCTATTTATTATACTAAATGGGATACAAGAATAAAAAAAGAGTTCTTTATAGAGTCTGGACCCTACATATTCAAGTCTTTTTTCTCTTTCAAAGTGAGAACAGCTTCCAATTTGTTGCCTATTTGTGAACACCAATGAAAGGGATCAAAAGATCAGGAGAGAGGACAACAACTATTTGGAAAGTCCAGTTAACCTTCCAAAAAAGATTACAAGAAAGTATCCAATGCATTTGAGGAGCTTATAAGTCCCCCTTCATCAGGGCTAAAAGGCATATACATGAAATGTATATCACTACACATAGAATTCAATGTCATATACCAGATTTTAAATTATCTGCTAAAACATAATAAAAGGCTATTCTGTCATTCTGTAAATGGGCACAATGCTAATTAATACAAGGGAGTAATTTTATTGCTGGATTTCTAGCAGGACTGCACAAAATTAGCTTTTTGAAAAAATAAATACTTACCTTGGACGTGGCTTGTACTCACTATTTGGAGCTGCTTATGACATCACTGGACCCTACCATTGCTTCCCAGGAAAGATGGCTGCACCACGGCCTCTAAACCTTTACTCTATCAATTCCATAAACCTGACTCTGGGCTTATCAAATCTGATTCATGTGTCTTCCTCTTTTTACTTGCTCATATTTTTATCATGTCACTAGTCACTGATGAAACAAATCCAGTAGTAAGTTTATTATGGTTCTTAATATTATAAAATCAAATTCTATAGTATAATATGATCCAATTATCTGGAAGTTGTTTTAAACACCACTGCGATACATAGACAGAAATTATCTATACCTTACTCTGACACAGTCTGATCACTTGGGGACAGGAGACTGCAGCAAATTTAATGGCATCATCTCATCTTAAGCCAAGTTACTTGGCTGATGCTCAAGGGTGGGCATAATGGTACAAGATAAAGATATACAAGGTAAAATACAATTGTGTTTTATATTGTTACAAGTACATATTTGTTTTAGAGTAACTATTGTTTAGATACAATGGTCAAGACTAGGAACTTCTGTTGGCTTTTCTGCCAGCTTCCTGTCTTGGTTGAAGTTGCACTTTAGAATATATTCTCAATAATAGTTTTTAAATGATCAGACTATTGGAAGATATCACTCAACATACACATCATATATTGTGTATTGTCATCAATGAAACCTATAACCACACAAATGTGGAGACGGAGAAGAAATATTTCTCTGTAAGGATCACATTTCCTTTTTTAATGTCCAAATACCTTTAGTAACATGACCATTGCCACCAATGGGAGCCTTTTTAGCTTTGCTGCCCATCGGAACGTGCCTACCATGTCCAATGGTAAATCCGGCCTTAAATATCCTCACTGAACTACAGATGAACTCTTTTAGGATCAGACCTTTACCTTACCACTGCCTATTTAACAAATAACAGCCACAACCTGAACTAAACTTTCTACGTCTCCTATGGTCCCCACATGGGTTAGTTGTAGATTTTATGATGATCCACACTTTTCTTCCTAATAAAATATCTAACTGTTAACAATGTTTTATCTACATGTTCAGTTCAGTATGGAATAATCATTTGTGTTTAAAATACATTTGATGGTTGGTTGTCAACTCAGAATTAATGAGATGCATTTGAGCAGCAGCTAGCAAACAAACCTGAGTTTAGCTCTGTGTTAGTGTTGGTTTTGTTAATGTCAGCCTGCTAAAACATATGTATTTCCCCTCCAGCTTTGTCTATCATATAGGAGTCAGGAAACAAGCTGGCCTGTTCAAGTCAAATCTGGCCAGGTCACCCAATAATTGACAAGCATTTTAAGTTTGATTAATTACGTTCTTACAGATGCTGGTATAAGCTGTTCAGTGCTGATTGTAGAATGAAAATAGAAGTGCTGTCTACTTCCTATTGAATATATATATATATATATATATATATATATATATATATATTAAATGATAGTCATTTTAGTGTAATTGCTAGCGATCAAAAAAGGTAAAACCTCATCAGTTGGTATATCCACTCATTTGTTATATAATCCTTCATATATTTTTGTGTCTTGATGTCTATTAAATTGTAAGCTCTTTTTGGCCAGTGTCCTTTCCTCTCCTGTGTCATTGATTGTATCTATTCAATCATTTGCAGCCCCTGTTTAATCTACGGCGCTGCTTATTATGTTGGTGCTTTATAAATACTTTTTGTTATTTATTAGTAATTATAATAATGTCACTATTTCTTTCTAGAAAACCAAAGTCAAATATTTAACTTGTGCAAATTCATTTTATAATGAAATTCATAACAGTTATTGGCAATTTTTAACTTGGACCTGCACAAAACATAGACTTTTTTATTATACGACAGGGACTTTTAGGATATGAACAAAACATTTATAAACTTGGTAATCTCTCCTTGTGATGCTTCTTAGCATTTTTCTAAAAATACCATTATAGAAATGCAGTATGGCACGTGCCTGTAAAAGTATCTGTAAAATAACCATTTATTTGACATTGACTGCTCTCTGAAGCTGTTCAGACACAATGATGGCTTGGCACAATGCAGGAACAGGGTGACTGCACAGATTTTGGCTCTGTGTGTTCTCAGAAGGGAAGCTGAACCGTCGCAGTGGATTATAATGACATTGATCTCAGGACCTTGTGTTAGCAATCACAAAGCACTTTAGGTAATTCGTGTACTTGCAGCATCTTAGTTGTGCCCAGGAAGTTAGGCTGAAGGAAACATCAGCACGTGCAGCTGAGGACCTTTAAATGGGGGGAGGGACAGATGATGGCAACTAATTATTTCCTCATTGAATTAGTTTCCTTTGCAAAATTAAACACTCCTCTATTGGAAATGTGTAATGTGCTCTAATTGCACTTTCCCCTCACTTAACCCTTCCCTTGGTATTCTGCCACCTGGTTATAAGGGAGGAAAAAATGTGTTTACTGTGGCAGATTTAATAGAAAATCAAAGGCATGCCCATTATAATGTAATTTATATACATATCTGGTTGTTTCTAAAGAGCAATACTAATCTTATATAACCCAAAGCAACCAATCACAAATCTTATGAATTGTTTTAGGTTGATAAGCATTTTTGTGCCTTTGCTACCAACAAGGGTGACCAAAAATTGCACAATGCCATCCTAAATCCAAGATCCGCTACAACACCTAGTGAAGAATCAAGCAGTTTGGGGCCTGGTGTACACAAGGAATGATTTTCACTTCTGACCTGATGAAATGAGGATTTCAGGGTTTCTTATTAAATGTGGATTGTTTGGTTATGTTGATAAATATTAATCTAAAATACACAAGTTGCATTGTGTGTATGAGTGATAGAGAACATCCCATCGTAATTCTGATCACTTTCTATCCAAGAAAACAATTGGAGAGGCAATAAATTGTACATGTATAGTGTTTTAGGACTTTTAAACATCTAAGTACTGATTAGAATATTGATTTGATGATAATGTGAGTACAGAACTGGCAGATCTGCTTGTGTCTAATTAGGCCTAATGCATTTGCAGAACAGAAAATATGTATTAACATGTCAAATCGTGATTTGTCAAGAGCAGTAGAGTTTATTCCACTGTCCGCAAAGCCATACCACAGTATTTGACACTGATTACGATAAGTGACATACTACACCTTGTTCAGTGCTGTATAGTGTACCTCCAGGAGGTCCTCAGGTAAGTATTTGAGGTGAAGCATCCTATACAGTGCTGTCAGGGTCTCCAAGTCAAACTACAGACCCTGTAGCAAAAGTTACTGCTGGCATTTCACTTTAAGATACAGAGGCAGTGTAAGTCATTGTCCACGTACCATTCATCACTGAAGAAAGTACAAATGTTCCTAGAGAACAATAAATCTGGGAGTCAGCTCTGGCTGGTGGGGGGCATGTAGCAAGATAGGTTTGCACGACCTAATAATTCAAATTATTGCACAAGTATGCATTTATAAACAGTTTGTCATTCTGCAGCTGTCAGTTATTCTATTATATGAACCATATATAACCCCTGGAAAAATTTCAGTAAAAATCTGGAGCAATGTTAGTAAAATTCCAGACAGACTAAATGCTTTAAATAAAGAACTACATTTCCAAAATTAAGTGTATAGCTGAATTACTTGAGTATATATTTATTTTATTTCCCATGTCAAACAGCATAGAACTATTAGGCATGTTGTACAAATCATCTGGCCAGAATCCTCATTTTATCTTTAGCACTTGCAGTGCCTTCTTATGGTCAGCAGAGGTCACTGTTCTATTACTATGGAATGAATAGGCTTGACAAGCATCTACTAATAAAGCTATTGCAAAGGTACCTGTTACCTAACCCTATTATTCAAAAAGCATAACTATTAGCCAGTGACATATAAATCATTATACTGTAGAAAACAGTTCTTTCCTAAACCTTTCAGTCACCTCCCCCATTTAGATTTTTTTTTAGGAATGATAATGTATTAAACCACATCACAATAATAACTCACTAAGATCAGATCTTTCTGTGTTCTTGATATGTAAATTTATCAAAGATTTAATAGTAGCAGACTTATATATGCAATCACAAATTAGCTCTAGATTAATTTAATTGCTGCAATAGAGTTAAATGGCTTTATAGCAGTAATTTTAAATCCTTTAGGGAAAATTACTGTGAGAAAAGAGTGAGGGATCAAACAGTAGGATGTAAAATTTTAGAACAGACGGGCTCCATATACACAGTGTGTCTGCATACTTTTTTAAAAATAACTTTTTGGTACAGAAGGGCAGACATGTTTCTTTGTGTATATATTTTGGCGCTACTGGATAATAATAAAAATCACTTGGCATTTATATTTTCAATTTTGAGAATGCCAATAGGTCCAAATTCTACCCATATATAAAAACGCACCACATTGTTTTAAAGTCTAATGTTATGACATTGTAGGAGTAACCACTACTACCTCAAATCTTTACATTAGGTGTAGAAATCACTCCAGATATAGCCATAGAAAAATTTTTTTTAATGATATCATTTTATTGGATGTATAGTCCTATGCAGAATCATAAAATAACTATCTAATAACCTAACAATGGATAAAATTGTTGCCACATGGTGGGACCTACATATCTTCTTTCCGAAACAGTCTGAGATGTCAGTCGTTGTCCAACTATGCATGACTTCGGCATGTAATATTGTATAGGTAACTCAGTTTAATGCTTTTACCATACTTGCTTACCCCTAATATTTGAGTTTAAACATGTTTGTTTCTGTTTTACATGTATTCCAATAAAACTATATGCAGTGATAACAAAGGGGAGTTTTAATTCTCAGGATTGGCAGTAAAAGACATTGAAGAGGAATCTCCCTCTTAGGCAGTTGCCACCAGAACATGTGTTATTCAAGCTCCTGTGCTTTGCTTTCAAATCCCTCCACAGTTTTTGTCCCACTTATCTTTCTGATCTGATAAAAAAATTCTCTTCTCTCCTCAAATGACCTACTAATAAATTCCTCTCTTATAACCTCGTCACACACATGACTTCAAGACTTTTCTAGAGCTTCCCGAACTCTCTGAAATGGTCTTCCTCGTCCAATTCGGCTTGCTCCTACCTTCTGCTCATTTAGAGAACTCAAAACCCAACTTTTCAAACTTGCCACCCATCTTCTTCACTTCCCTCACTACTTCCATATACTCTCCTCCGTTGTGTGATACTTCCCCCACCTCTAAGATTGTGTCACTGTCTGTATCTGTCTATCATTGGCAACTCCTTTTAATGTACAGCGCTCTGTAATATGTTGGCGCAACATAAATACTGTTGTAAGATTTACCCCCACCTCTGACAGATATGACACAGTGCATTACATTTTGTCTCTGTGACCATGGTTGTCAAAACAAAAGGATGCAATACATTTAAAATAAAATATATTTATATACCTTAGGATAATACCTGAAAATCCTTTAACCATTGTTATCAGTAAGCCAGTTCAGAGCAATGATGTACAGCTAAAACTGGGGCCAGGTACATGTAGTATGGAATTGACCTAAGAAAGCTGGAGGACATCAGCAACAGTGAGACCCAAAAACACATGAAGGTATTTTCTGGAAAAAAAAATGGTGGTTGTTAATATTATACAGTTCATCTTCAGACTGAATTTATTTCCATAAGGGTTTAGATCTGCTAATGTTTAAATATTTTCTAATATAAAATATTCTTTGATGTCTTTGATATTGCTTTTGAAGAATACCACTCATAAAGATAGAGAACGGTTCATCCTTCTCATTGTGCAATGGTCCCGATGTCTTCATTGGATAGAACATCCAATCTCATGGGAACCTTCAGTTGGTCATCTGAACACAAGTGGAGCTGTCACTGGGGCTCTCCCTCTCTGCTCTGTTTTGTAAGCTTACACGCAAACCTCTCTGGCAGTATATTTATCTTTGCGGCTTTACATGGCAGAAAGTAACGCTATTTATTGAAACAGTCCAAATAAAAGGGCGATTTACTCTCGCTGGGACCGTCAGGCCGAGCTGTGTTCAGTGTAAAGAGAAGCAGATGTTGCAGAGTTTAGAAAATCAGGATCTTATTTTCCTGTTTGTGTTGGATTTTTCTAAACACATTATAAGTGTACTTTGAAGTTTCCCAGTCATTGCACCCCTCATTCCCATCATGCCCTTTTTCATTTCCCTGATGGTATCTTCATTGGGATGATATTATCTACTATTGCTTAGCTTGTAGGCTTGATGAAATTCAGTATTTATCTTACGTGGCATGCATGTGCTCCTTTACTGCAGCATTGTCCTTCAGTCTTTTGGGGTTTTTGTTATGCTGCTTCTCCAGACCCTCTAAAAATTCAAGAGGTAATGATGTACTAATTCATCAGTACAATCAGATATAAAATACTTGTCTACTTTAAACTGGTACTTATGTCTGCATTTTGCTAGTCTGTGGCTAGTTTTGCATCTTTCTGTGAGTGGTCACAAGCGTTAAAACCTACATTTTGATGTAAATTACCACAATGTCCTACAGAGTGCTGTATCTATTTATACTATAACTATTCATGGATATATAGAGCCTGATTTATTAAAGGTCTTCAAGACTGGGGAAGATAGATCACGGTGACCTGGTTGATCCACTAAACCTGAAACTGATCTTATCCAAGACTAAAAACATTTGCAAAAGTTGCATTTAAAAAGTTTGTTGAATCACCCAGCTTCTCCCATGATAGTTTATTTTAACCAGTCTTTGAGAGCTTTAATAAATCAGGTCCAAAGTGTTAACCAATATACCTGCACTTCAGTGCACTGTAAACTAAAGTTTTGAATGTAAGACAATTTAAAGTGAACAGGCTGCCTTAAAGTGTATCTCTAGGCAGAACTTGTAAAGAGAAAAAGAACAACTAAAGCGACATAAACACGTCCAATGGTTCTCGCCCGATATTCGTCTCAGGGCTGTTATCGGACGAGAATCTGGCATGTGTACAGCGCCCATCATCCATCGTCCGAACGACTGCCCTTGCGTATCCACGGACGATGGACGACGAACGATCCCAATGCAAGGGAAGGGGTAGAGCGCGCAGCGAGTGCCGCTCCATCATTCTCCCCCTCCCCTCTCTATAGAGCAGAACAGTGCTGTATGTACAAGACTCATTCATGCATCGTGCTTAGTTGTTGGAAAGGATCGTGAAAGATCCTTTCCAACGACAATATTTGAACGTGTTTATGCAGCTTTTGTCTGCCTGCTGGAACTTTTCTAGATCTAAAAGTATTATTTAGAATGAACAAACTCTTTACATTTTTTGTTAATCAAAGAACATGTAGCTTGTCGATACAGATAAACTTGCCCCCTCACTTAAAAAAGAATAAAACAGTTATTAGGTAAGAGGTGCAGGCACTTAGTGGTCTGAGCTAGCTGGTAGTGAAGAAACACGGATAGCCCCACTATACACTTGTGAATTAAAATAAGGTACTTAGTGTTTGCACCTGGTGTTTGATAAGTGCCCACTGATGTCCCAAACTAATCACAACTATATTGTGTCTGTAAGAGAAGTCAAATACATATTTTACAAAGTCTGTAAAGATTCTCATTTATCCAGGTCATTGTATAGCTGGTTGCAGTTGGACTTGTTATCTAACACTGAAGATGTTTTTCTATTTTTTCAAGCCATTTCATAGTTCATAAGAAGTTGTTTAAAAAAGCTGTGAAACGCTTAATAATTAAAACTAATAATAACAAAAATAAATTCCCAACATATAACGATGGCACATCCCACAATGTATATAATTACAAACATGAAGAAGGAAGCTTAGGGAATTTTAATGCTGAACTAAACTGAAAATAAAAAAAATCACTCCAACAACTTTCCAACAGCTTTTCACAGTGGTAGTTTTTTAAAACTTTAGTTTTTATAAAATATGCAAGTTTGCCGTTATTAGCAGTTTGAGACGTTATCAGCATGTTTTGAAGACAAAGCAGGGATTTTCCAGGTGATCTTGGTCAGTGGTGTGACAAATCAACAATGTCTTCACCATGACCACAGCCTGGTAGCATCACTAGTAACCTGCACATTTACTTGGACACCCTGTATTTAAACACACACACATACACATAGTTACTGCCATGTAAAAGATCATATTATTTTACTAACTATTAAAATGTTAAATGTTGGAAATGTTTATATCTAGAATCAATAGACTTAGATTGTTTGACTTGGTGAAGTTCATTCTGAACTCTATTCAGGAGCTGTTCCCGTGTGGCATGCTTTCAAACAATTGCAAGCTGAACATAGAGTATTATGGGGAATGTAGAAAAATATGGAAACTGATCTCTGTGTCCTAAACATGACATGTAATATTAAGAAAAGAAATGTATTTAATATCTGCATTTGCTAAGAACAGGTCATGGCATTTGGCTGGAAGAAGGTGATTTTTTTCTCAAATGTTTGAGGAAACCCTGGAAGCTAAAACAAATGTTGGGGTCATTTAAAGATTTTTTTTTCAACAGAGCAGATTATCTCTTTTTTCCTGGACAGCTTAAATGTTTTTTTTTAATTTGATAGAAGACAACCCCTGGCATCCTGGTTGGCTGGCCTAAATATTATAACGTGAGAACATGTAAGATGAATCAGTCAGGGAACAAAAAATGTAGCATTGTGGTTGTTGTTAGAGGAGGATATAACTGTTTCAAGGAGCAGCTTTTTTAAATCATTGAAAGGTGAATAGGAAAAAAGTGTTTTTTTGTGTGTGTAAATTTAAGCTTGAGCAGCTGAAATCTATAAACAACAGGCTGTACATTGCTCATTTACATTTAAATAATTTGGGGTGTGCAAGCACGTTTATGTCTAACCAATTGGGGGATACCTTTTTTATTTGCCTATGTTTTTTTGCTACATTATTCTTATTATTCTTATTATGATTATTAACTAATGTGATAACATCTGTCTAACAAACTTTTACAAAAAACAATGCTACTGGTGACCATCCTTTTTGTGTTTGTTCTGTTGTACTGGTATGGTGCAGTTGGTCTTAAACATTAAGCACATGGGGTATGCATACGTCAAGGAAAATATGTGAACTCGTTCTCATATGGTGCCTGGGGCTGTGACTTTTTGACAGCTATTTGGTGAGAGTGCTTGGCCTGACTTTTTTTCTGGTCCTGATCTTCATTACTAGAGTTTGCCTCATTTGCCTTCCATCTCTGTTCCAACCTCTCCCTGAAAACCTGCTGCCTGTATGGACCTCTCTTTGGAAACCTGACTATTTTTGCCTTCCTCCAGCCTCAACTTCCATGTAAACACCCAACTATTCTTGCCTTCCACCTGCCCTTTGTATATTCTGGAACACATGTTCTGGCTAGCCAAGTGTGTCAGGGAGATTTTCTCCACACTACCTCCCCATCACTTGGGTGTCCTAAAAGGCTACAAGTTCTGGTAAAATCTACCCATTTGTTCAGTTGTTTTGGTCTAGCTGGATTGCTTGCAAAAACTCTGGAGTAGAGACATGAGACTTTCGTGCAGACTTCCGTACAGTAACTGAAAATAAATCAACCTGGGTGTATACAGACAGTAAGATAATCCAGGCAGGAGTCTTATCTATTACCTGTTATAATAAAACATTTTAAAAAGTTCAATTTTACATTTCTAACTATATTCCTCTATTCTTATCCTCAAGTCTCAACCTCAACGAAATTATATTTGCATCAACTTTTTACCTCTAAGCCCAGTCCCTACTGTTTAAAAAATGTCAAATACTTACTTGCTTGTAGTAATTTACTTTTATCGATTTACTTCATGGCAATCAATTAATTGGGCAAAACATTAAAGCTACTGGCCTAATATTGTGTAGGTTACCTTGTGCCTCTAAAACAGCTCTGATCTGTGGAGACATGGACAAAACCTATGAAGATGTCCTTTGGTATCTGGCACCAGATCTACTTCCTACATTACTTCTTTTCATAGTGTATCCAGCTGCCATCTCTTCCCCAGGTAAGCAAAGCAAGGGCACCTGGCCATCAACGTGACATTTAAAAGGAAAGCGTGGCTCGTCAAGCAGACCACCTTCCGCCATGGCTTCGTTGTCCAGTTTTGTTGCTGTTATGCCCATTATTGGCTTTCACCAACATTGGCACTCTGGCTGCCTTTCAAACCTTTGCCAGATATTTTTTTCTTTTTTGTAACATGTGTTTCATATAGCCTGAGGAGAATCATTACATTACATTACAATTGTAATGTTTTGTTTGTGGTTTTAGCAGTTGTACTCTTTCACCTTTTTTTAAACGTTGCCTTTAATAATTAAAGTAAAACAAAGGTATTAAAAGCAATCTGTGGATTTCTATTCCTCCATTCTCTACAATTACTTGGTCCTGTTAATATTTAGAAAAATATTCACAGTAATTAGAGGAATATTTTTCTAGCTGGGAGTTCTAGGGTTTAAGATGAAAACAGCTGTAGGCCTGGAGGCCTTGTCTTACAGGTACTCTGAGTGAGAATGAATGGGGCTCAGGATTGGGAATTGCTTCCTTTCAAACAATGAAGACAACTGTATTTTGGATTGTGAATACTCAGGAGGGAATGAGAAGACCTCATCCTTTTTGGCATTCATGTTTATGTAACTTTTTTGCCAGACTTTTTTGTTATTACAAAACTGGAAAGGCATCAGAAAGAAAATAACATAAAAGTCAGATGTATTTCGATGCCAGTAGTAGTGGTGCAGAGAGAGTGGTGCACCAAACTCTTGTGGCTTTTCTTCTAGAGAAAACTTGAAGTTTTTTTTTTTTTTTTAATAAACATACATTTCTTAGGCTGAAAACAAAGTGCAATCTGTTCATCTAGTATTATTGATGCAAGGGTGTGAACAAGTATTTGAGACAATTTTAATGTGTGTATAGTATAGGGGCTTTACAGCCCTAAATACAACCGGAATACAGGAATTACTGCCGGTTATTTTTTATGTCCACTTTAAACAAATGTGTTTAGTGGATGTTTTTGGGCTGAGTAACCCATTGGATTTTTTTGTGTCCTGATGCAGAAATACCACTATGAGTCACACTCACGGTGCACTGTTCATATTGCATCATAAAAAAGAGTGAGACTCCATTATGATGAACATGAGAACTTTTTATTGATGGGACTTTAGACCAGGAGTTCTTTTCTCGATGTTAGAAAGACTGTGAAACTGTTATATATTTTAAAATTGGTGAAAGCCATACTTAATAGGAAATATCACAAAACATTGTGAAAGGGTTCTTGTGCCCCCTCTGATTTAACTGACTGCATTTTCTATATGATTACTATTACTATATGATTATAAAGTGTAAAAGCCTGCCTGATGGGATTAATTATTATCTAGTAATTATATAGTTCCAACATATTATGGAGCATTTTACAATGTCCATGATCATATCACCAGCTGTCCCCAAATTATCTAACAATCTAATGTCCTTACAATAATCATATGTCTTTACTACAGTCTAAGGTCAATTTGGAGGGAAGCCAATAACCTAACTGCATGTTTATGAAATGTGGGAAGAAACCTGCGCAAACACGGGGAGAACCTGCAAACTCCATGCAGATAGTGTCCTGGCTGAGATTTGAATCTGGGAAATAGTGCTCAGGCCAGAGTGCTAACCTCTGAGCCACCATGCTGCACCATGGGATACAAATTGCTTGTGTGTTTTAGATTTGCCTTCATAATACATTTTTAGTGACTCTTGAGAAAATTATAAATAGATTGAACAATAAGAGTGTATATGTATACAATTTCCCTGTGCAATATAAAGTTCCATTTCTGAAAACTTTGGGTCAGAGGAAATGTGCTATATTCTAGGCAACAGGCTTCCTGTAACATGACATGTGCAGACTTACCACGTAAGCATTTTCTGTTTAGCACATTAAGTAAGTTTTCACAGTAGAGTAATAAAAGCATATGTCACATCTATGGCAAATATAAAAAAGGAGTCTATTCCCCATTTTAGGATAGTAAATGTCTTAAAATCCTTAACACCCCTAGGCTCCAGTGCATCTAGAACTGTTCATTTATAGCATAGGGATCATAGATAAAAATTAAAGAAAGGTATTCTGCTTACTCCAATGATAATATGCTGTCACCAGTTTAGGATTGGCAATACATGGATTGTTGCACAATGTGTCTGTAACATTTAAAATAAAGGTATTTTTTCATTATTTAGCTTTTTTAGCAGTTTCATGCATTGCATAGTTTTAATCCACTTGCCCCTAGTTTTAGATACCCCAAACAAATTATAATAAAATGAATTTGATGGTTTGGCTCGTGTTCACCATTAGTATGGTAATAAATGTAGAGATGTATTAACATGCCATACCACTGCTGTTAAGTTTTCATCTCCTGTTTGTGTGATCCTACTTCCTCAGCGCTTGGCAAGCATGCGCTGGGCTAAACATGCATTTCCGTTTTGTGTTGATTTTGAATGATTGGAGGGTAACGCAATTAGTTTCTACAAGCAACAAAAAGCAGGGAGGACTAGATTGAAGCGATGCTCTGTAGGTGCATTGCTGAGATATTACGTTTCCTGTCCCCTCCTTCTCCCCCTCATTCCTATCTGTGAGCAGTGGAATGTTTGATGTTACAGTAAATTAAAAAGTTGGATGATATTTGTCTGCTCTCTGGTTTCAGTAAATGCAGAGCAATAATTAGCAAACGGAATCAGGCGTCGCTGCCAGGACGTCTGTTTCTACTTTTCTATCCAAGATCCGTTTGATTTCTCCCTCCTTCGGCCTTCTGTCGAGGCTGGTGAAAACAAATGCGCTGGTGTCGTGTTTAAAGGTGCACTTCTTTTAACCCTACTTCATCCCTTCACCTCATCCTGTTCCCTTGATAATTAGACAGGAGGTCGTTACATAAATGTTTTTCTTTACTGTTTATGTGCATTTTGACCGAACTTGTCTAAAAATGTACAACTTGAAATTCATTAAACTGCTGCTTTAAATTATTATTTTAATTGACACATAATGTGAATAATTGGGAATAAGCTGGGTTGATGATTTTGGAGTTGATTTGCGATTTTTTTTCTATTATTAGCCTACTAAGAAGGCTTTTAAAAAAAGGATATATAGGAATAAAATAGAAGCTCACTTTGCGTATTTAAAATAGTTCCATCAGCACACAACCCAAAAACATATTTAGTCACAGAACCACTAATAGGGTTCCCCAGTCATTTTTATTAACAGTAAAAAAGAAACTGTAGGGATTTTTTTTCAATCACCTTTATGATTGACTGATTTACTAATTATGCCCTCTTTCATTTAGTTGCATCAACTTTTAATCTTTTACAGTATATCTTTACATTTATATTAGAAATTACTATATGGTGAACTTCACAAAAATTTTAACTATGTGCAAAGGAAAAATACTAAACCTTCTTTCTACATGACACATGACGTGGGGACACGGTGGACCATTTGGTGAATTCCCTGGTAGTAGGGGTTTGGACAGTAAAGGTTTATTCACATGGATAGTTTGCCGGAGGTTACAGGGTTCTTGTCCCCCCCCATACTACACCCTAATTTTTCCCCATCCCGTGTTTCGATGGTAAGCAGTGACAGGTGATTGCAGTTCATTCTTCAATTGATCGGGGTAGATGCCGTATTCTCAGGCTTTACTTGCAGCGTCAGGCACTCGGTTGTCGATCCAAGTCACTGCTTCTGTCATCTGTATGTCACATGTCATGGTAGTGTTACACCTGATGCCAAGGTCCTGGGGATTTTGTGCCACAGATATCCACATGTTTATTGCTATTCTATAACTTCCCAAGGGAGACTACAGAAATTTAGCAAACAGCTGATCTAAGAGGGCTTGTTGAGGTAAAGCATGGAGGTAAGTGGCAAAATAGGTTGTGGAATGCTTTTTCTACCATAGTGTGTAAACCATGTATGTGGGAATAAGGATTGGTGTTCACCAAATATTTAGGACTGTACGAAACAAGTTTAGAAGAATAGATTAGGATACTTTGTTTTAAGTTTAAATGAGGACAGTTTTTAAACATAGCCCAAATTATTTGTTTGGGAGAAGGAAAAATTGGACATGGGTTATTGGGTTAGGTGTAGAATTTACACAGGTCAACAAAAAATTAGTTTTGATAATCATCAGAAACCACAGCAAACTTTTTAAAACATTTTTTCGAGCAGACTTCAGATCTGTTTTCAATTTTTCCCTAACACATACATTTCCTGAGTTATGAGTACTAATATAGTTAACATTGTACGTGCATGTATTTTGTACTAAAACGTAAGCACCGGTGAAGTGAATGTTAACCTCCCCAGCGGTAACCCCGAGTGTGACTCAGGGTAGAAAAAACATGCTGAAAGCAGTAACCCTGAGTCACACTCGGGGTAGGTAAACCTTTGGAAAACAATAGTAAATAAAGCGCTTACCTGATCCCCTGGCATCCTCCATCGTCCTTCACGTCTTCTTCCTTCCTCCGGTTGGCGTTCTCTGCACCCGATGAGTCACTGGGGAGTTCCCACTGACGTCCATAGGTGCGGGCGTTGGGTTTGAGGCGGGACAGGAAATTTAAATCTATATGTATTGCATTCAATACAAAAAAACTGTACTGAATGCAATACAGTGGATTTATATGTATGAAAGCAGTACATTGTTTTTCATGAACATTTTACAGTATAATTAAATAGTATGAGTATAATATTTATTTTTAGAAAAAAAAATTTAAAATAAAAAAGTATATATATTTTTTAATTTGTTTAATTTATTATTTTGATGTGATTTTGTGTTTTTAAACTTTATTATACCCATACTTTTTATATTATACTGTAAAATAAATTTTCATGAAAAACAATGTACCGCTTTTAGACATATAAAACCGGGCAGAAATGAACCGCTCAGGAGGTTAATACATCTTCAGTGTGAAGTAAAATAAGGCACACTGTGGTATAGATCTACAGAACAGTGTCAGTCAGGTACCATTGTTTCTTCAGAAATGCTTAGAGTATGATTTTCTTGTGTACTCTTTGTCTGGCTTGTCGCAGTACAGCATCCAGCAGTAGTCAGCCATCATACTTTCATTCGAGAAACCTTGGTAGCGGTGCTCCATTAACTAAATGTCCTGGTGAAAACGTTCTTCTTGTTCCTCACTCACTATACCAAGATTTTCCAGGAAGAATTCTAGATTTGAGTGCAAGAAATGTATTTTTAATGACATGCGACTACCCAATTTCTTGTATGAATCAAGCAAATTGTGAACTCCTTTTTGTATGCAGAAGTATTATGCTTGTCCAGGAAATTTTCACACAGCCACTTGAATGCATCCCAAACTTCTAGCTCAGCTGCTGGGAGACATTGTTTGAAAACATCATCCTGCAAAACAGACTTGATCTGTGGCCCTATAAATGTCCCTTCCTTAATTTTTGCAGTGCTTATGTTTGGAAACTTCTCAACAAGGTACTGAACAACCCATGAAGTTTGATTTACCCATAGCCTTAATAGGTTCTTCATCAAGTCTAACTTGAAATGGAGAGGTGGGAGAAATGTTTTATGCGGATCAACCAGAGGCAGAACTTGACACTGCTTGTTTCAGGCTTATAGGTATCTCTTGGTAGCCAATAAGGCTTGACATAATGGTCTCCCGTATTTCGGCTGTCCCAGGCATAGGAAACAGCAATATTTTGTGAATCCTCCTTGCATCCCCATCAGCAAGCCATTGACCTTTAGATCCCCACAGATGTTTAACTGGTGTGTTTTATACTGGATTGCTTCATGTTGTCATTGCTTCATGTAACTTCATGTTGTCATTGGACTACTTTAGGTTAATGAAATGGGCAATCAATAAACTTGGTTTGGAATTACCATTATGCAGTAAGACTGCTTTCAAGCTTCTTTTAGAGGAATCAATGAAGATAAGCCATTCAGATGGAACATGCTCTTGTGACAAACTGTTAAAGAGTGCATTTATATCATGACAGTAGCACAGTGAGCCATCACTAGTGAAGACTGTTGTCAAGTTATGATTTTTCTGTAGTGAGTTACAGTTGCACCCTTTGCAAGCAAGTGCTTCTGTTTAAGCCTTGAAGCAAGAAGTTCTGCTTTGTCTTTGGAGAAATTTAGATCCCGAAAAAGATCAATCAACTCTGCTTGTGTAAAGGTTTCTGGTTCTGAATCTTCATCGGCCAAATATTCAGGATCTGATGATTCCGGGTTGTAATTGGCTTCAACTCCAGCGCATTCCTCATCATCTTCTACAGAAGCAAGTCCATCATGTGGCAGTACCAGAACTGGCAATGAATCATCATGGGGAAATTGCAGAATCCAGGCTGGGATATACAATTCTGTGCTTAGTTTTACCTAAGAATCCACTTTTGTTGACGCGGCAAATATAGCCGAATATATATTGTATATCTTTTTCTGTTCTGTGGTAATTTGGCGATGTTGTGCTGTTGTTGTGAATGAATCACACACTTAACAGAATCTGTCTGGATCATTAAGGCAATTTCTAGGCATGATGACAAATGAAATCAATTGCAGTAAGTGCGGTCTCTAACCTTAAAAATAGAAAACTGTTGTTAAATGTTTTATTATGTTAAGGCTATTTATAACGAATTTCACACAATATATAATTAGCTGCATCACAAAAACTAGACGTGCTAGAGAAAAACTGAATTTTGAAATCTGCATCAAAAATACCACAAAGCCCACATAAAATTATAACTGATAGGTTTAACCACCTGGCCGTTAAACCCGACCTTGGTTCGGGGTAAAAACACTTGCAAAAAGTGTTAAACCCGAACTTTTCTCAGGTGGGTAAACAAACATTATATTGCAATCCGCATTTTCAGTATTTTTCATTTATTTATGTATTCTTGTTTAAGCTGATTTTTGTGTTTTTTATTAAATTTTTTTAAAAGTATTTTTTTTTTTTTTACATGATTGTGTGTATTAAACGTTTTTTATATTCATGATATCTACTATAGAACCCTGTTCGGACATATTTCTGTAAGTTACAGGTCTACAATTTAAAAAAAAAAATTCATGAAAAACAGTGTACCTCTTTTGGTACAGAAATCTAGACATCAGTGAAACGCCCAGGTAGTTAAATCCCCTGAGGTAAATCTACACAGGTGAAATGCATCTGGTACTGAGACATTTCTTTTTCCGATCTTGGCATTATGTATATAGAACTCACACAAAATACCGTTATCTTACTGGGAAGTTTTCCTGTAAGATAACTGTAGACTTTTGGATTTGTATGTATGAATAAATGTATAATATGTTGCCACCGAAAAACCTTAATTTTTGTGCATACTTACCATGAGTTATTTATATTGAGTAACAGAACAACATCTGCATGAAGGCCTGTTCCCTCATCATCAAAATCATAGCTGAAATTAAATAGTACATCCAGTCCTTATACAATTTTTACAAATTGCATTGTTAAAAACTTGGTATTCTTCACCAAACAATCTTGTTCAATTCCTAATAAACTGCTGTGAGCAACATGTGTAGCATTATATAAAAAAAACTTCTTTTATGTGTATTTTGTCATTCTATGTACATGAAATGAAGTAAGCTTTATTTGGTCATTACATATCATTGCCCTACTTCCTGCTTAGTAGAACCACACTGTGATTCTGTACATGATTAAAAAAATATTAATGTGGTTTATTGTTTATTATAATGCTAACTCTTTGTTAATTCTTCTGTATTGTGTATTTTAATGGAAAGTCGAATTTATTATTTTTATACTGTAACCGAATGCCAACAACCATCAGGGTAATTTCATTTTGAGTACCTGAAATAGAGCAGGTCACAGGTTTTAAAGGATAAGAAAAGTACTTTTGGGAGGCCAGAACTGCCTTGGTGGCTTGGAAATGAGTTTAGCTATGCCTGTTTAGAGCTGGTAAGCTGCCAGCTATGGTTTAAATTATCATAAAATATTCATTATTTTCAAAGCAAAGCATTCGTGGACAGATGTATGATGATACTAAAGTAGAAATGTTCTTATTGGTGCTGGCTGGACCTGCTCTTATGATATTCTTGGTGGTAGACTTACTAGTTGAGCTCTGAATTATGTTCGCTTATAAGCGTTTATGGCTCTTTTAAACGGACCGGGAAGGATTGGGGGTGGGGGGGGTTAATTGATTACATTCTAGCTAATTGTGGTTGCATATTTCATAGTGCAATTAGAACTCACAACCTTTACTATTATTTCACCAATCAAAGCAAAGTTTTGCAGGATGCTATAATCCCCCTCATCCTTACTAAAGCTTCGCTTATACGCTGGAATGTGATCACAGCCCAACTTGGATTGGGCCATTCTGGTGCTGCAGGGGGGGAGGTTAGAGAAAGACAGATGTTTTTCAATGAACATCTGCAACAAACTAAAACGTTCCCTTTTCCTTACTTAAGTCTATTCTAGAACTGGATTTTACTCCTGACCCCCCTTCTTCCCCCGACCTGTTGAGAAGCAATCAGTGTAGTAAGATAATCTCAGATGATGTAAACCCCCTCTTCGCCGCGGCCTCTAGACCACCTCTGTAGCTGAGCGTGTCTCATCCTCGTGGTTATGAGATCAGGGGCTAATGAGAAATCCAGATCTGCCCACACACAAATATACGTGTACTGCGGGGCACCAACAAGACCAACCTATGTAGCCCATAACCCATCTAGTGCATTATAACATATTACACATGGAGCCTTTCAACTGGATGCAACAGCACTCAGCATCATTGACGTGCCTGTGATTCATTTCCATTGGAAAGCCACGAAAACGTAATTGTTTTTTGTGGTTATATTTATTGATACATATGGAAAGGCCAGACCTAGAGAAATATTCTATGAAAAACAGAGTAGACACAGAATGGAACAACTATTACAAAATATTCTACATTTTTTTTTGGATAGCTTTGAAAAAAGTCTAATATCTGTTTGGTGGTTGAGGCTGACACCTGCTCTTTACTATCTACTCTTTTTAAAGAATACGGTAGTGTAGAAGAAGGAATTAGTCACTGTTTTTTTTTTCAGATCAATGGTAAAGACACCATTGATGTATTTATTTATAAAACAGGGAATCTGACATTCATTAAACATTCATTGGTTTGAATCAACTACTGCCCAGTGTTCTCCCCAGAACCTTTTAGACAGGCGCACCACCTGGCACTTTTCGGTAACCATCCACCTGTTTTTTTTATGGTTACTGATGAGTTGGGATGCAATACAGGGCCTGCAACATGCCTACTATTTCTTCCCACCCGGCATAAAATAATTTCTGGGTTGAACACTGCTGCCATTGAAACACATAGACCTGGAAGAATGTTTGAGGGAATGTCAGATTCCCTATTTATCAATAAAACCCATTTATTTATTTCATACTATACAATAAGTGCTAGTATTATTGTGTTTTTTCTTCAAAACATTCTAGTTTTGAATACTATAGGCCTGATTTTTTAGAGTTCCCCAAGACTGGAGAAGATTATCATGGGAAAACCCCAATTTTGGAATAAATCTGGTACAGGATTGAAAACATTTGCCAATTATTAGTTGATTTTAAGACATTAATTCCAGGTATGCTGAATCACCAAGGTTCGTCGATGGTGGTCTATCTTGGTTGAGAGCTTTAAGATTCTGTTTCAGGTGTATTACTTGCCTCTATTAACAACTGAGAATGTGTAGCATTTGTACCGGGGGTAAGAGTTTGCTACAGATGGAGATGCACTGCCTGTTGATCAACCTCCCTAACGGTAACCCCAAGTGTGACTCGGGGTAGAAAAAAGTAACTGAAAGCGATAACCCCGAGTCACACTCGGGTTAGGTAAACCTATGGGAAAGATAGTAAACACATCACTTACCTGGGCCGCCCGCGTCCTGCATGGTTAATTGCGGCGATCCCTATCTTCTTTCTTCTGCCTCTGCCTTCTTCTGCACACGATGAGCCACCAGGGCAGTGCGTGTGTACGTTGCCGGCTGGACGGGAAATTCAAAATCCATCATATTATATTATACTGTAAAATACATTTTCATGAAAAACAATTTACCGCTTTTAGACATATAAATTCAGACAGAAATGTACCGTTAGGGAGGTTAAACAATAAGAGGTTAAAGATATGTAAACTCCATAGTATGTCTAGGTATAGTATCCAGGACTGGAGTGAACTAATTAATCAATCTTTCATTTCAATACTTTTCAATTACATATTTTAGCTTGGTAACAATAGAGTAAAAGAATATGGCAGTTTGAGGAACCAGAAGAAATTAATGTCCTTTGAAATTCAAAAAGAAGTGTTAAGTTTGCTTGTGCAATGATAATTAGGATATATCATGTAATCAAAAAGCCTTTTTGAATATTCTTCTTTTGACACACTTTGCAATACTTTACCATTTGTTAATATTAATGGAAATACCTAGACAAAAAATTGTAACTCTTGCTCATGCTTTGCAATGAGTTGGTGAAGAGAGTAGGAAAAGCGAACTGTAAGCACAAGAGTTCTGGTCACTTTTTCTCACAGCACCCCAGATCTATGGGGTAGGAGGTACGTTGCATATGGCCTTTATACCATCTTTGAACAAATGTTTTCCATCCTGTACCAATTCTTTTCCAGGTTTGCTGGATCACCCAGCTTCACTGATGAAAGTGTATCCTCTCCAGCCTTAGAGAGCTCTTATAAATCAGGCCCATTGTATCAATCCTCAATAGAAAAAATGGGACTTCCTAGGTACACATAAAATTAAACATATGTACGTTAAAATAGTTCTATATTTTATTACAAACATTTTATAAATGATCCTTCACATTTAAATCCACGTGGCATCACGTTCATTACAGTTGTAAATAGTTAACACATTTCAAATATGACACCTCTACAAACCTATACTCTCATCAAAACTTTTTCATCAAAATGCATTGGATTAAACTCATTTTTCAAGAAATCATCATTGAAACTTAGATTCATATATGAGATAAAAATATAAGCAAGAACCAACTCTAGGAATAGACTAAAAGATTGTAGAGGTTGCTTTTTTTTTAAAGACAATACCACAGCATTGTTAAACACAATGCCACAAAAACATATCTAATACAGTCCAAAGCCATTATCCTGTTGCCAAATATCATTATTAAATTATTGTTTGTCATGGGTGTAGATAGATAGATAGATAGATAGATAGATAGATCTTTATAAATATAATATCAGTGAATCTTTACAAAATAACCTGAACATACAAAATAGTGATTACAAACAAAATATAGGTGGGATACTTCTTTAGAGGGAAAAATACCACTTTTTAGCCTTCCATATCTAAGTGTCCAAAAAGCCCCTATAAAGGAAAGTGTCCTATGGGGCAAGGCATTCAAAACTTAGGCAGATAGCATCAAACATTACAGCAAAAAGATATTATTTGTGACATATGTTCATCCATTGAAATTTTTGTATATCAAAGATAAAAACAAAACTTCTTTGTAGGGTACATTGATGATAATTGTCAATAAGATCATTAATCAAAGGGATCTTCAAGCAGAACGTTTTTTAAATGTTTGGATTTGATTGATACGTAGACATGCTGATGATAGAAGAAAATACATAAATGATATGACTGGCATTCCCTACCCTAATAGCAAGTTTAAGATATCCCACTATAATATTGATAACACTAGACTTAAAATGTCATAAAACAGAAAATAAGTGAAAGTGATTGATAAACCATCTTATATATTTACTTATAATAGTGTTAGCAATTGTTTTTGCTAATAGAACTGATTTAAACATCTGCAGTCTCATGCTCTGAAGACGGGGGAAGTATAAAAAGCAAACACATATGTTTTTACTGTGTTAATAATAGAAAATGATTTCAAAGCCATATGTAGCAGTATTGCACTCATATGGAGCCATGTTTTCATTTATAAAGCCAAAGTATGTTTATTGCTATGGTTTGTTCTGCCTTTCATTCACAGTGTGTTTCACTGTATGTTAATGTGTTTATTATGTGCTAGCTATCGCCAAGTAAATTAAATCTACAATCTTGTTTATTATTTATATTATTAAAGTGAATTGAGAGTTGGTACCAAAGGGAAGCAGAATGGGATCTAAGGTTTCTACTTTCATTTAAAAAAGGAAAAGTGTTACTTGACACCTACACAGAGAGGTTCAATGTCCTTCATCTACACCTTCGCTGGGTGATTATTGAAATGGTTTTTGTGCTGCCATTTTACTGGACAAGGCAGATTTATTGATCTTGGTGCTACATAAAGTTCAACAGCTGTAAACTTATTATTGTTATGGATGTTATGGATTCTTTGAAAAGTTTAGATGATTTTGGGAACTTCACATATTGGCATGAATTTAGGGAAATACAAACTAATTGTTAAGGCAATTCAGTGTTCAACCCAGTAATTTTTTTTAAGCTGCGTGGGAAGAAATTCTAGGCAGTGCCCGTATTGTGACCTCACTCTTCAATATCTACCCATAAACAGCTGGGTGGTTACTGAAAAATTCTAGGTGGTGAACCCAACTAAAAGGGGTTGGGGAGAACACTGCAATTATCAAAAATAATAGCTGAATTCATCTATCAAAGTAAACCATCTACCCCGAGTAAGGGACATCCAACAGGCGGATGACTCCTAGACATGAACAAGGCTTCCCTGCTCATTTGTAAGCAGGATGGAGGCTTGATGAGGGGCTTGCTTCTGCAAGCTCTTGTAACTGTTTAATGACCAATGCTTTGTTTTTTTGCTTTTTGGGGGGATTAACTCACAGTGAGGATTTTATAACATAACTGACACCACGCTGGCTATTTTTTATGTTGAGACAAACATCTGTCCTAATTGCATTTATTAAAATAATGTACCTGTTCTGACTTACAAATTCAACGTAGGAACGTAGGAACAAACCTTCAGTCCCTATCTCGTATGTAATATGGGGACTACCTGTACATAAAATTGATATCAAGAATATTTATTTTTAAAGTATCACAATAAATGAAGGGACTTTTTAGTCACATTTGTAAAACAAACAAAAAATATGACTTTTATTTTAAAAATTAAAATACAATTAAACGTTCACACAACTGAATACATATTGAGTGTAAAATCATTTTCCATATTAATAAAGGTCTCGCATATTCAGACAGATTCTTGTTTCGATGCATTTCGCGGGTAAGTCCAGCTTCTTCAGGAAAAATGTTGGGACCTATTAATACAATCAGTTTACCATTTCTGATTTTTAAACAATATAACCTTTGTATTACAAGTAATGTAATTCAGATATTACCTACCAATTTAATGGAAGTGTATAACAATGCCACTCGGAGGTGGATGTCTCCTGCAAAGAACTATGTGCGGGTCATAAGCCAGAGAACAGCACAACTGGGACAGCAACCAAGGGATTAGTTCTTTTGAGGAGACATCCACCTCCGAATGGCGTTGTTATACACTTCCATTAAATTGGTAGGTATTATGTGAATTACATTAATTGTTATACAAGTAATATGTTGTTTAAAAATCAGAAATGGTAAACTGATTGTATTTATAGGTCTCAACATTTTTCCTGAAGAAGCGGGGCTTACCTGCGAAATGTGTCAAAACAAGAATCTATCTGATTATGCAAGACCTTTATGAATATGAAAATGATTTTTCACTCAATATGTATTCACTTGTGTAAACATTTTTACTTGTATTTTAGTTTTTCAAATAAAAGTTATATTTTTTGTTTGTTTTACAAATGTGCTTAAAAAATCCCTTTCATTTATTGTGATGCTTTGAAATTGAATATATTTTTTTGGAACACGGCACACATGAGGTTATGTATATGAATGTTCTGACCACTAGAAACAGTACACATATTTAATCTTAAAGGTTATATTTTTTTATGTTTTCCCTATTTTTTGTTACAATGACTGAGAAATACCATCCTTTGGGTGAATAGACTCAACTTGTTAACCTCTATGTCTAATCATTGTCTCACATTCTGTAGTTTCTAAGGCTGCGTACACAAGTTCATTTTTCGTTGCTTGGAACAATCTTTCATGATCGTTTCTAGCAACAAAGACAACAGATTATTAATAATGTTAGCCAGTATTTATATAGTGTCGACATATTATGCAGCGCTTTACAAAGTCCATAGTCTAGTCTCTAACTGTCCCTCAAAGGGAAGCTCCTAAAACCATTTTTCTGAAAGTGATCTATATTTCAGATAGAAATTACAATGTCTTAAAATCTAGTTTCCTTCTTTAAATAAGCCATGACTGATTGGTGCCACACAGTGAAAGGGTTAACATTTAATGAAAAGGCCAGGCAAAGAAGCGAAGCTGTGCTGAGTGAAGTCAGCAAGGTGGCGGCTACACATGTTTGGTAGATGAGGCATCTAAAGGCAATACAGCTGCGAGGAAAGAGAAAAATAGGAGATTTGTAAAATCAAACGTGCAATTAACATTGATGAGCTGCCTCTTAGGCTGATTGGTCCCTCAGATCAAAAATGATGAGGTCACCTCTGCTGATTGACAAGCTACGTGTTGGCTGCAATTAATTTGCAGTCAGCACCATGTGCTTTTATATTGTGTGCGCATGGGACCAAATTAGTACACTAAAAACAGTCTAGGATGCTTTACAGTAACAAGATGACTTACGTGAATTGCATTTGTTCCATGTTAAGGACTGCCAAGGCCCCTAGAGAGGGAGAACACTCATTATTTCTGATAAAAGAAAATAAAGATTTTGTTTAATCATATATAGTAAATACTTATTGCACAAAACAAAAGGTTTTTTTTTTTTGTCTGTTGAGGGACTCTTTTCCTTGCTATCTGCGTCATTACTTATAACATCAGCCTGGGCAATTTTACCTAACTTGGTTGCGAATCAAACCAAGCTAGCTAAAGGAGATCTCTGCATCCAACAAGAATAAAGGATCTAGGGGCCAATCACCTGGTGGCCAGTCTGGGGTCTCAAAGCCTCCCCTTTAAAATCTTCACATTTAGCTTGTGTGCCCCCTTAGCAAGCAAACAGTGCACTTAATTTATTTCAATAAGAAGCTGGCTGTCTTATTGACAGCCTTTCATTCAAATGAATTAGGTTTATGGTATGCTTAGGCCAGAATTGAATCTAGTTAAAGATAGGCCTAATATTTGGTTTCTGGTGTGAACTATGGCAGATTACTTTTACTTTTATTAGGCCAACAGTACATTTACAGTATGTAAATCATTCTGCATTTACCATGATGTAAAGCTTTATAGTAAACCTGTGCTTCAGTGTAAACAAAGACCCTGCTTTTTTTTTTATAAAGTAAGTGCAATCTTTTCCTGTTAATATGGCTATGGTACTCCGACTGCCATTCTTTTGTACCATGAAAATACCAATTTGGGGGAAACTGAGGCATGAGTTCAGGTTCATTTTAAAATTATACCATTTAATATACTAATGTAAAAAGTAACAACCAGCAATAGGTAAGGTGTCAATGGAATGCACTCGCTAAAAACTAAATTCTGAAATAGGTGCTGAGTGCCACATACTTGCAAAGCTTACATGACCAGGTTCGCAATACAAACCCGTAAGAAAACTGGTAGAAGATGGTAGTGGACAAAATGGTGAAGTACAGCTCAAATCTGTCAGTGCTTGAGCAGGCTTACAAATCCATGTGATCCTGCCAAATGTTACCAGCCTTCTATACGTACTTCTATATTATGGTAAAAGCAGTAAAACTTCAGTTCCTTATTAAGAGCAGTCAAGAACTCGATGATATCCATGATATCGCGGGAACTCGCAATATTGCAACAATTCAATTAGGCCAGATCCAACAATAAATAACTAGGGTGCGTTAGGCCGGACTGGAATACAGGTTAGGCTGTATCCGGCCGGAGTTTGCCTACCTCTGTTCTACAGCATACAGATCATTTAATCATGCAAATGTTCTACGTATCTACCTAGATCCTTACTTTTTTGAGTTGCTAAATATTACAGAGGATTGCTACCTCTAGCCAGGTTTTAATTGTTTTTTTTTTTTTTTTGAATGAGTGGCTGGATACAAAAGCAGGTCTAATTTTTTAATGTTGCATGAAGCCTATGGTGCAGAGTGTATACATTTTGAGTGGGGACCTCACATACACCAAAAGGCCATTGGGAACTCTTTGGACAATATCTCATCATCAGGAATGGAAAGAATTATTAAAATGAAGGGGTGGGCCGTAGAAGTTGAGAATTCAGGGATTGGTACTACTGCTGTAAGTCGTTTATATATACATCGGCTTAAGAAAAGGGAGAGCTCAAGACTGACTTTATTAGGTTACCAGTCCAAATAGCAGGCTGGGTTCTTGACCAAGCTATATCTCTTATGTTGGGTAAACACGAGCTGAATACGGTCTTAAGTTTATTAAACCAATCTGCAAGCTGGACTCTTTACTAATATATATCCCATAGGCTGGCTTTACATGGACAGATATTTTACTTACAATTGACTTACAAAAAAAAAAAAACAATCAGATCTGAAAGAAATCAGAATTAAAATGTACTTTCAACCAATCTATACCAACCAATTGGTTGTGAAGTCATTGAATTATTTGGTAAATCTCAACCCAAGGTACATGTTGTATCATGTATGGAAACAACAAAGCTGACTGTTCACTTTCTGACTGATTGATTTCCAATTTAATTGAGAAACTGATCAAAACAGTTAGTTGAGCGCAAAATAGTACCCAATCCTGGCCACAGGAAAAAAAAATTAGATCACTGACCAGGCTATGTTCAATAAATTGTCTATATAGAATAACAAATCCACTGGTAACAATTCACATACATAAATTTAACTATGACTTTGAATAATTATTGGCTATCAAGCAAAATGAGATTTGTCCAGTGATTAGTTTTAGGTGGGCAAAGAAGTTTTAGTATATTTTTCCAATGCAGAAATGTTTGGCCATATATATATATATATATATATATATATATATATATATATATATTATAAATTGTCAACAATCCATTTTCATTGTGGGTATAAAAAAATGGGTGCGTTTGGGGAAACTATAATATTCCATAAGCCTAAATAATTAAACTGCCATTGCATTTTCTCATGTTTAAAAAAAGGAATAATGTTTTAGTTCATGAAAAAGGGAGGTCTTTAGAATTATTATGCCTGGGATTTTTAGGGTAAAAGCCTCTGAACTAAGGCAATACCATTGGCATTTGACTTTATTGATTCACAAAGTTCTATTACTAGGATAAAAGCAAATTGATAGTATTGATGGCTTTAGCTCACGCCCCCACGAAGCTAGTTACAGGAAGATATTACAGGAACATTTCTAGCCGTTTTAATCATACAAAGTGTATGAAACATTGATCCCTGCCGTTATGATTGCTAGCATTGTATAGGAGTGATCAACTGGCCATTGTTCCTGATGGCCACCAGGCTGAAGTACTGTAAGCTGTGATTATAGTAAGTATAGCAGGGGTTCCATAAGACCTTAATGTTATTTTCAGCGTTTCTTCATGTTAAGAAAGTTCAGAAAGGCTGATCTAGTAGATCATGTGTTATACAATTGAATAACAAGTGTGACTGTTTGTACAGTTGGTACTTTTGAGGCAGTAGGGTACTATTAGCCCTAAATGGACATAATAAAGCTTACACAAGTATGTTGACATCTTAGTATAACTGTTTAGAGCAGATATATTTTCCAGTTTAGTACCTCCGGTTTTCCTTGATTATGCACTATTCTACCATCCATAAAGATGCATACTGGCCTGCATTTGTGGTCTTTCATTGCTGGCAAGGCAAGAAAAAACCATACCATGGACAGCATTGAGGTGTAGGGACTAATCACAAAGCATATATGATTTTCCCATTATACCACATGACTGCTTCTCATCCAAAACTTCCAAAAAACTTATTTATTTTTTTATTCAGAAAAAAAGTAATCAAATTCAAATGAACCATTTATTTGCCAAGAAGTCAGCATGTAAAGAATGATTGGCCAATTAATTTGGGATCCGGAAACTCTTTGTGATTCAGATACATAACACTTCCATAAATACCTTATTTCTTCTTCTTTTATATTTTGCTGTTTAACATTTGTCCTATTATTGTTTTTGAATGTCTTTGTGTTCTTGTATAACAGTTACTGTGGCACTAGAATTCTCATCTCCTTTATTGCCTGAAAGTTAATCATTGATTATAGATTGTCTGTACAAGATGAATTAAACATTTAATTTATTGACATCCTTGATTTCTTTTTTTAAAGCTGTTATTTATAAAGCTTTTCATTTGTTCTGCCATTAAAAAATAAATAATTATTTGTTATTGCAATGGTTTTATATTTGAATCTCCCATTGCAATGATGAAATGTAGAAATTTCTCTTCAAATTATTAAATCAATTATGTCTTTAAGATGGGCATTATATGCCTGCTGGCACTGAATCAGTTACATATCCCAAATGAATTTCTGATTTCTACTTCCTTTGAATGCAGATTCCAGAGTCTAATTGCAGTTAAAAAAAATCTTTACTCAATGCCAGACCTTCAGCAAGTTGAAAACCAACAGTAACTGGATTTTTTTTTTTCTAACTATATCCCCTTGCCATCAATCATCTTTGACAGCATCCTTCTGCCATTTGTATGTCATCAAAGGGTTAACACACCCCCGCCCTTACACATATGAGCATAATCGTAGGTGCAGCACACACAGAGAGGATGGAGCTAAATACACATGATTTTCTGGCTGTGTTAGGGCAAAGCAGAGGACGTAGTTGGGACCAGTAATGGGATAATTGGGGTCTTGATTAAGCAGAATAGGAAACTCCACAATTACCCTCCAACTTAACTGGAGAAAGTAGGTTTTCACAAAGAGAAAGTGCCCCTTCCCCCTCCCAAGATGGAACCACCACAGTGGTCTAAAAGTTAGGGGAAAGGTTTGTTCAAATTAGTTCAGCACTCATTAATTTCTAGGCATGCACATCCTTACACAGCACAGGTAATGCAATGTCCGTCAACCGTAATAGAAAGCCTGTTGGCTTTAATTATTGCTTGCCATTTAGATCATTTTACTTTTGTTATATTTTTTTTTTATTTCAAAGTTTATTTAGGGTCTCAAATATAGGGTCTCATATGTCTGCCTTCTGAATACACAGTTGTTATGAATTCTTAACATATACATTACGCTATACTTTAGTGTGTCTGGATATGTTCTGTAGCTATGAGCAGGTAAGGCAGCTTTAAGGTGTGTTTTACCAAATGAACTATCCCCTTGCAAGGCATGTTTCACCTAACCTGATGAATGAGGTGAAGCTCTGCCAACCATTCAATCATGTGCAAACAAAAATGTTATTTTTTGTTTTTTTTTTAGTTTTCCTTATACAGGTAGTCCCCAGGTTACATACAGAATAGGGACTGTAGGTTTGTTCCTAGGTTGAATTTGTGTGTAAGTCGGAACATGTACATTATTTTAATAAATGCAATTAGGACAGATGTTTGTCTCAACATAATATTAGGCAGCGTGGTGTCAGTTACTGTATAAAATCCTCAATGTGAGTTAATCACAAACAATACCAAAAAAAAGTAAATAAAACTTTATGGAGCCTATACATTCATTAACTTCTGGAGCAAGCTGTGCTTTGATATGCAAAAAGAAACAACTGCAGAGTTTGTCTTGGCCATTAAAGAGTTGCAAGAGGCTGCAGAAAGGGCTCAGTCCTTAAGATCACCCACAACTTCAGCAACAACAGCTGTGTTTAGCAAAAGACTTCTTCTGCAAGTCATGCAAACCGGACCCCTATCAAGCCTTCCTGCACAGAACAAGTAGGGAAGCCCCGTTCGTATCTAGAAGACGTCTGTATGTCGGATGTCCTTAACCCAGGGACTACCCGTATTCCTACAGTGGGTTCATTCACATTTTTAGTTAAAAGTCTAATTATGTAGGAAATCAACCCCAAGATCTGTAAACATTTTAAAAACTTTTCTTTTGTTTTGTAGAATGTAATTATATATTTGTTTATAGGGACAGCCTTAAACCTAAATTGTATGTACAGCCAATGTACTATATTATTTCTGCCGTTACAAAGTTCCATATTTTTACTTGGTAGCTGAGGTCCCCAAGTAAAAAAGTTTTACAAGGTAAAAAGTTTTATTTGGTCAGAGACTTTTAATAGTCTCTGACCAATTATTAACATTTTATTCAAAGATATGAATCTGGACTATCTCTATTTCTTATTGAAGGCCTCTGTTATACACACCATTGCCAATTTGTTTTTTTGTTTTTTAAACGTACCAATTATTGTGTTACCTCGCTTATCCAAAGCAAAAAAATACACTTTACCCTAACTCCTTATATTCTCCTTTTATCAGGGCTATACTTTGCTTTATGCAGCATTTCTGTATGACATCTGAAATAGCAGCTTATCATTTTTTTATCATTGGAAAGTGCACTTCAGAAGCAGTTTAGTCTGAGTACCTAAATCACACAATTTACCACTCAGCACGAAAAACAACAAAGGAAACCTAAAAAAAATCATTTTTAATTTAATGATTAGTGCCTATGAGTTTACCAACATTGGGTTATATTAAGAAACAACAATATGAGACCAAACAACAAAATGAGTCTTTTTAAGAGGCTTTTTTTAAGATGCTTTTCTCATAAGCACCAAAGAGACTTGGACTTTAGGGCAACTGAAAACCAAGCGCTGCTAAAATAGAAAATGTCAATAAGTTCATCATTTTATAGATAGCAAGAAGGAAGGTGCACATATTGGTGGCATGTTATTGAAAATGATTATAATGCTTTAGACAGATTTTAGTACTCGCTTTATACCCCAGTATATACCTCGTAGATCAGAGTAGGATATACACTTCTAGAGAGACAGCTTGATAAAAATTATGTATGTATTCAGCATCTGTTTGAAAGTGTCTATGTTTTTATCATGATGTTAGAAGCAGGTATTATTTGGATTGGATCTCTGACTAGTATAGCATTTAGGTTTCATATTGCCCAGATGTGGAAGAAGTCAACAGTATCCTTACCTAAAATAAAAGGAGAAATCACCTTTTTAATGAATAAAACAAAAGTTGGCTACCCTTCTCGTCATGCAATATATATTATATGGGAACAATGGCAGAATTTCCTAATATTGGATCTGTGATAGTTGTCATACATATGATCCTATTACCCTGGTACTAGGTGAATAACAAATTATTTGCTGAGTTTGTTTTGGATTATATGTGTTACCCAGATCTTCCATCCATATAATGAAAGTAAACCTATTGATATACAGACGGTATGTACGGTGAATTCTGTATGCCAAATTAATAAGTAGAGAGAAATATTTCTAACCTGTAATAAAAGTTACTCTTCTTATTTACTTAGAGAAGCCTGCACACACCTGAACCACTTCTCATTCACATTTGCTATGACTGGTGGGTCTGATTAGGCAAAGCTTCCAACCTGCCTTGTAGTGATGAAGCTTAACTGCCCCACACATACTTCTATTTGTCAAGGACAAAGATTATTATATTAGATGTTGAATGCTTTATCTGTACAAAATGACCGGGATTCAGTGAGTTCAGAGGTTACTGGTTGTCTGCTTGTTTGAGGTCCATTTATATATATTTATAAATGGTGGTCAACATTTTAAAGGACACCACACGTCTAGAGGGTCTCACAATAGCAGCACATTTTTGTGTTAGCTGCATTCAAAATGTATGGTCAACATGGCTGGATGGTAGTTCATGACTGAACAATTTTTTTTGCAACATATTGCACAATAAAGAGAAAGTTGAAGTCATCATGGGTGTCATTGACTGCAATATTACCTTTAACACTGGTGTCATTAGATGTAATAGTAACCCGACCATCAGTGTCAATGAACTCCATAAAAACTCCCGGAATTCATGTTAATATCTGCAAGAATACCCAGAACTCATATCGATGATTGCAGTAATAGCCACCTGCATTGATATCAGGGACTGGAACTGGTAGTAGTTATGGTCTAGATTGTGTTCAGCACATGCATATTGGAAGAAATTTGCTATTGGTTGGTAAATCTAGAGGTTTTAAAAGGGTTTATAGAAATCGGATGGGCCAAAGGTTTAACCATTTTGGTTATATACTGTATTTATGATAGGCTGTTATTGATGTCTACCAATTTTTTGAGCTATACAGGTTGTTGGGATTAGTAGAGTTTACAGTGAAAAAAAATGAGAATAGAACATGTATATAAGGTAAAGCCTCAATGTAAAAAAATGTGTGTGGTGGGGGGGATATAGGGAGGGGAAGAAAGATACTGAGAAAAAAAAAAGATGTGTGGGAGAGCGGCCCAGGGTAGGAGTAGGGTAGGGTTCAAGTAACATCTCTGGAGAATGTAGATCACCGCGCTGCAGCCAAAATGTACCACATGGGTTTCCACACAGTCTGTGTTTGTCAAAAAATGTGCTGCTTCTAAAAAAGCACTGCCGATGAGGGGTACTGCCTTCACAATGACCAATGTACTATACATGAATTTGGGTCTTGTTATAATTGTAACCAGGCGTGTCAGCCAGGGATGCTCATCTCTTCTCTCAGGTCTGGTACTGTACAGCAGAAGTCAGCAAACTTTTTGGTCCCGCAGACCACCAAAATTACCAGCTCATGACCGCGCATGTGCGGGGGGGCGGTTGTCAATCAAAGGGGAGGAACCTCCCCCATAGGGACGTCATAACACCATAACCCCGCCCACTCTGTGATCGCAGATCTGACCCCCAGGAATTTGCACAGGGGATGTCGGAGGTGCACCAGCCCGAGCTGCGGACCACCAATATGTTCTCGGATCACCGAGCACTAGAGGGCAAATGAGGACAAGTCTCCCTATTCACCTCTAGTGCTCCGTGATTGGCTGATGAAAGGGAAATCCTGATGACAGCTCAAGCATCATAAGGATTTCCCTTTCCTCAGCCAATTACGAAGAGGAGCTCTGCTATGCTGAAGCTCCACTCCTCTGATTGCACCTGCAGCCCGAGCGGCGCTGTGACATGTGTTCTGCATCCAAGAACACATACCACAACTCTGCTAGGGCTGAGGGAGCAATCAGGAGAGCGGAGCTGTCAGCATAGCAGAGCTCTTCTGATTGCTTCGCTCTGTGCTTGGCTGGAGAAAGGGAAATCCTGATGACGCTTGAGCTGTCACCAGGATTTCTCTTTCCTCAGCCAATCACGGAGCACTAGAGATGAATGGGGAGACTTGTCCTCATTTGCCCTCTAGTGCACGGGGATCCCTCACTGTCAGGAGTCCCACGGCTGTGCTCATGTCATGAATGCAGCTGTTGGAATGTCATTGTGGGATAACCTGTAAAAAAAAGTTTGTTACACAAAACACACACATTCAATAAAATACTTTCACATTAAAGCCTCCTCTTATTTTTTACAGATAATTTTAACCCTTTCAGGGAATGATTTAGGGGTTTTATGTACCCCTGTACTCATTCCCCAGGGTGTGGTGGTGGAAATCTGGGAGTCTTCTTGTTAAAGGGGGCTTCCAGATTCCAAAGTCCTGCTAAAAATGTTTATAAAAGCCCCCATTGTTTTCAATGGAAGCTTTCATAAAAAGCCTAAAAATGCTTGTAAAATCCCCCATTAAATTCGATGGAAGTGTTTTTTCATGTCTTCCTGCAATTTCCCACGTTTACTCTGCGTTTTAATTTTTAAAACGTTGCAAGGAACGCTCTCTATACTGCTCAAAAACATGCCTCCAGGTGTAGATTAGCCCATTGGAATGCATAGGAATTTCAAGCATGGGCTTTTGAAGCCACTGGTTCAACGCTGGGGAAAACGTCCGTGTAGACTAAACCATAAGGATCTTGTGGAAAAGATATTCATGTTTTAAGATCCTATATTATAAATTTTAACTTTCACTTGTGCCTATTGAGTAATCGGAGGCACCAAGTCTTTAAATCCGTATTGCAGCAGAGAAATATAAATTATATACTGCATATCATATTGAGCTGTATCATATACAACCATATATATATATATATATATATATATATATATATATATATATATATAATTATATTTTTTTTATTAGACAGTTGTACAGGAGGTATATTTTGAGCACATGCAACAAATGATCTACTAATTTTTTGGAGGTCACCGTAATGTTCACTGGGACTGAGGTGTACTTGCTTGCTGTCTACACTAAATATATTGTACCTTCTGACTATAACTGATATATTTTCATTTTTGCTGTCCAACCCTTTCACTCCCTTACCTGATTTATTTCACCTCTCTTTTACTTCTTCCTGATTTTGACTTTTTCCTCTGCCCTCTTGCCCTGTTTGTTTAGCCTGCTTATTATACAGCCCAGGGGGCAAGAGAGGAGGGCCTCCCTTAGGAACTCTTAGATCCGCTCTTATAATTTAGTAATTGCTGTTTGGATACAGCATATGACAAATTGACTAATGAGGTTTGTACTGTGAACTGCCGGACCTCCGCCCCAGCACCTATCCCCGGTATATTTCAAGGGCTGATCTGGCTTGCAACTGTCATGTAAATGGAAGGGGTAATGAGCCTTAATTTTTAGGTGCCCTGTATATGAAAAGTAGGCCTATTGCTTTCTAACTTATTATAATTATTGCTTTGGAATGCTAGTTTCAGCATTGTTGCTGATCTGAATAATTTTAAGTTATTTGTATTTATCAATCTGTAAAATGGGGGAGGAAACAAACAAGACTTGCTGTTTTTTAATTGCTCAATATTTACTCAACCTACAAACTAAACAACACTCACCGCCTTACAACCATAGGTTGTCTGGAGCATGGCCATCTACATTTACAGTGAGTTGTAGGGTCTTGAATTGCCCCCAAGCTAGAAATAAAAATACAGTTTCTATGTGTTTACCCATTTCAATATTAACCTTAATATCCCCAATTTCTGACAACGATATACAGTTTCTATGTGTTTACCCATTTCAATAATAACTTTAATATCCCCAATTTTTGACAACGATATACAGTTTCTATGTGTTTACCCATTTCAATAATAACCTTAATATCCCCAATTTTTGACAACAATATATTTTTTCTGTAAACCTGTACCTTTTATGATTAAAAAGCATATAAGCTCCAGTCAAATGTCTTTGCTTAGGCTGAGTTAATATAATCTGTCTGCTGCAGGTATTGTAAAGAGAGCACAAAAACTTAACAGGGAGTACAATAATCTCTGTAAGAATTACCAAACCTGGTAGTGATTTACATTGATTGGCATGTAAGCAGGGCTACTGATGATGTGTTACCTTTTTTCCCTTCCCGCTTTTTAAAAAAGGTTTATTAATAGGTGTCCAGCTATATAAAACTGGGTTCACACAGATGTCTGGAGCCCCATATCCTCCAGTTATTTGGGTGAAAAAACATGCCATACAGAATGGACAGTAATGCTCTGTACATGAGAGCATCTCCTATAATTACAGGGCTGACCTAAACAGATGTGGGATTAAGTATTTGATTAGTTTCCAGGTTAGGTCAGCCCCATGTAAACAGGAGGCCCTTATTTATAAAAATCCTACTTTTTCTATTGGGGTCAAATTTTGCATGGTTCTCCCTTCCCATTCTGTTTCCCATTTTTCTTTTTGTTTTTTTTGTTTTTCCAAATTCTCCTGAAATGCTTATTTCCTGCCTGTCATGCCTATACAATTATTTCAGTACTTTCTAAGTCAAGGACATCTAGATACCAGTAAGAAGCAATTTCACGTTCTGACTTTCCTGAGCACGGTGGCTCAGGGGTTAGCACTCTGGCCTTTGCAGCGCTAGGTCCCAGGTTCGAATCCCAGCCAGGACACTATCTGCATGGAGTTTGCAGGTTCTCCCCGTGTCTGCGTGGGTTTACTCCGGGTACTCCGGTTTCCTCCCACATCCCAAAAACATGCAGTTAGGTTCATTGGCTTCCCCCTAAATTGACCTAGACTACATTAATCACATATGACTATAGTAGGGACATTATATTGTGAGCTCCTTTGAGGGACAGTTAGTGACACTATGGACTCTGTACAGCGCTGCGTAATATGATGGCGCTATATAAATACTGTATAATACTAATAATATATGGTCAGATAAGGTATGGTTCGGCATATCATGGGTAGAGGCTGAAGTGACAGTGCCACCTTGACAATTTAGGACAAATTACTATGTCTTTGCAAAGGCTGCCCCTTCCAACATACAGATACTCAACATGTAAATGCTCCCTGACTGCTTCTTCATTCTTTGCATTTATTGATGATACCCAAATCTTCTAGATATGGTTACGCAGTTGTCCTCTCCCCACGTGGCAGTCGATGGTCTAGCACTCAATTACTAGATGAGAAACCTTTTACATTATGCAGTGATGGCAACTTCAGTTAGCATCCAATGCTGGCCAAAACTGGGGATTTTTACTGCGAGCTGTGACAAAAGAAGGAGCAATGGGATATGGCTGGAAAAAAGAATATCTGTGGTTGGAGTTGCTTCACTTACGCAAACACTTTGCCCTGAATTGGAGACCATGTTTCTATAAAGTAAAAATATTAGGTAAAGTAAACATGTAACTCAGACACACAACACTTCCCAATGGGGCAAAGGAGTAGTCAGCCCTATGTAAGTTAGAGCTCAGATTTAGAGAACTATCTCTTTTTACTTCCAGCAGCAACCAGTGCATCGGGGGAGTAGGGAGAGTTAATGTAAGCTGTCCGTGGGATTTACTTACTAAATTAATCATATTGCTTTGCCCTGCTTGGGGAAAGTACATGTTCATTTTAATGTATCCCTAATTTTGTTTTGATGTGTTAGTACGAGTAGCCGTGAGAAGACTTCTTAACAGCTTTGCTATTCCAGTTTCTATTACTTCTTGAGGGTCTGTTTAATGGTGGGCTGAGACTAAGCAACTGGATTGTTAATCTTTTAAAATGACTGTAGAGTCACTGCTAGTGTCATCCTATAAAGAGCTGCTTGTATTTGCAGAAACATTTTTCATTGCAGAAGAAGGGCTGGGAGCAGATCTACTCTGTTCAGCTCCTGCAGTGAACGAGACCCCAGGCCCCGCCGCTATGTGTGTGAGGTCTGAGACGCATGTGGGAATCCATACTGCCTGCAGATTATGAAAACACAAGAGCTTGTACTTTACCAAACAGACATGTTCTTCTAATAGTTGCCTTTTCCTGCCCTCTGAATACTGTATGTGCATCATCTCCCTAGTGTGCTCATATGTTATGAGTGAGCAGGAACCAGACACTCATCATTACCTGTCAAACACACATGTAGCTTCCATCATTGTAATACTGACAGGATCCCCCATGTTCATTACATAAATCATGACACTGCAACTATTCAATGCATGTCTCTGTTTCAAGATGACCTTTTACATTATTGTTATTTTATAAACTAGTAAAATCTTATTACTTTACTTTTTACTCTTGTATTCTCTATATATTACACATGGCGACAACTATTTAGACAGATATGTTTACTGTCATTGAACTTAATTTTAAACTTTTTTAGACTGCCTTGTATTAACTTCTGCAAAAATGTATTTGTCCAAATATTTAAAGAACGCAAAATCCCCAGAGATGCTTTAAAGAGTTTTATATAGAGCATATAACAAACAAATGTTTTATTCAACTCAGTCAGTAAATAAATAGGAAACTAATGCATAGACAGACAGTGACATTATCCCATGGGCTTTGCCAGTGCTTAAAAGAAGTGCAACTTTAGTGAACGAAAGTTGAGACAACCGTCAGCTTGTGAAGTTCCACATGGACAGTTGTGAGTGTGGATTTAGAAGTGTGACTGAATGAGCACTCTATATGCTATGGAAGCCACAAGTGCTGTATTAACATTAGTAGCAGCAAAGTATATCAAATTCCCTTTTTGCCACCCTGAGATTGCTACTGTCAGAAAGCTGCCAACATGTGGGTAGTGAAGGATCCCACAGGCCATTTTTGAGCTAAAACTCTTTCTCAACCAGGGTTCCATCAGAGGTTTCTTGAGCAATTTGTGTCTCTCTCTCACCAAGGATCTTTTTGGCTATCTGTAAGGGTGACATTTTTCCCACTGACCACCACATTGATATATTGTGAGCTGTGGATATGGAAAGTGTGTATACCCAAAAGGGCTAAGGTTTATAAGGTTGTCATAGAACCCAATGCTATATTGTGCATTGGTTGTGCATTATGTTTGTATCACTTTGTTTGTGAGCACAGTTGGACTATGTATAGCATTGCAATCCATTACCTAGTAAAGCACAATAATTGATGTGTTGCCACAAAAAGCCATCTTCTTGTTTCCTTCTTTCTTTTCCGAGCTGTGAGAATGGTAATTATAGCAGGGGTTCCCTAAGACCTGAAAACTATTTTTAAGGGTTCTCCCACATTAAAGTTAGAAAAAGTTTGTTCTAGATTATAGTTGTAGGACTGGTAAATGACATTTTAGTTAGTTGCAGGCCCAAGCCCCAGGTGATACCACTGGATGACAAACCAACAATTGCTTTTTAAAAAGAATCTCATTTCTCCCTCATCAACATTCAAGTATATTGTTCTGTCTGCTTTGTACTCACAGCACAAAAACTTATCTTGAAGATAGCCATCCAAGCCACTATCCTTGGAACTCTATTTAAATGTTTGATAAGTTGTGATGGAGATATAAATATCTACGGGTCTTTTAGTTAATATGAACTGAATAGGCAATTTTCTGTTTTTTAGTATGAGATGTGTAGAACAGCACTCTCAGAATTATTATCAATAAAATCTGCAAACTCTTTTACCCTAAAAGTTTGGGTCAGTGATGATGGCACTTTCATTGAATATTAACCAGTGTTCCTACAACACAGATGAAGTCTTGTTAATAAACCGTGGTCTTTATTGGTCAAGTTACTGATTCTGATTTAACAGCTGTGTAACACAGATTCATCTTGCAGGCCCTAAACAATTTTTACATGAAGTGATGGAATAGCTGGACCTACCACACACGGCTTTTTACTGCTTATATCGCACATGTGGGCTCGTATTTTCTCTTTCTGTGCAGCAGTCATTATAGATGTCTTCTGTTTCCTTCCTCCCATCTCTCACCTAGACCCATCAAAAATACACATGGCCTTTTCTCTGTAGTTACAGCACTTTATCACCACAGAACAACACCTAAACAAGCTCCCTGACATTTCTGTGGCCCAGACCTCACACGTGTACTTTCCCTGTTCCATGCACACACAATCTCCTCTCATCTCTGTGTTTTTGCACCCTCCATGTGTGTTGTTGGAACGATCAGTTTTTGACTCTGGAACAGGACAGAAGCTGCTCCACGTGTGTTTATTGAACCTAAAAGAAAAACACTGGAAGTTGAGAAATTGACTGTGCTTGACCTCCCACCTCTCTAACCCCTGCACTTCCCATTCCAAGAGAAAGTGTTTCTGTATCTTGTAGCAGATGCTGTGCTGGCTGGGCTCAGGGAGATGTTTGCTGTGGGTTGGGGAAATATAATGTGATTGTTTTTAGATATGGACACTATTCGACTCCACTACTGGCAGACACAACTAACGTGACTTGCCAATGTTGTAAATATTTTGCAGGGACCCTTTACTGTTAAGTCTTGGTATTTATAACTACATCATTTATTTAACTGCACGTTTATTGCATTGGATTATAACAACCTTCTGTTTTTTATCTTAATCTACTGAAAGATAATTCCAGCCACTGTTATAATAAAGTAGAACCCAGTCAAAATATTGTGAACGTTTTGATGAAACTCCAGGACCTCTGATAGGCTTATTGTTAAGTATAGTGTAAATAGGATAGAAGAAATCAACACAAGGAGAGGGGAATTTCAATTTGGGACTGGTGTGTTCTTGTAGCTACATCTGCTAAAAAAGAAATCTTCACAAGGCAAGGGGAAGTTCTAATTAGGACAGGTGTGTTCCATGAGAAATACCTGGAAGTAGGAAAAAATCTCACCAAATCAAAAGGGAAATTCCACCTTAGACAGCTGTATTTCTTGGGAAAAACCTAGAAGTAAAAAATAAAACTTTCCAATGCAAGGGGAAGTTACATATAACACGTGTTTGTTCCTGTAGATATACCTGTAAGTAAAAATCTTCCCAAGGCAGGTGGATATTTCAATGGACAAGTGTATTCTTTGACATACACCTATAAGAAGAAATATTCCCAAAGCAAGGGGAAGTTCCACCTATGACAGATGTGTTCCTGGAGATACACCTGGAAGTAGGAAAGATATTTTTGTCACCAGGGCAGCAGGGGAGTGTTAAAACGTTCCTAAAAAAAATGGAAGTTTGGCTTACATTCTCTGGTTCTATTCTCCATCACACCTAATTTTGCCCAGCCAAGTTAATATTCACGCATTAGATTAACTGAAAGTTAAGGACAATCCCTATTTAATGTACAAATGTAAAATGTTGGGGCTATATAAATACTGTTTATTAATAATAAAAATAATAATAATAATAAAAATTATAATATTCTTTCAAACAAAAAGTGAAAGTTAGAAAATGATCAAATAAACACTTTAGATCAGGGGTGTCAAACTCTGGCCTGTGGGACAAATTTGTCCCGGCATGTCCTTTTTTTTGGCCCCCAAAAGAATTCCTAATATAAATTGCAACTGGCCCGCCGCTACTGCAATCTGTAGTAACAGCGAGCCAGCTGCAATTCATGTTAAGCTGCAGTTCTATAGACGCGAGTACAATGCCGCTACTACAATTCCCGGCTTCACTTGCGTCTCCAGACCAGCGGCCTCTCTGCCTATGAGTGGCCCCGCATTTTATAGACACAAGTGATGCCGGGAATTGTAGTAGCGGCATCGCTCATGTCAGATGAACAGCAGCCTATGCATGGAGTTTATACTGACAGGTAAGCTCAATAATAAGGAATTATCAGGATTATTATTATCATGAATTATCATGGAGCTATTACTATATTAATTGTTTTACTGTGCCAGATAATACAATGTGTAACCAGATGAATGCAGCAATTTGGTTTCACATTGCATTCCCTGGCAAAGTAAAACAATTAATCTCAATAAGAAGAAACAAGAACACATGAGAAGAGCATGCAGTAATATGCAGTGGTTTGATCTAAATAGATAATCCACTGCATATTACTGCATGCTCTTCTCATGTATTCTTGTTTCTTCTTATTGAGATTATTTGTTTTTTCAATAAATTTCAAGTTTGGCCCACGACTTGGTCTAAGTTTTTAATTTCGTCCCTTTGTGTATTTGAGTTTGACATGCCTGGTTTAGATAATGCATACCAAAACTTGTTTTTAGTTAGTTAGAGCTATTCATTCATTGCTTTTCTTCTACAAGGTAGACACGTGTTAATTGCTTTCTTTAACGGTTTTGTCATCTCCTTTTGAAACAATATTCTGAAATGAATAGACCAAAATTTCCAGTGAGTCATTTTATAATCACTTTTTAAATGTATATTCTGTTTTATATTGTGGCTAATTATATGCCACAATTAGTATAAAATGTACATTTATAATCAGCTATAAAGACAAACCAGAGCCTTGTATGTAATAGTAGCCATTTAAACAATTCAGTTCTGTATTTGTATGTACAGAATTCTTGTGGATTAGTGAGAAATAACTGAACATGTCAGCTGCATTGCTGTAATTCTCTGCTCTTCCCATAGGTATTATTTATTGTTCATCTAGCGCTGGGCTGTCTATGGTTTTCAGGGGAATTGCTATAATTGTTACAAAGGCGATTTGGCAGGCAGAATTTATGGAAGAGCTTCAGCTGAGGAATTTAAAAGAAACATATGGAGAGCTGAATCAGGCTTTCAGATGAGGAGCCCTTCAGAAGAGTTTAGGAAGAAGTGTTAAAATTCTATATCGTTCATTCTGTCTGGCCATTCATTGATAATATGGGTTATCTAAGAAAGCAACTCACTAACTGCGAAAAATAAATTTCTGCGTTACATGTTCTTTTTCTCCTATTTTATATTTTTGAAAAAGCTGCAAGTACCATGAGTAAAATAGACCAGAAATTCAGCAAGCTCCTACATTTCTGTAATACCCTGACTTGGCATTTGCTAATGTGAAATCCCAAACCCAAGCATTTTTCCTCTGCTGATCTGCAGAACAAGGGATTCTGTAGTCCACCGGGGTAGATCTAAGAAAGGCTGACAACAGTGCTTGGGTTTTCTGTATTAGAGAGGCACTGTGTTGTAACTTAAACCAGGAATTAAGGACCATAGTGGATCTCTGGCATATCAACTGGTATTTTTCAACATTTTGAATTTTTAAAAGGATAAAACATGGGAAAGATTGATTTTTCCAGATCAGATTCAAATTCACTTGAAAAGTTACAATAGATTACCACACTGTGCAAATACTATTTTTACAAATATTACATAGTATGTAGTATTATAGCATATATTTTCTTTAATGATTATGATCATAGCTAAAAAGATAAAATGTATTTGCATATAGGTATTTTGTTTCAGCTGGTACATTGTTTTCTTTACATGTTATTTGTATATATTTGTTTTTGCTCAAAAATATTCTGTTAATAGAACACAGTAGCTAAAGTTGAAATTTACACAACTAAATATGTCAAATCATTGACTCCTCCCCCTCTCTCCTACCTTTTCCCCTTCATAATTCTGCAGCCAGAGAAAGGCAGCCACATGGGGAAATATATTCTCCCAAAAAAAAACCCTCAGTGCCCTAGTAGTCCTTTTTCATCAGTGTAATCTGTAATTATTATTTATTCATGATTATATTTGATTTAAATAGTAGCCCAAAATTTACCCAAACCCACATAATTTAGGTAAACTTTAAAATGGCATTCCACATTCTATTGTATGTAGATTTCCTTCTACATACATTATACAATCCATAACTTATCACTCTACAAATCATCAGAGAAGAGAGGAACATCCAGTATTATAATCTTGCTCAAGAAAGGCACAGACAAAGTTACACTTTGAAAGTAGAAAGGCTTCAAATATAAAGTATTCCTATTATCCAGATGTGTTTAACCTTCACTGAATTCCATTTTGGAACCTTCAGGATGAGTCAGTGGCATAAGTGAGCTCTCTATTTTCCAGATATGTTGTATTTTCACAGATGCAGTTTGGCTTCCCTCCAATTATATTTTTACAGGTAAGACCTTGCCACATTCCAAATATAAGCTGTAATAAAGAGGCCTATCAAGCTGAAGGAACTATACTCACTGCAAACTCACTTTGATAATTGGCATGTTTCTTTTTTTTAGGTGTCATTTTCTATAATCCCTGTAGAGTGGTAGGTTCTTCCTTTACATTACTTAGATGATGAATTCTTATGCATTACTTAGATGATGAATTCCTATACATTACTTAGATGATGAATTCTTATGTTAGACAATGCAACTCCAGTGCTTTTGCTGCTCATAAAGACCTAAACCAGGGGCCAATGCAGATCCAAGATAAGGCTTTGGCCATTTATTGATATTGTTATTGATACTGAAACAATAAAAGCATTTGTAGCGTTGGGGACAATCATTTGATTGATTGTCCCTGTAAGGCTATGTACACACATCAAATGATTCTCGTCCGATAATTGCCTCAGGGGTGATATTGGACAAGATTCTGGTGTGTGTACAGCGCTCTTCGTTCCTGGATCCATCCTGGCAGATAGACGAACGATCAAAATGGAAGTGAAGACGAGAGAGCGCAGCGGGGTGCCATCGTTCTCCCCCTCCCCTCTTCATAGAACAGAATGACGTTGTATGTACATCGCTCGTTCATGCATTGTTCAGTCTTTTGTTGTTGTTGTAAAGAACAGTGAAAGATCCTTTCCAACAACAATTATTGAACGTGTGTATGCAGCCTTAGACATCTGCCTGCATGTGGTTATCATTACATTACATTATACAGACTATGTGTCAGGTAATGCTATTTTAAAATTATGATGTAACACCATAGGATGATCCATAAATTTGTGAGAATGGGTGTTGCATGTCATGGTATGGTGCTTGTAGGGAGCTTTATTTAATTTGTTCTTCTCTGCTAACTTTACAAATTGCTTACTATACAAAGTGATTATTGAGAATGGGGAAACAATAAAGTGACCAGCCCCAGTAAATCTAGGAACCCTACAGTTATGGGTGATTGTGTGACAATTATAACAAAGGTTAATATTATTATCTTATTTACAAAATACAGACATCTTTAGACAGGGCTTTAAAGTATGCTTAGAATGAGTCTCATCAGCCTGTACCACAGAAGATCTTATAAGCTAATATTTCCACCATAGGCATACATAATGTTGCTAGACATATTGCAGGGAAGTTGGATGTGTGATGATTAGGGTGGTGGCCTGGTCATTCTTAAGCATCTCAGCATATTCCTAAACATCAGCTATCACATTAGGAAGTATTTTGTGGTCAAGCCTTCTCCATTTATCTCTATCAGGGCAAAAACAATAACAATCAGACTAGGTGCTTCATCCATGAATATCTGAATGTGCCTAATAGACATAATATCATCACTCAAGAACCAGAAGACTGTCATCTATTGTTGATGAACAATTCTGGTAGGAGGCAACTAACCATTTTGTATGTAACACCCAGAGGAAATCCAAATCAGCAAATCAAGGACAATCCATGCAGACAGCACAACAGTAGAACTGTACTTAGACTTCTTGAGATACTAGGAGCCTAACTACTTAGTCATTGTTCTATCCCGCTAGAAGTTTCTAGTTTAATGAGTACATGGCAACAAAGTTACAAAAAATGTCATAAAAGAAAGGAGATTTCAATGTGTTTCCTTCACTTTATTTTAACCAGATAACATTGTGATTTTGTCCTAGACTGCAGATAAGTTAAAATACCTCCCGAAGTCACAGAATATTCCTGCATGTGGGGACACGGCCATCTGCCATTTTATTGTGTCCTCTGGCGCTCTCTTAAAAACTTTTACCAGCATCTTATTTTACCAGTCTGGTGAGCAGGACCAAACTTATAAAGGAAAAAGGAGAATTCACATAAAACCCCTGCGATACCCTGTTAAACTGCTTGTGGATCACTATAAGAGCAAATATAGTCAGTTTAATACGATTATCAACTGATCTTTGCGAAACCAGTCCAATTAACTGCTCGTTAACAAGTTTGTTCATTAAAACCTAGTCTATGTTATACCCTGTAACGCGTGCCTTTATTAATTTTATGGGGCACCGATGATATAGGAATCAGTGATGTCATTGCTAAAAGCAAACTTCACAATATCAAGGCAAAGTGTCTCTCTTTGTATTTCTAATTGTTAAAGACGAATTGATCACAAAGGTGAAAAACTTTAGAGCAAGCTTTGGTAGTTATAAGTTACTGAAATGTACCAACCATTGTGTTAAGGCCTGGTTAAATAATTCATTTAGGTTCAATTAACTCTGAAAGACCCTATGAGGGCTCAGATGTTGCTGAATTTTACAGGTCTGACAAATAAAAATCTGACTATGAGTAGGAACTGGTGAGTAAAATGTCTGCACATGCAAGAGCATAAAATACCAATCAGGAAGACAAAAGGAAGGTCTTTTTTGGCATGCAGGTAAAACTTACTTGAAACACGTTTACAAATAATTAAATCTCAAGATTGATCAAGACAATACAAAAATATTCTGATTTGGGCCAAAATTAGGCACTATACAAGTAAAAAAATAAATTGTAGTTAAGATATCCAGAATATGGTCGCTGTTGTCAAACCCAGCGCGTTTCGCCTGAAAGGGTTCCTTAGGGTAACAACAACATGCAATACCAGCTAGGCTACACAATAAGAGATGACAATAGTCAAGGTACAATCCATTTTGTCATATTCACAGCACAATGGCAATAGATTATGACAAAATGGATTGTGAAACGTGTCTCAAGTAAATTTTACTTGCATGCAAAAAAAGACCTTTCTGTTGTTATTTTACCTTTCCACTAAGGGCTGGCATACCGAATGTATGTTACAATACATCAGGGCGGTATAACTCCTATACCCATTACTGGATGTCATGCAAGAGGGTAGTTGCACATACTATCCACCATCACTCAACTTTTTTGGTGCTTCTCCAAACTTTTGGCTCATCCTCCTAAAATGGTCTTTCCTGTTTAGTCAGTGGATGGGGTACATAGGCTATAGACCACTCCAATGCAGGCTTATCTCAAATAAAATATAAAGATTGGACAATTGCTTCTTCCTTTCTTATTCCTTCTTTTTTTGCAGCTGTTTTCTACAGTCTTCAACTGCTATGGTAATCAAAACACATTACACCTAAAGTGTAATGCAGTCTAAACTTTTTTCCCCATTTTGATTATAAAATATTAGAACTCCTGCTATAATTAAGGTCTATTGTGGGATATTCCTGGATGCACTGCAGGATTGAAATATATGGGTGTACATATTTATATATACACAGTTATTCCGCTCACCTTTTCTGATTTAAAGTCTGCTGAAAAAGTTTCAATGGGACAATTAATGCTAATACTATAATAAAAAGGGCAAGAGTTCCCTAACAATAAGGAATCGTAACTACTACACTAAAACTACTGCACTATAAAACAGTTAACAATCTTCCTTAAACCAACACTAGAAAGAAATTACATGCCTAATATATTTGTTGAGCTATTACTTCAGACATCCAAACGTCTTTGGTGACTCAATTATCATTGTGTTTATATTGATTATCAATTTAATAAGTTTTTAAGGGTTTTTTACTTAATAAATTATAGGAATTTTATACATAAGTCACCTAATGCCTTAAAAAGCCTACTTTGCTTTCCTTGTTTTTCTCTATGATACCGAGTCCAATCTTTGGACAGGAAAGGCTTTGGCACCCAAGACCAATTCATTGGTAATAATAACTACTTATTCATAATCAGTAGATGGCCAGTGACATTTCGTACTTTAATCTATTGAAACTTTTGCTGCTGCTAGGTGTTCCCCTTATTTACTGTCACGTTGACAACAGTTCATCAGACAGGAAGTAATTTGGAAATCTGCAACGGCAATACAGAGAGAGGAAAAAAATGTTTTTTTCTATAGAGAATTTTATTGCAGTCTGTGTTTCTGATGCAGATTTCCCCTTACTTCCTGCCTGGTAAAACTTGTCAATGAGAGGTAAGTGAAGGGAAAGCCAACGGAGCCCCAGATAGCAATAAAACTTTGACAAGAGTTCTAATATCCCTTAACTCTATTCAAAACTTAAAAACAAAATGTTTAGGTATATTCACATGTTATGGATAATAACTGGAAAAAAATATTAAAGAAAAAAATAGAGTTTCTGCCAAAAAATTAAACTCAAATTCTGATTATGCAGTTTTGGTTTATGGTATGCAAATTGGTTATCCAGTTGTTGCACAATTGAGGCCTACATAATTATTGTGTCACTGGTCATTGCCCACTATTGTTGACATTTTGATGCCTAATTTACAATCTGGACTATTTCAAAAGTGTTCATGTTATGCCCCACTCTTTCCACATCACCACCATGGAGATGTTCTTTGGAATTATTATGTACAGCAGCACCGGTGTTCATTTATCCACCAGGGGATGCTGCTGCTCCACATCCTTCCATAGAGACCTTGTGTCATGTTTCGGATGCAAAAGGGCATGATCATGTCAAGCAGAACATCTTTATCCATCTGAATCATTCCAGCCCCCCGCTGCTTGTAAAGCCCAGACCAGATGAGTTGGGTAAACACATTTCTCTAAGTTTTTAGCAGTGCTGCATGCTGGAAGATCATAGATCTTACTTCATGTATTTAAGTCATCAGAATGTGTGGTCCTTTACATTAATATGACTTTTACTCTTAACTCTTAATTCTTAAATCATGGTTTACATTCAGTCATAAAAACTATAAAATGTGTGTCATGAGAATGTAAATTCTGTGGATCTGTGTGACTATTATATATGGAGTTTTCATTGCTGCTAAATACAGATTGATATAGTCTCTCTAACTTGGTGTTGTGGTTCCTCTCATTCACCACTATGCTACTACGTGACCCAATGGGGAGCATGCTACCTAACACATTTGGAGATATCAGACAACATCTGTGCTCCTTGCTTTGTGAAAGAGGGAAGAATGGATATTTTACCCAATGAAGAGTTAAGTATTCCTTCTCCCAGGCTGCAGCTGGTGACATCCTTTAAGAGCAATGTCTGGATTTCTTCCAAGGAAGAGTCTAGGTTCTCTTTTTAGATAATTTTCAGAATTACAATTTGGAGCTTTTCACAGCTGTATGTGTGTACACAGCAAACCAGAGCTGGGAACACTGGGTGTTCTCCCAGTTGACTTATGAAGAAGTAATAGGCATATGCTGGTAGATAAGAGACCACCAGGTAAAGGAAACTCTGAATTTACTTATGTATTCCTTAAAAATGAAGTGAATTTTTATGTAAATATCTAAATATATCCTAATATGTGTATTCCCAAGTTCAATGTACATTAGACTGGGAGCAGGAGGGACATTGCTCCATACACGTCATGCTTTGTTGCATGCACACAAGTAACATACTGACAGGAGAAGGATGAAATTATTATCCTGATGAAGTATTTTCTATTTTAAGTCACAGGCTGGGGACCCGAATGTAGTAAGGTTGTGCGTAAAAAGTTATTTTCCAACCATGAAACCCACCCCCCAGAATTTGCTCACCCCCCCTCCATTTTAAGTATAATTGGGGAATAAACTAAACAATGCAATGCCCCAAATTATTACCTCAACGGTCATGTGATATTCTGGGACGGTTGAAACTTCCCATAGGCTGAAGAAGAGGACTTAGGTGGAGTTCTTGTGGAATCCACAAGATTCCAGCGGCAGTGTAATGACAAGGGATTACAACAAAGCTGGTCAGTACCAGAACTCTGTTTTGCCAGCCATCCATAAATTTATGGACAGTCTGTAAATACATAATTTGGCTGTCTATGATATCCTGATTATTGTAAATAAAGGAAGTTCCCCTAGTGGGACAAAAGTTGAATAATCTGCCATATCATATCAGTCATATCCCTAAAAAAATGCAAAAAAGAAAAAAGAGAGACAAAAACAGATAGATCTTACATTTGTCAAAAGGACAAGGAAGATTGTAAAGTTGTGAGTTTCTGGCTAATTTTTAGGTCAGTTAAAACATCCAGTATTTATTTACAAACATTAAAATAAATTTATCATTACTTGGTCAAAGTTGTTCCATCACAAAGCATAGTGTAAACAATATACACAACATTTGCATGAAATGGGTATACATTTCTAAATGTGCTGCGGGTGTACCTGCTTCTTCATGGGATGGATACCTAACCTGTGTTACTGTTAAAAAACCGATTAAAAAAAATATTTTAAACAACAGTGTCAGTTTATTCAAATTATAAGATTGAGATATTGATATAAAAATAATATTATTATAATATAATTATTATTGGTAGGAGTCATTTTGGGGTATTTGCCACATCCAGTGATAGAATAGCTGTATAAAAAAATGAAAGAACCAACTTGGCTGTGCTGTCTGGCAGGATTGACTACAACAGGTAAAACAGCCTTCCTATGTGTATTTGTACTGTGAATTGAGTTCATCTTTACCAAATTGTTTGTATAGTGTCATTGAATTTTAACTTTAATGACAAATGCTTCCTTAGCTTCATCGATAATGAGTATGTGATTTAGCACTCTGTTTTGTTCTTAGCATTACTCTGTTTATCATTTATTGCTTTAATTCTTTTTCCTTAAACCTTGCATAATTTTGTGGTTGAAGAGCAATAGCAGTAAGGGATGTTTTCTGACATTTGAAAATATATTCTTCAGAGGAAGGCCTTCAACAAGCAGTACTTAGTCTGTTGTCTTGCTTGTTTAGATATACTATTTTACTGGGAAATGAAAGAAGTGCTGAAAGCTGAAGGAGCGGCATTCTGTGTGTATAGAGGGGAAGGGGAAGGGAAATTAATGTAATCTGCTTTTTGTTATATCCGTGTGTACCACTGAGAGAAGATCAGAATATATCTGTTCCATGTGTCTTTACATGATGGATCCAGGACTACAAGCACTGGTTGGAGTCTCTGGTTGACTCATTCTGATGTGCAGGTTTTTATAAAATATCATTCCTAAAAAACTAAGGTGTACAAAAAATTACCATTCCTTACTGTTTCCCAAATCACTATTAAGTTGATTTTGTGTCAATATTTTACACAGCGCTTTATAGTTGACATTTGTGTTGCTAATTTTCCCTCAGGAGACCTTAGAACAGCCTTTCTCAATTTTTAGGTCTTGAATCCCTGACAACCAAACCAAACCATAACATTATCCACAGCTCATAGTATATTCGAGTGGTGGTCAGAGGAAAGAATGTCTCTCACATTGCTGGTCAGTAGGTTGAATGTCATCCTTACAGATAGCCTAAAGGATCATTGATATCATTTGAAATGAAGGGGAAGCACTAATTGGTCCTTGTTCAAGAAACCCCCAGGAACTTCTGAAGGAACCCTGGTTGAGAAACACTGCCTTAGATTCCTTAATGTCCCTTCTATAGTAATAATCCAAGGCCAATTTTGGAAGAAGGTCAATTGACCACACAGTATGTTTTTTTAATGCTCTGTATGTTTGTATGCATTTCCTGCAAATACAGGTGGAACAAACCCTGTGCAGATAGTGACCTGGTTCCGAAATTAAACCAGGGATCGTAATGCTCATAAAGTGAGAGTGCTAGTAAAATAGGGAATAGTCAGAACCTCTGTCAGGTTTTTCATTGCTGCTTTTTTCTTCAAGCCTCCTTTTCCCACAGGGGTAAGTGAAATCCTTTTATGATAAGAGGAAGTTCCACCACTAACAATTTTCACTGGAATCAGTACCCTAGTCCTCCCTATTCATGTTCTAATGACTGCTGTATCATTGTCTGATTCCCCCTCATTTTCCCCATGACAAAGAGTGTTGTTAGTCCCTAATACATTCAGCAAGAAAAACAAAGATTCTAAACTGTTACTACACTATCCAGAACTAGAGAAAAATGTTTATGCCTTGGGTTCTAGTTTAAACATTTGTAGATTTATAGGGACATAATCTGTAATACATAAACTGTGTATTTGTTTTAAAGAGCTTTTTAGAATCTTCTTTATTAAACTTCCAACAGTTTCATAACTAGCCACTAACATCAATTTGTGGTGTGTCCACATTTACCATGTTGAGCATGCCACATCACGTTTCACAAGAAGACCCTCGGATGGTAAGAATAAAAAACAGTGGTCAGGACTGTTAACTTTTAATTTATTTAAAATAAATTAATTTAGATTTAATTACGCTGTTAATTTTTTTTTTTTTTTTTGCTTCTTTGGTTTATCTCCCCACCGTTCTCATATCAACAGTTAACTTTCTAAGACAGTAAATGTCCAGTGCATATACCACGGTAAATGATAAATGTAACCACACGTGACTACTTGGTAGCTGTATCTCCAGCGGTGAGGTTTGCTTGCATCAATTTGCAAGCTTTATCTCAGTATTATACTGGTGTGCTAAGCACAAATTTATATTTGTAAACTGTAGTAAAATTTCTGCAATATACATTAGGCTATAGGGTATACATTAAGTTTGTATACAGAGTATTATAATCGAATAGAATATAATGGTATAAGATAATTACATGTAGATTATATTTTCCATTCTGGAGCGTGGGTTACCAATTAGGAACTCCATAGATGTTGATAATGTTTAGTCCATTCTGCGTCCTGTAAAGTAGGGAACAAGGTTGGATTGATTCTGGAGCGTGGGTTACCAATTAGGAACTCCATAGATGTTGATAATGTTTAGTCCATTCTGCGTCCTGTAAAGTAGGGAACAAGGTTGGATTGAACACCCAAATTGTCCCTTACGCCACAATTTTTGAATTCAGGATTTGTTTCCTGAATGAAGATACCAATGAGTTTATGCTGTGATCCCCTAAATACATCTTGAATATGAACTAAACTCGATTCAGGAAAGGAAAAAACCCTTTGGAGCTGGTGGAGGGGTAAACACTAATGTTCCCACCCAGAGTTAACATTATTATGCATTTTTGTTAACCTAATACATATGTAGTTTTATTTTCTACACTTACATTTTTACCACTATAAGTAACCAGGATTGTGTGTTGTATATCTTTTTAGCCATTTGTGGCTGAACTGAAGGGTTTATTTAAATATGGGGTATCTATAGATTCATTATGAGATCCTGTATACATGTGCATATATGTATGTATATGCCAAAAGACCAAAACAATCCATAACTTTCAACATTTTATATCATTGCCATTTTACCATTACTAAAAAATGTTTTTTGTTGCATGTTTTACTTTAATAACCAAAAAAGCTCATTTTTTCACCATATGAATACTTCTGAGGTTCTATTAATATTCGTGATCAATCACAAAAATTATCTGCCTTTGTGATTTTCCTGAAATCTGCATATAGCTTGTGGTACAATCTCAGGCATCCCCAGCTCTATTCTTGGGTTTATCATAATACATTTTTTTACATGGTGTGAGGTAATTACATAGATAAACTGTGAGTTATAAGCACATTACAGCGAGTGTCTTGTAGAAATGATTTAAGCTTACATCACTTATTTCTGTAAAATGAAAAGCATCTGCATTAGGGAGGTAATTTAATGTTATATTAAGAAATGAATCAAATAGAAAACTAATCTTCTGACACCTTTCATTGCGGCCAGAATAGGAAGTAATAATCAGCTGAACAGTCTCTGTGCCCCGGTCAGGCCAGGAAATGGCAGCGAGGTTGGCATTGTGTCATGCCCTGATTGTGGCCCTAACAGTACTTGAAGAGGTTAGCCCTGTGTCAGCACCACAAGTTTGCGATGATTTATTGGCTGGCATTCTTCTTCTGTTATTTCAACCTCACCTTTTGTATCCCAGCCAGAAAGTCTATTAATAAATGATTAAAGCGGATTGTTAAGGAAACTGATCTGAAATATTTGTCTTGGCTGTGGTCCAGCTAATTACAAGCTGCCTGTTTGCATCTGTCACTGTAGGCTCACCTGGCAGTGGGGGATGCTGTCATTACAGCTGACCCCCGGCTACCGGCAATGGGAGGGGGGGCAGTACCGGTAACCATAACGTAACCTTACAAGGGACTGGTGAATATAAATATGTAGTCATATATTGTAGACATTACAACCTGCAATTATAAATTGTCCATATTATATGGCAGTCTCCCTCTGGTTATGGCGAGCCAATGCATACATTTTTTGGTAAGAAATAAGCCAAAAGAATAACAGGTTACTCACTGTCTAGCAGAAAAGCAAATGACCATATCTGATTTTAGCCTAATGTAACCTTCATTGCCTGTTTGTAAAACAAGATTTTCTGTGGGTTTTCAAAACCACAATGGCTATTACACATGGCATGATTTGAGCCAGGAGTAGACCCAAAAACTATATAGTAATTCAGTATTCTCCCGAGATTTTTTTTATAAACTGGGTGGGTAGTGGTTCCTGTATTGTGACCCAAATTGTCGTTCACCACCCAAAAACAGGTGGGTGGTCACTGAAAAGTGCCAGGTGGTACACCCAGCTAAAAGGGTCTGGGAAGAACACTATAATTATATATATAGTCCACTTTAGGGTTTCATTGCAATATCTCCCAGTGGCTTACATTAAAATAGCCGTCTTGTGCCCATTGGTCACACTGGAACTGTTTTTTTGATAATATCAGACCTTCAATAGCTGTGCTTGATACCCGAACATATATTTTTCGAAGTCAGATGTCATGGGGGGAACCAAATAGTATGGAGATTACAAGCTAGGTATACACCTAACATCAGTAGCTTGATGGTACTTTTCATGGTTGACAATTGACAATACCTGACCCTATACTGATGGACTATGTCTGAGAATGCAGTCTGTTGTGATTAACCTTTACCTGACAACAGTTTACTTGTCTAAGGGATCATTTTTCAAATGGAAGAGCTCCATCTGTCAGTATTCATAGACCATCTATCTGTGTTTCTAATTATGAAAAGACTGTTATGGACAGTGTAGCAACATATTTGCTGCTGTTGGTGGTGTCGCAGGAACAGTTTTTAAGGGAACCAGTTTGACCAGTTGCTAAGAAAAGAATTGCCATTTGTTTGTTATACCATTCAAGATATATGTACTTATTCTACAGGAATGTGTAAATTGCACAGTGAACACATATCATGAAGTCTGCTATCATCTCCCTTAATGTACTAGCTGCAGTAAACTAAAAATTCATGGTTGATTAAATGATTGATTGATATTGATTATTATTGTTTCTTCCTATACTATTCTTTCTATCCATACCTAAAGTGGAACTATAGTTCCGCTTTGAAAATGTGTAAGCAGATGTAAATGTAAATGTAAGCAGATTTTTATTGCAGAAAAGGACTTGCGACGTCCCTTCTGCAATTAGACATACTTACACAGATGAGTGTTTTTAAACATTGAGATTGGGCAGGTATGTTTATATTATTGCAGAAGGGACATTGGCTATCTCTTCTGCAAAAACTGACCTGCCTGGCCACAATGTTTTAACTTTCAGCTTTAGTTCTGTTTTACTAAGCTCCACTTACTTCTGTTTTTACCTAACTTGTGAATGCAAGATATAAGCCCCTAATTACAAATGTAAACTAGTTTCACTGAACCTAACAAGTAATAGTAAGTAATTTTGCAATACAATTTAGAATAGTTGTTAAAATTGAATTTTTTTAAATGTTTTTGTGCCATACGTCAAATTTGGATTTAAAAGTCAGAAGATTTCAATATGGAATCATTGATAAAATTAGTAATTCTGCTGAGAATGATGAATAAGACTATTTGGTATGCATCGGCTGCATAATGATTTTGGAGAAGAATTGGGAAAATGCAGATGTTACTGGAGGAACATACAAGTTTTACAACCACATCTTTAAAATTCAGTAACATAAAGGGGAGTGAATCAAGATAGAATTATTTAATGAAATATGCATAGGCAATAAACACATTTGTGTAATATATAGCTCCTTGCACCTATTTATGACAAGGAATGGTGAAGGAGATGCCCAACATGTAAAGACCTCCTCCCTAATGCTAACTATTCAAGTTACTATGTATAAAAATTATATCTCTAGGGATGTTTTAGATTCTTTATGTTTTAATGAATATTTGCTTCCAACGTAGAGATTTATTTCTGCATTTTTACTGGTCATCATTTTCAGCAAGAAAAGAAACTTGTCCCTAAAGCAAGAGATAAGGCGAAATTGTCCAAAGGGGGCATCTGTTGCGGGGATACCTGTCTAAGAGGGGAACTTCCCTCACTATGGAAAATTTTATCCAAACTCCAAAAGAAATGGGTTTTTTTACCAATGGTACACAGATGGCAAAAAAAGAGGAGTTTTAACCCCTCCTTACTTTATAGAAAATGAAAGCTATGGAATTTTTTACAAATTGTATTTTAGTGTTTTGTTCTAATGGCACTATCTAACAATTTAATTTCTTTATGACAGGCCTTGTGGAAATCTGCCTGATGCACCCTCTGGATGTCGTAAAAACCAGGTAAGTTTGCAATAAGAAATACAGATGTTACCACCCCCATGGAGTTTGAGTGGATGGTTTTACTCTCCCACCCATGAACAGATTTGTAAATTCACAGCCCTCCTGTCTGTTCACCAGTTCACCACTAAATGTGCTACAAAATAATGGCACTTTTTTTTACCATCACCTTTATAAAAGTGTTGATCCGCTAAAAAGATCCCTACTTTTCAGTGAGTAGTAATCAGACCTAATTGCCTCTTTACAAACACCTATAGGGCTCTATTTATAAAACAGGGAATCCGACATTCCCTCAAACATACCTTTGTGGCAATCTTCCAGGTTGAAAAGTAAGGAAGGCTTTATTTTCTTTACTATATTACAGTGTCTTTTTTTTTCCATTCATTCCCACCAGGGACTGTTTGGGGTAATATCAGATTTACTACTTTATAAATAGAGCCTATAGTGTTTAACACTTTGATAATGATGAACCCCAACATAAATAGTAAATGAAGTGAATAATGGTTTATGTTCAAACTCCCTGTTCTGTTGGGGCCACTCCACAATTCCTGGATCCATCCAGGATGGATGGCATTGATCTGCCTAGAGCGGTGTAGGCAGAAGCTAGGGGAAAGATAAATATTCTATCTAACCTTTTTGCTTCTACATATTTTATTTCCATTTTAGTCAGCAGGAGTTAAAAGGGGCCATATTACAGTACAGTATTATTGAATAATCATTAGGTGTCAGTAGTTGCCATTGAACATGTTTACCATGGTGTACTGAAGTGCAATTAAAAAAGTAAGTCCCAATAGAAAGAGAGAAGACAGCAAAACAAATTTGACACACATTATTGTTCAGTTCTATAATAACGAGAGGGAGAGGACAAGTGGGAGGTACCCTGCTGCGTCCTCCTCTATAGAAAATGACAACAGTCACAATCTTTCAATCCCAATGAAACGGTCACAATCCTTTGTCTTAGGCAACAATTTTTTTAGTGTTAGTAGCTTAAGATTCTCATTTTCCTTGTATGTAGGTGATAAATAACTTGCAACACCAGCAAGCTGCATAAATTGCAGCAATTGCAACCTTTGAATATAGCAGATTGAGAAATATCTCTCCTATATTAACATACTCTGCGTCTGTTGAAACAAAAAGTTTTCACAAATTTTTATTTCATCTATGAACCTGGAATGGTGCATTCATAAATTAGGAGATTTATCAGATTCCACAATGTTCAGATGTCTTTTGGATGTATATCCGATGTGGGTAGAAATCTGAATGTAGAATTTCATAAAGGGAATTTTGCTTGAGGTTTGGACTATGCTGGATCACTCAAGAATCTCTTTTTGGCTTTATCTAAAGCCAATAATACCCAATGAGGTAACCCTCTTTCCAGGAATATATACCACACCAACATAATCTGTTTTTCTTTTTGTGATGGATAAAAATAAACTAAAAAAAATGTTAAATGGGCAACTTGTTTGCCAAGTGTTTAGGACTGGTACTTTATGTAATCATGTCAAAGAACAATTCTGTCATTAGGTTTACAAAATAGGTTAATTGACAACATGCCAGTTATATTACTTTACCCACGGACATAGGGCCTAATTTATTAAAGCTCTCCAAGGCTGGAGAAGATACACTTTCATTAGAGAACCTGGGTGATCCAGCAAACCTGGAATGGATCTGGTCCAGGATTGAAAACATTTACTAACAAATAGCAAATTACTTTTAAGAAATCCATTTCAGGTTTGCTTGATCTCCCAGCTTCACTGATGAAAGTGTATCCTCCCCAGCCTTGGAGAGCTTTAATAAATCATCCCCATGGATGGAATGTCGGAATTTAATAGTAAGAATAAAGAAATGAAAAAAAGTCAACAATATATATACATCTATCAGAATGGTCATTTCAGATGATGAAAGTATCATCCTATATGGAACTTGAAATGAACATATGGAAATTCATAAACTAATCTGGTGCAGTAGAGCCATTCATAGCTGTGCCATGACTTTGTTGGACAATTTTATTATTAAATGTATCCATGTCTCTGTGTTTAACAGTTATGTTTTTGGTAATTGGACTAATGTTCAGGAGTACCACTGGGTAAAAGTTAACACATTGTTATGACATCAGCATGCAAACAAATGTAAAGATCTGACTATAACTATGCAGGCACCAAATGGGAGGCTAATCAGCCACAGTTCAAGGAACCCCCAGCAAAGTCTGAAGAACCATGGGGTTTCAGGGAACCCTAATTGAGAATGGCTGCTGTAAAATATTTAAACAGAGCTGTAATGTACAACATTGATATAGCATGGATGATGCTAATGTAATCAAGTGATGGAAAATTGTCCCAAAGTTCTAGGGTCCAGACCAACGCACATAAAAACTACTTTGAGTACACCAATAACTAATATGGGCAGATAAGTCCATATGAATAAATTATTAAAGACTCATGTTGATTTCTAAAGCACAATCTGTTTGTTTGTTTTGGAACAGTAAGCACATTTTTATTTTCTAATAACACTAACTATAACTTTTTGTTTCTTGAGTTTGATAAGTTAATAAAGTTGATTACATAATACCAAGATTATACCGGATTTAAAGTGATCTTCGGTATAAAAGAATGATTAGCCCTGACTCACAATCACAGCCTTAGGGGTTCCTTCACGTCCAAACTCCACCCGATTATTCTTCATCACAAGAGGACAGCTCGGTTGAAATTTCTGACATTAGTGAGATTGATTATTTGTTGTGGATGGAGTGAAGTAGAGGTCAGTACAGTACAACTAGTACATTGGTGTGGAAAGGCAGTTTGGCCGCTTTGCACTCACTATCCTTCATCCAGTGTCACTTTTGATAGACTTTGAATAATGAAGCTGACATTGTAATTGTCAATGGAAGGTGGGGGGGGGGGGTACAATCAAGTCATTGTATTTAAAGCTTACTCACTGCATGCTGGGTGTTTTTTCTGCTCAAGTTTTTTTATATTTTCTGTAATAGTTCAGGCAGGTGTCACAGTAGAGCCAAAAAATGCCTATATAGAATAGACGAGAGCAAACCAAAAAAGTACCTCACCTTGCTCTCATTGCTTTACAAGACCTAATTCGGAGAAGCCATGGTTTCGGTAATAAAGAATTAAGTGCAAGCTGGATAAATGTTTCTGTATTACCTGTTTTTGTGTACTGTAGACCTTCAGCTTTAAAGTAGAACTAAACCCACAATACAAACATTTCCCTGTTCTGTTGCATGGTGCCACCAATTATGTCACCACTACTATTACAAAGTGATATATTAAAATGATTGTTTTGTTGCCTGGAGTTTTTCTTTAAATATTAATCTTCCTTGGGTACACCTGAAGGATAATGCCTATTTGTACCCCCCTCTGCATCATGATAGAATTTTAGGAAAAAAGAATGGTATAATTTTCTATAAGAGGCAGTATGTTGTCTAATTTATTTTTTAAGTAGGGAGAGGATGTGGTTATGTGTTTCTTAAAATTTCATTAGGTCTTTTCATTCCTCTAAACTTCCCCCACACATACCTCTTGCTATATTTTATTTCCTGAGTTTTTATCAGATGTTCAAGGGTGCGAAGAAAAAAGAAAACAAAAAAAGTTTGTTGATTTTAGTGCTGTCCTGGGCATTGGCCCCCGAGTGCTATTGCCTTTTTTCTGGTCATGCTAGCCAATGCTGGGGGTACAGGTGTATTTTCTGAGAATTTCATAAAGGTAATGTATTAGCCATCTGCTAAAAAAAAATTCTCTGTCAAAATGAATTTTTTCTTTACGTTGTTGTCCTTTTCAAAAAGCATCCAGATACTGAAGGTGCAAAATAATCACAGTATCAATGTGTGGGTTGATTAGAAGGATTATCTGAAAGGTTTAGATCAGTAAAGGTGCGTACACGCTTCCAATTTTTATCGTTCAAAATGAACGACGAACGATCGATTGGGCAAAAATCGTTCGTAAAAAAATAACCAACGACGCCGACGAACGAGGAAAGTCATTGGAAACGAACGACCGGACTGGCGGATCGGATTGGACGACGATAGTTGACCATCGTTCGTGTGTACGATCGTTCGTTGATCGTCCATGGGCTGAGCATGCGTAATGAACGAACGTTCGTTCACTTTCCTGTCGTGCACATAGTTCCTCTATCGCTCAAACGATCGTATCTATTGTGTGTACAATATCTACGAACGATCGTGTCGTTATCTGTATGTACAGGATCGGTGCTATACGATCGTTCGTAGATATCGTGCAGGATCGTTCGTCGTTCGTTTTCCAACGATAATAATTGGAAGTGTGTACGTAGCTTAACTCTCATTCCTGTGGACAACATTGTGCAGGAATCCAGTACCTGCTGATAGCTCACTGTCTGCATAATCAGAAACAAAGGCTTCTGTCAGCGTAACCAAGTAGTCTCCTATAACAGAAAACCCACAGGAATGTCTACTCATCAGAGAAGAATTAGTAGCATCACCTACAGCAGAGCTTCCCAGAATCCGGCATAGAACCGCAAGTTCTTCAATGTGATTGGCGTTCTACTATGCAATGGCTTGTTTACAAAGTATCTCAGCATCTCTTTTTCTGAGTTGTGTTGTACTACACTACTGTTCAACATTGCTTAGTGCCACCTAATGTTTTATGTACACTATATGCATTGTGGTTTAGTGCTGGCACATGGTGTGTGTTGTCATGCATCTTCTTTGTGCTTTTTTTTCCTTTTGTTTTGCAGGCTTTTCATGCAACTGTTTATATATAAAATAAAAAATTGTACTAAATAAGGGAAAGGATAATTGTCACGAGAAACAGTCTTTTGTGATTGTTTCAAGTGACAAATGAATGAACAACCCCTGTACACACAGCACCCATTTTGTTTTATGGAGAGAGGAGGGGAGAAGACAAGCATTCATTGATCTGCCAGAATGCATTAATGAACAATGTTGGGAGACTGTAGAACACATGTCAGAATTGTCATGCCCATCTCAGACAAGAATATTTTGACATGTGTATACTGCTTTAGTGTAAACCTTATGTGTAGTCATTTTCTAGAGCAGTTGTCTTGTAAATTCAATTCATTCAGGAATGTCTATGTGTTGATACAGTGTGTGGGAGGCAGTGCTGTGAGCTGAGAATTTCCATGTTTACTATTATGTTGGTTACTATATTTATTTCACACAGACTTCTGCTAAACTTGCAGGGTTGTCACAAAGTTCAATGCTTTGTTCAGAATTATAGTAGTACAGGACTGCACCACCTGTGCTAGCTATATAATTGCAATTGAGTTATAGATTAAAATTCCCAATTCCTCCATTAAACCAGGTATGTTATGGCAATACACAAAGCCACTGTCAGTTCCAAAGTACTTCAGAAATGCAATTTCTCTGGTTCGAAAGTATGATACCCTTGTTCCTTTTTCAAGTAAGTTTTTCTCACACAGTCTTGATGCTAGGAGTTCTGAAGCCTTCTTCGATAGTCCCAAATCACGTGCCAAATCACTCAACTCATGCTGCTCAAATCTCTTACGAACAGAGTCCTCTTCAATTTCAAACTCTTCATCATTGTGGTCACCTTGTTCATCACCATTATCATGTTCTTCAAGAGAGGGTAGTGTAACAAAAACCGGCACTGGGATTTCATCTAAATGAGCCACTGGGCGTATAGCCGATGGTAGACTAGGATACTCCATGTTACATTTATTTTTCCTGTTACAGCCTGAAGTTTTCACTATACAAAAGTAACAGTCACTGAAATGATCTCCTGGCTCTCGCCAAACCATAGGTATACCAAATGTCATCTTATCACGTGTTCCCTTTGTGCACATCCTTAAACCCTCAACATACTGTTTTCACACCTTATGAGGGCCCCAAGACTAATCTTGATCACCAAGTTTAACTTTAAAATATGCCAAAAAGGCTTTCTCTACAAATGTGCTGATGTTCGCCCTTTGACCTATTTTAGTGTAAGTAAGCTTAAAAATTGAAGTCGACCAAAAATGCAAATTCAATGTAATTGTAGTGGTCAGCAACACATTGTATCAGTTGTTTTTGGATTGTGTGTTTTGAGTTATCTAGAGAGGGCAATAATACAAACACTGTATATCATACAGCCATATTACAAAAAAATACAAGCCAACCTACTGCTGAACAGTTTGACATAATTTCAAAGTAATTTAAAAAGGTCTCACCAGTCTGAAAGTAAGTTGATCTAAAGTATGAGGAAAAAAATAAAAAAGTAACAGAGCAAGGCTAGTTCAGATTGGTGGTGCACTTACCGCTTCCTTGAACTGTGCCCACAGTTTGGGCACTACATGTAGTGTCTTACCTGCGGCCACTCATAGGGAGTGAATGGGGTGGCAGTGAGCAATTCAGTACTGCCTATGGGAGAAGTTTACCACCCACCAGCAAGTGTAGTTCTGCCTAAAGTTAAGTTAAAAACTAAAGTAAAAAAAAAAAAATGACACGTACCTCCGTAACTTCTATAGATCCCTCTGGACAGCCCTGTGTCATCCTGGTTTCGCACTCCGTCTGCGCCATGGGGCTTCCTTCTTCTTGAGTCCTCTACCTACGGCACCCGATCTTGCACCTGCGCAGTGCAAGATCATACAATATTAAATGTGTATTATATACAATGATGTACAATATTTATTTATATATATATATATATATATATATATATATATATATATATTCAATATACTGTTGTATATGTTAAAAAAAAGTGCCAATCTCACTGCACATGGCCCTTTTTTTCCAATGACAGAAAAGCCCCTTCTCCACATGCCCAGCTACATGAGCAGCCCAAGTCCTCCTGGGATTGGTGACACACATATCCCAGGAGGCTCTGTTCTCCCATTCAGTTAGAAAGACAGATAGAGAGGGGCTTTGGAAATTATACACTTTCATCAGTGAACCTGGGTGACCCAGCATACCTGGAATGAATCTTTTGACATCATATGCAATTTGTTAGCAAATTATTTCAATCCTGGACCCGATCCATTTCAGATTTTTTGGATCACCCGGGTTTATTGGTAAAAATGTATTCTCTGCAATATTGGAGAGCTTTAATAACTCATGTCCCATGAGTCTACCATATTGAACTTTTTCACAACTTTCTGAAATACTAAATTTTGGGTCTTTATTACCTGTAGGCCAGATTTTGCAAAATGAAAAGAAATAAACACTTGGAATATATCACCCTGTGTTTAATTAATCTATATAATATATGAGTTTCACCTTTTGAATTTACTTACCAAAATAAATTAACTTTTTAATGATATTCTATTTTATTGAGACACACCTGTAATGGATCATCATGCCACATGTGGTCACACATGACAATAGATACCTAAGAGAAGTATTTACTCTTTGCAGAGATAAAAATGTTCTTTACTTTTTAGTTTTCCACCTGATTGCCACTTTTGTATTGCTATATTTAAAAAATGGGGCAGATTTTGTTCCCCGGTAATCAGCCTTCTAAAAGTGGAGAATAGAAAGTACCATAATATCTCTAAATAGAATCAGAAGCTCCAGTATATCTGTTCTGTACTTTCTAAAGTGGCACACAACTCCAAAAGCCAAAAACAGGGGGGTTGCAAAAAATCACCACTATTGTGGCCTAAACCATCTGGTGACCTCTGACGTGGCTGTCAAGCTCGGGCAAAGAAAACTGCACACAGCAGCTAAAATTAATTTTGATAAAGTAGGTAAATTTTGGCAAACTTATTCAGAACCAGTACTATTCTGGGGACAAATCTGTAAAACTGAAGTCTGTGCTTGGAGATCAAATATGGTGATCAGTTCTACCTTTGGTTATTACAGTAGATGGTGTGAGCTTCCAAACATGGGGAGGCACTTAGGTCATCAGCATGGAAAATAAACAGCACAACTGCTGACTGAAAATCCTCAGGCACATTCGGTCTGTACTTTGTGTGGAGCTTTTCTTTTTTTCCTGTTTGGTTTGTTTGAGTAAACAGCCCCTACCAGGCCTGGAGAAAATTGGTTCCTTTGCGTGACAGGGCCGTAGGGCTGAGACGTGGGAGAAAGGCAGAACACAATGCTCATTGATATTCATGAGGTGTAAGGGAGTTTGTGTAGTGCAGGCTGTAGGGTCACACTGAGCAGAAGTTCAGCAGTCTCCTTTCACTGGAGGTTTCATCGCAGCCTTCCTGTCATTTATATCCATCTGTCTAGTGAGATGCCAGCACACAGGGACTTAGAATTGCCACAGAATCATTTCCATTCCTTGATAGTCTGTTTATCCTATTTTGCTAGTTTTGGAGGATAATGTCCATTTCTCTGTTTTTGTTAAAATTGATTGATTTTTATGTTTAGAGCAATTACAGATAATTATTCTTGCTTGTTGTAGAAATCTAAATCAACCCATTTTATCATTGACCTCTTGACAGTGCACAATAAATAGAAATGTAATGTTTATCAAGGTGTCTCGGTAGGTACCTTCCAGTACTGTGGCTCAGTAGTTTGCATGCAGTGTTGCAGCTCAGGAGTTGCCTTTCAGTGCTATGGCTTAGTAGTTGCCACAGATCACACTTTTACTTGCAATGCTTTTTACGGTTGTTAAAAGCATGTTTATGCAGCAGTGAATATGACTTTCACCAAATATTTACTAGTAGTGAAATATTAACTGTCATTTCTAACACATGTTCCTGGGATATTCTCCTGTAGTCAATGTGTGGTGAATGTCAGACTCTACTTTGGTAAATTACCACTGTAAAAGTTTCAATTAAAAAAAATACCACTTACCTTTACTTCTGCAGAGCACCCGATCCATCCACAACTGGCTTCCATTTGGTCCCGTACAGTCCTGGATTCTTCATCCTGTTGAGGAGGAATCTTCTTCCTTGTTTCTTTGGCCACGCAATTTAGAAATTGAATGGGACTGGAAGCCAGAAGAATGAAGAAGATGTTTCCTCCTGTAAATGTAAAAAAAAAAAATTGCCAATCTCACTAGGCATGCCTGAGATAGGCACTTTTATACATTGCGGGAAAAGCTCCTTCTGTGCATGCCCAAGATCCAGAACCCGGAAGCTTCCTGGGTGATGGAGGTATCCCAAGAGGCTTCGGGCTTCCATTCAGTCTTTACAGCTGCGGCAATAAAGAAGGAAGGAGAGGGGCCTCCTCACCTTTTTTTAAAAAAGACAAAGTTTTTATGGAAAAAAATGACTTAATATAAAAATGTTATC
>NC_092869.1:24614717-24627000 GCF_032062135.1 Pyxicephalus adspersus | reverse complement strand
TATATTACTGCAATATTTTTTTATTCCTTATCTTCATTACAAAAAGAGGGGTCATCGTAGTAAAGTCTCCAGTCATCAGATTTAATTTGGTGTTTCTTGAAGTCCTTGTATCACCATATTAATTATATGGTCTGTGTATGGACAGTGATGCCACTTGAGTTCCTCTGAAGCATCCCAAAAATCCATTCTGTACTTGTTAGTCTTTTAAACAATTTGGAAACACAGGGGTGACTTCATGTGGCTTACAAGCTGTATAGGTGCAGTTCAGTGTACATTGGGCATTATGGTTATACGTAAAAAACACACACACAGTTTACAACACATTACTGCAAGATTTTCATATGGTTTCCATCAAGAATAAAAAAGAATAAAGTGGATAATTCATTATTTTAACTGTCTGATGGGAATCGAGTTGAAAAAAAAAACCACAAGCATGCCAGAATATACAATTCTTTTCTACCATATTCCTTAATGGGGTTCCAGTTTTCAATCTTTAAATAGATCACATTTTTTTTTATATTTACTTTTTATATTTTACAATTATTAGTTATAACAAATACATAAATAATAAGTTGCCCTTTGTTATTTTAATTGATTTTAATCTGATCAGGTTGAAAGTGGTTGCAAATTAAAACTGTTAGATGAATGGTCAACATAGAGCCTAGTATATACAAGAAGACCTCCTGCCAAGTTTGAGCACAACCAACCAGTTTGTTTCATTTTTGGATCAGTAATTAGTCAGTTGGAAGTCTCACAACATGACACACACACACACACATGTACAATATTGTACCCTTCCAACTATTTGTTTTGGGGATGGGATCAGTGCTCCTGGTCAGATCAGTGCTCCTGGGGATGGGATCAGTGCTCCTGGTCAGATTCGCCTAATAATTTGACGTAACATGGACTTGTAACCAATATTTACCATCATTGCTGGCATGATGGCGCAGTGGATAGCACTCTGGTCTTGCAGTACTACATCAAAATCTCTGCCAGGACACTATATTCATTGAGGTGTTTATTCCCCTCATGTTGGCATGGGTTTCCTCTGGGTACTCCAGTTTACTCTCACATTCCTACGACATACTAATAAGTTAATTGGCAATACTTTGTAGGAAGCTCCTCCAAAAGACAGGTAGTGAACTTTGTAAAGGGCTGCATCCTATGTTGGCACTATATAAATACAAAAAATTACGGTAGTAACAACTACAGATGGTCCATATCTGATCAAGGACAGAAAATATGAATGTTTGATAATGATGTGATGGTCATCTTATGCTTCTTTGTTCCTGTGACACACACACCTGTTGTATAGCTTGTACAGTGCCTTCATCCTACAGCCTTTAGCACTGCTTAGTAATCACAGCAGGGAACAATATAAAACTGGCTAAGAATTTCCAACCCTTCAAGCTGACTTTTCTAACCCAAGATTGAGATTGTTTCTTGCAAAACTTACACATTTGATACAGGAATGCATCATAACTGTTAATAACATTTGCTTTCTTTGGCTATTAAAAAAAGCAGATTGCTTTGCAGAAAGCAGACTGTGGAGAGTTAGGTTTTGGCATGCTTTTCCCAGAAACGAATGGCTGGTTGTTGTTTCTTTGTAAAGCTCAGGTTCTTTCTGTGTATTGTTTAACATTTGCCCTTATCCTTCTTGACTGCTGTTCTAAAGTAATGATGCTCTGAGAAGCTGGCTGGAAGATTAAGGTAAAGTTCATATTTGGGCAAACCTAAAATTAATATATTCGGTGTACAGTATATGCCCGTTTAAACGTCTTTTTTCTTTTAAAGCGGTTCTAAACTGAAAATAAAAAAAACCAGCAAGAGGTAGTAGTATTTGATAAAAAAAAGCAATGGTCCTGATTTGTTAATGCTCTCCAAGGCTGAGTAGGACACACTTTCATCGATGAAGCTGGGTGATACAGGAAACCTGCAATGGATCTGGTACAAGATTCAAAACATTTGCTAGCAAATTACTTTAAAGAAATTCATTCTAGGTTGGCTGGATCACCCAGCTTCACTGAAGAAAGTGTATCCTCTCCAGCATTGGAGAGCTTTAATAAATCGGGCCCCATGTCTCTTTTGTCAAATAACTAACTCCCTGGCTTCTGGTGGCTTTGTGTTTTAGCTTTAAGCTGCACAGCGCATACACACAGAGCCAGTGGCCAAGGATAATGTAACTCTTGCACAGGAGTTACATCATCCAATCATTGAGGAGGATCACTGTCTCCACGGATGTCTGCTGTGGAGCTGACAATGAAGATGGCGCCTTCCATGCATGCAGCGATGACAGGTCCTGGACGCTGGGGGTGCCAGCACAAGGTAAGTACTGTATGTGACATAATCTGCTGTGCATACTTGCTGATTAAGGTAGAGGCTGAACACTGAGTTTAGTTCCACTTTAAAAATGCTTCCAGCTTATCAAAATGTACCTACTGATCTGTTATCCAGTGAACTATAGTAAGCTGACAAAGCTGCCTCTGCTGCACTGAAATCCAAGCATAATGTTGTCATCTGGGCCTGAAATGGTGCATGTATTGCAGAGGTGCACTGTATTTATGTATGTGCTTAACATTCAGTTTTAAAGTTTTATAACATATTGAGTTATAAGCAATGCTCAGTACCAATTTACTGCTGAATACTTGTACTTTCTAGTATACTAAGTAAGTAGTAGTAAGTTTGCATCTACAGAAGGGGAGGGCAGGGTAATTTAGTTCCCAAGGAGGTTTGGTGACACGTATGCTTAGAGATCTTATTAGCTTAACAGCTTGGCATGTCTTAAATATTATTATCTTGGTCATACAAATTCTGTGTGATAGTAACCCTTGTGGAGTGTATAGATGACATTTTATATATTTATTTATATCTTTATATGATTGGCAGTGTCAATGTTAAGCTCAACCACAGTCTAAACTTTCTAGGTTTTAGAGGAGTTGGAGTACTTGCCAGTTCATTTCATTGTTCAGTTTCATTGTCAATTATGTGTCCTGGCTCAGATTGTTTTCCCCTCGCTTCCCGTCAGGCCAGTATATGATAAAAATTCATCAGTAGTGATGGTTCCTTCTGGATTTGATAAGCATACCAGGTCTCAACCCAATCTGAGACAACTATGAACTGATATTTACCTTTCCAACCACTTGTTAGCAAGGTAAACATTTACAGTGACCCTGGTAATAAGGTACTGATTAGGCAAAGTATCCTATTGGCTGCTGCCAGGGGCAGTGAGCCTGTTATTAAGGTACACAGAGGGTAGCATTTGTCCACTCGATTTTTCAAATAGAAAATACAGGGGTTTCACTCAAACCCATGGTGGAATTAAACATGAACATCCTCCGTACCCTAACTTTTCAATGCCGCATTCAAAATTAAATCAAAGTGTGCAGAGTATGGCTTTATACAGAACAAAATAGCAGTAATATAAAATGTCTGGAATGCTAAGCCTTATATTAACGATAAAAATAAAAGGTTCCCATTTACCATACCTGCATATTCTCACTAATGACCCATATTTATTCTGTCAGAAAATAATTCTGTTCAAAGGGAGTAAAAAATTGGATGATGCTATTATTAATCCCCTGCTGACAGTATAAGCAGACCTGTATTTCTATGCAGTGCTGACAGTGTAAACAAAGCTGTATTTATGCATCTTGTCTACATACAGATCTGCACAACTCTGTGCTGCATATCAGTGGTGCACACTGCTGACAGACTGTGTATATATCACTGACAGCATGCAAAAAACTTCTGTTTATGTGTATATAGTCGCAGAAGTGCAATCATTATGTGGATATATGGTCCTGACAGTACAGCCAGTCCGGTATCTTTATGTATGCTGCGTTGGCAGTAAGAATAATAAACAGTGCAACAGCCCATTGTAATTAAGTTAAACAAATATATTATTATTAATGAACATTGTGAAAAGAACATGAAAAGAAAGATCTGACGCCCTCTGTTTGGAAAGAAACTTCAGATCTTTCTTTTTATGTTTTCCTCTGATAGATTCAGCTCGTGTAGCAGAACGAAGGAGTCAACAGATTGCTTCCAAATTGCAGCGCGTCCATTTAGCCCCCCCAATTATTCATGCCTTTGTGCGTCACGTCTAATAGATGGCGTTTTCTTAAGGCATGATGTATTTGTTGGAATCAAGGCCAGAGCTGCTTACTGCTGACATCTTAAATGAACAGTCCCAATTAGACTATATGGTAGGAAACATTAACATAAACAACAGATATGTTAAATTGTTTCCTAGTCGGAAAAACGTAAACCGTAGAGAGTTTAAAGAGGGAGTTCTGCTGGCATGTGTGGGGTAATTGTAGATCTGTTACATAATGTGAGGACTTTTACCAGTACATGTATTTTTTTAAATGAAAATGGATATATTTGTAGGGGTATATATATTTATATACCCCAACAAATATATCAATTTTCTTTAAAAAATACTATATACTATAGTAAATATACTTTCACTGTTGGTTTGAAAGTATATATATTTTCACACCAACAGTCCCACATATATTTTTCATGCAACTACTGATACCAATGTGAATGGTGATATTAGCTAGTTATACTTTTTTTGGAAATAAAGTAAGTACCTTTATTACCTTTAGTACCCAATCAAATGTTATTCTACTGTAAAAAAAAGTTGAGAAAATAAATAAATATCTATTTTTAACAGCTAGACAATCATTCTTTTTACTTCTACAGCCTTATAGTCTTAAGTCAATAAGCTGATGCAGCAACATGATCATCATGATGGGCAGGCAACCAGTGTTTAAAGGTTTTTTTAAAGTAGATCTAAACCCTAAATGAATAATATTTAGATCGCTGTTTACAGAACAGTGAATTTGATATTCATCAAATATTTTCTGGTGGAAAATGAGTCACTACCGTTTATTGGGAAGATTGTCCAGCAGAGAATGTTTGATGCATGTCAGACTGCTTTATAGATAAAGCCCTTGGTGTATGAAAACACCATTTTTAAAATATAAATACTTGTTTAACCCTTGTTTCTTCATCCTTTGTTGTATTGCCGTTTGTCTCGTTCAGCCTCTTTACAACCACATCCATTCTATATGCATTCTTGCGACAACAGTAGACCAAGCCTGCATAGTGTGTGCTGACATGGCCAGTTGCAGTCGCCTTCTGAATCTTTTGTGACAAGGTGACAACAATTTCAAGATGACAGCAAATCATTTCCACTCTAAGAAGTATCTGAACAAAGGTCTTCTTGGCACAATTACCAAGTATTAATATATTTTATGCAACAAATTTAAAAATACTGAAAATTGAGTGATTGGGTGTACATGTATGTGTGTGTATATATATATATATATATATATATGCAGTTAAACTGCTGACTTTCAGCTTTAATTCAGTGGGTTGAACTAAAAAAGTGAGGAACTAAAGCTTTTTTAAGACAATTACTTCATTTCAGGGGCTCAAAAGTAATTGGAAAAGCTAAAATGTTTGTTTCTAATACTTGGTTGAAAACCGTTTGCTGGTAATGACAGCCTATAGTCTTGATCTCATGGACATCACCAGATGCTGGGTTTCCTCCTTTTTAATGCTCTGCCAGGCCTTTACTGCAGCGGCTTTCAGTTGCTATTTGTTTGTGGGCCTTTCTGTCTGAAGTTTAGTCTTCAACAAGTGAAATGCATGCTCAATTGGGTTCAGATCAGGTGACTGACTTGGCCGTTCAAGAATATTCCACTTCTTTGGTTCAATAAACTCCTGGGTTGCTTTGGCTGTATGTTTTGAGTCATTGTCCATCTGTATTATGAAACGCTTCCCAATCAATGTGACTGCATTTAGCTGGATTTGAGCAGACAGTATGTCTCTGAACACCTCAGAATTCATTTGGCTGCGTCTGTCCTGTGTCACATCATGGATAAACAATAGTGTCCCAGTGCCATGGCAGCCATGCACGCCCAAGCCATCACACTGCCTCCGCCATGTTTTACAGATGATGTGGTATGCTTTGGATCATGAGCTGTTCCACACCTTCTCCATTCTTTTTTCTTGCCATCATTCTGGTAAAGGTTGATCTTGGTTTCATCTGTCCAAAGAATGTTTTTCCACAACTGTGCTGGCTTTTTTAGATGTTTTTTTTAGCAAACTCCAATCTAGCCTTTCTATTCTTGAGGCTTATGAGTGGCTTGCACCTTGCAGTGCACCCTCTGTATTTACTTTCATGCAGTCTTCTCTTTATGGTAGACTTGGATATCGATATGCTTACTTCCTGGAGAGTGTTGTTCACTTGGTTGGCTGTTGTGAAGGGGTTTCTCTTCACCATGGAAATTATTCTGCGATCATCCAGCACTGTTGTCTTCCGTGGATGTCCAGGTCTTTTGGCGTTGCTGAGTTCACCAGTGCTTTCTTTCTCATGATGTACCAAACTGGAGATTTTTCCACTCCTAATATTGTAGAAATTTCTCGGATGGGTTTTTTCTGTTTTTGCAGCTTAAGTATGGCTTGTTTCACCTGCATGGAGAGCTCCTTTGACTGCATGTTGTCTGTTCACAGCAAAATCTTCCACATACAAGCACCCTCCTCTTTAAATCAATTCCAGGCCTTTTATCTGCTTAATTTATAATGACATAACAAAGGAATTGCTCACACTAGCCCATGAAATAGCTTTTGAGTCAATTTTCCAATTACTTTAGAGCCCCTGAAAGGAAGTGATTGTGTAAAAAAAGTTTTAATTCCTCACATTTTATGCAATCTTTTTGTTCAACCCACTGAATTAAAACTGAACGTATGCAGTTCAACTGCATCTGAGTTGTTTCATTTAAAATTAATTGTGGTAATGTACAGAACCAAAATTTGAAAAAAAAGTTGTCTTTGTCCAAATATTTATGGACCTAATTGTACATACATACATACATATATTTGTTTACACCCATATATGCTGGAATATATTCTGATTAGATTTAAATTGAGGTATAAAATACAGGGAAATTAAATTGATTCATATATAAACCCAGGGCACAAAATGTGACCATCACTGCTGACATTCAAAACTGTAATCAACAGTAATGCAAATAAATGTTATTAGAATAAATACATCCATAGTATGTGTTCTTAAAAAGTTGGTTTTGATGGGTCACTTGCTCTTAAATGATCTTTAGTGCATTATTGTTTGCCACAGTAGATGATGGTTTGTCCTCATGTAAAGTGTGTAACAAACTCATGTTTGTCTCTGACAGCAAGAGTGTGTTACACACTTTATATGAGAACACAGTGTCATTTACTGGTGTGACCTGAGTATAAGCCAATTTTCTTTTTCTATTGACATTAGGAGGGGGGATTTAAGTTTATACTCAAGTATATACATACATAAAACTTCCTGCATGATCTACTACCTATCAATGATTGCTGGATACAACTTACAACTCCCCTGTCTCCATAGAACAAAAAGAACTCTTTATATACAGAGCTTGTCCATTCCTAATTTCACTAGAAAATCACTACCAATAGATTTCATTGACAATGAACTACCATCTGTATGTAGTTTAACACCACCACTAGGAATCCAAGTGTATTTCAGGAGGATCCACATTGGCCCATGTATTGCCTTATGGCTGGGAAGGTATAAAATGATCTTCCTTCGTCATTAGTACCATAAGACTATGGAAGCAGAAGAGAATCATAGATCAGTAGATCAACAGTAGATCAAGTCCACTAATTGCATGGAGAGCTTTCTGCCTGACTTTTTTGAGCTTGTTCTTTACCTTAGCTCAATGCTATCAAGTAGCCATGGCCGCAAACTTTAAATTAAACCATAACATATTTGTTAGATTCTTTTTTTACTTTTGCTTACATCTTGTTCACCTAACCCAGGACAGTGAGATGACATCATTAATGGAAATGTGAGGTGTAAGAAATGTAGTCTTGGCATATCCTAAATCACTCTCTTTTTTCCTACAATAAAGAAACATTTGAAGTTTGCAGACTGTAGAGCCTGAGTACACAAACAAGGACACAACTGTTGTCTCTCCCCCACAGATGACTTTATCACCCACTTCTGCCTAGACCTTTAACCTCTTGCATAAGCCTTGACTTTGTTAAAATAATACAGTGCAGTGAAAGCAATTCAAGCAATACATACAGTGGAGCTATGCACTCATTACAATTGGAATTACTGAGCCTGGTGTTAAAAGCCTTCTGATTAGGACTCACATTACCTTTTATGTCATGTATTTTAGTAGGACCATTTAGGAATGTATTATAGGTAAAGATGAGCAAAATTCTTAAAATTCACTCTTTTTGGGAATTTACCCAATTTGCCCATCCAGTTGGTAAATGAATGTCGATCACCTTGTACACATTTTCCCATGATGCATTAAAGGGTTTTTTTTTTCTCCCCAAAAATGCTTCTTTTTTTTGTCCAGTTTGACATGAACACATATTTAAAAATAAGGATATAAATTTTATTGGGGGCATTTTTAATTTGGTTTCAGCAACACTGTTCTCCTCTTTCAGAAAGATTCAGATGACTTGAAAGAATACAAGAAAAGCTAGATCCCCACAGTCTCGTCTGGGCATTGATAATGGAATAAAAATTAATATTTTTATAAATATCATTGTTGCCTTGTAAAAAACCTAGACTTTAGGGACTGGATAATGCTACCTGCTTTGGGAAAACAGTGATTTAAGGGCGTATTCCAGTTTGAATTATTTGAACATGTTGTAATACACCTCAACACATCATTCACCTTTTTTCACAGACCATCACATATTGTATTTATCATAGAGCGCTGTAATGCAGTCACTTTTTTAGGTACATTTTGTGCTGTTCAAAATGAAAACCATTCATTTTGTGGTACTAAATGTAAAAAATAAAAATATGTCACCAGGTAGGCTCCTTCTGCCATAAAATAGGCATACATGCCTGATAGGAATGTTTTTTTTTTATTTATACCTGCCCTTGCTTTATCATGGTTGCAACCATCTTCATCTGCTCCTCTTCTGGTTGTCAGATCTGGCTATCCTGATTGGCCAAGCTGAGATGACATGTCTCCTACACATGGGATTTTATTAAGTCCCATCAGCCTCGGGGGAGGCTCGGATGCCCTGCACATTCTGGCATCCTGCAGTGAGCTGCACATGCTCAGTTAAGCACACTTTAAAAAAAAGATTGGGAACAGGCAGGTTTGTTTATTGCAGAAGAAGCATCGCCTGTCTCTTCTGCAATAAAAAAAATCCTGCATGATCAGAATTTTTGGAATGCAGAACTATAATTCTGCTTTTACAGCGTGCATGCGTTTTGGTGGTATGGCAGTGTGCTGCATTGCCTATTCAAATTGCAATGTTGTGCACTGTGGTTCATGAAGCTGTTATTCAAAATTGTATGCTAACTTGTGCATTTTATGATGTGGTAGGTAAGTGTAAAGGGCCATAATATATCAAACAGAAGTTACTACGCTACTTTACGTTCCTTTATAACATGAACCCCATCATCTCTACATTGGATGCCATCCATTGTATCAGTTAGATGACCTAGGTGACTGTGGTCTCCTCTCTGTTCCTGATGTCAGCATGCAGGGATGTGTCTGTGACATCTGGAGACCTTATGTAACAGAGGAAAGGGGAAACAGTTTGTAGGCTTCTGGGGGTCGACGCGCCTCATTAACCCAGCGAACTCTGATTTACATGGGGTCAGAGGTCTCTGTATGCTCACTTGGAGGCTAAAGAAAGTATTAGACATAAAACTGATAATCAGCCATTGGTTAACCCTTTATTTTGGGGTAAAGAAAAAACAGTGAATAGGTCAGGTAGGTCAGGTACAGGAGAATTGATGCTTCACTTTAGCTGATCTCTGAACTGAACAGTTATCCTGAGCTGATATAATACTTACACGGGCTTATTCAATCACAATGTGTGTGTGTCTGTGCGTGTGTGTATATATATATATATATATATATATATATATATATATATACATTCACATTGTGATTGTGCCACTGTTGTAATATAACAATCAATTAAATGTCTTCTAACATTTGCTAATGTCTGCCTTAACATCCACAAACTTTATAGTTCACTTTATATAAATCAACAACAGGAAAAAAATACATATCTGAACTTCATATTAAGTGCATATATGAGAACTGTTTTTCATATATTTGATATTCCAATTACACAATTATTACTATATAGAGGCCTGGTTCAGGAACGATAATATGTAAGCAGGGCCAATGACACATCTATCATATCATCATCAGTGATGAGTAAAGGGATTGTGTATATAGCAGATGAATTTCTCATATTAGAAAATGGCTGATAAACTTTTTCTGGACTCAAACATGCTTGTTTTTCTTTGCAAAGGTGACAAATTGATGAACTATTCATTGGCAGTGATGACCAATGTGTATTAGAAAATTGTTTTTGTATTACTGACATTTGCGTGGCTGCACATAGATAAGTGCAAACATTGGAGCTTGGTTGAATAATGATTCTAAAACATACGTTATCTAGTAGTAGTAGTTACAATATCTAGCTGTTAAAGATTAAGACTAGCTACTTAATACACTAGTGGGTTGTATACCTATATGAGCAATTCCACCTGTCGTAGAATTTGTAATTTAGTCCATCCTGTCCTGAAATTTACATACCTTTAGGAGACAGGAAAGACGAGTTGGTGATCTGACATTTTCCTATTAAACCATCATAGCTAGGTCACCTTTGGTCTTGGTCTATGATTGGATAATGATGGAAAAGCAGCTGCATTGAGATGACTCATCCCTCTTCTCGTTCTACTCTCTTCTTTCCAGCTTATGTACATTACAGTGTACCAAATCAGCCCCATGTGCATCCTTTTCCATTTTTGGCTTAAAGGAGATAACATAAGGCCAATACCACTTGTCAAGTACAAATATTTTTCAAATAAAATTAACCCTTCTTATTTTTTACCTTTTCTGATTCCTCCTTTCCTTCTCACCAAAATGCTAATGAAAATAAAAAAAGGCTTTTGTATATTCATTACATACTTGATTTTAGATACAGTGGCATTGTCACTAAGTCTCTGCAATGTAGGCAGATCTTGGGTATTGCGAGTGGTCAGCAGGGTTCTATACAAAGCTCCATGAAAACAGAAAGCTGCAGTGACTCCTACATGTGATGCTGATTCTCCATATTTAAAAAAATGTAATTTAATCATTAAAAGGGTCAGAGGGCATAAGGCTTAGGAGGGATAAAGATCTAGATGATGCTAGTTTTTTTAAGTAATGGGCTGGGCTTTATCTGAATTGCTGTAGCTTCCAATGTATGGGAAATCAGAGTAAGCAATTTCAGTACACATGAGAAGAGTTATGTACAACTGTACAAGACTAAAGCAGTTCAGCTTAATACATTTTAATTAACACATAATGACATTAATGGGTGTATGTAGATCTGCCCGGATTTCACCTTTAACATATGAGTATATTATTATATCAATTATAGTAATATTAAAAATAATCAGTAGCATGTTGTGATCCATACAAAACGTTATCATATCATTTAATGTGTCACATCAGCACAGTCAGATCTCTTCATTTCCTTTATTGTATGGTCACCATTCATGATCAATAATCAACTTAGATGAGCTGATTGCAAAATCCAAGCTGTCCTGAGCATACATTGCTTTGATTATCTGTGGAGGGTAATCTGATCCACAGTCATTGTAACAGACCCTGGCCGCCTATCGTCTCCCCTGCCCCTTATAAAAACCTCCTTTGGTTACATGGGAACATCTTTAACACATCAGCTCTTGTTACTCCCTGGGCGCCTGTAGAATGGGCATAAATGGAGATTCCTAGAGTTTTGTAGCTGCCAGATATTTAGGAGCAAGGTCAGGAATCAGGATGCTTATAAAACTTTACTTGCCTTTTGCCAGCTTTTTTTTAATACATTTCCAGTGCTATTTAGTCTGTATTATATAGGGTACACTATATATACTCAATATCACTGGATGGCAGGCGCAGTGCAGAAATATTGTCTCGTATGTAATTTAGGTTACCAAGTTCATTTTAACACATATGAAGCAACTCTAATTTATAGTTTAAAAAAAGAAGTAATTAAAATGGAAATAATATACCCTATCTGAAAGGTACAAAATACTTCATTATCTATCATTGACAAAATTTCTTTGACCACCATGCAATCTGACAGTCAGCAGAAGAACTTGAGTATCATACTTGGGAAATGTAATGCAGAATTCTAGCAAAACTTTAAAGCAGACAAATTGCCCCTAAAATGATAAATTAGAAAACCTGCCTGTGCGGCAATATGCACCATCAAT
>NC_092869.1:24576454-24614082 GCF_032062135.1 Pyxicephalus adspersus | reverse complement strand
ACAGAATAATTTCCATGGTGAAGAGAAACCCCTTTACAACAGCCAACCAAGTGAACAACACTTTCCAGGAGTTAGGTGTATCGATATCCAAGTCTACCATAAAGAGAAGACTGCATGAAAGTAAATAAAGAGGGTGCAGTGCAAGGTGCAAGCCACTCATAAGCCTCTTAATAGAAAGGCTAGAAAGGCTAGATTGGACTTTGCTCAAAAACATCTAAAAAAGCCAGCACAGTTCTGGAAAAACATTCTTTGAACAGATAAAACCAAGATCAACCTTTACCAGAATGATGGCAAGAAAAAAGTACTGAGAAGGCGTGGAACAGCTCATGGCCCAAAGCATACCACATCATCTGTAAAACATGGCGGAGGCAGAGTGATGGCCTGGGCGTGCATGGCTGCCAGTGGCCCTGGGACACTAGTGTTTATCCATGATGTGACACAGGACAGAAGCAGCCGAATGAATTCTGAGGTGTTCAGAGACAAGGGCCCTGATTTATTAAAGCTCTCCAAGGCTGGAGAGAATACACTTTCACCTGTGAAGCTGGGTGATCCGACAAACCTGGGATGGATCTGGTCCAGGATTCAAAGCATTTGCTAGCAAATAGCAAATGACATTGAAGAAATCCATTCCAGGTTTGCTTGATCACCTAGCTTCACTGGTGAAAGTGTATTATCTCCAGCCTTGGAGAGCTCTAATAAATCAGGCCCATAGACCCTGATTTATGAAAGCTCTCCAAGGCTGAACTGGGTGATACAGCAAACCTGGAATGGCTCTGGCCCAGGATTCAAAATATTTGCTAGCAAATAGAAAATTATTTTTAAAAAATCCATTCCATGTTTTCTGGCTCACCCAGTTCACTTCTGAAAGTGTATTATCTCCAGCCTTGGAGAGTGTTCATAAATCAGGACCTTACTGTCTGCTGCAATCCAGGTAAATGCAGTCACATTGATTGGGAGGTGTTTTCATAATACAGATGGACAATGACCCAAAACATACAGCCAAAGCAACCCAGGAGTTTATTAAAGCAAAGAAGTGGAATATTCCTGAATGGCCAAGTCAGTCACCTGATCTGAACCCAATTGAGCATGCATTTCACTTGTTGAAGGCTAAACTTCGGTCAGAAAGGCCCACAAACAAACAGCAACTGAAAGCCGCTGCAGTAAAGGCCTGGCAGAGCATTAAAAAGAAGGAAACCCAGCATCTGGGGATGTCCATGAGTTCAAGACTACAGGCAGTCATTGCCAGTAAAAAGTTTTTAACCATGTATTAGAAATGAACATTTAAAAAAAAAAAAGCTTTAGGTCCTTACATTTTTATGGAATCTTTTTGTTCAACCCACTGACTTAAAGCTGAAAGTCTGCAGTTCAACTGAATCTGAGTTGTTTCATTTAAAATTAATTGTGGTAATGTGCAGAACCAAAATCAGAAGAAAAGTTGTCTCTGTCCTAATATTTATGGACCTAACTGTATATAAATATTTACAGAGATGTATTCGTGTCTTTCATATATTGCTTTATAGATGACCTCATAGGTAGATTTTATATTACACCATATTATATATGTTACTCCATAATAATACAGTAGAAAATAATTAATTTACGTTTATTAATTAGTTAAATTAATTTCACTGTTTAAAAGTTAACTATATTAAATATATTGAAATAACTCAAGATCATCAACCACAGTTATCAAATAGCCTACAAAGAGAATTCTTAAGTTCAATGAAGAGAGCAACATCCCACTTTCAAAATGTCAGTGACAGTATCCAGTTGATTTGCATTGATTTCTTTCATTTGAAATTCACTTTGGTGAATAAGCCCACAGTGGGAGAATTTCCTATGGACATACACAAGCAGATAACTTGTGCAGTACAGTCAAGTCTCATTATATTGGCATAATGATCAAAATGCTATTTCAAATAAACTAGAAACAATCTTTCCATCAATGAGCAAAAAGAGGGACCAGGAGTGTAAAATGACTAAAAGCCAGCTTAGCCTTATATAGTCTTATATAATAATTTTTAATAGCTTGTATAGGAAGCATTCAATGTTTCTTCTTTAAAATGGAATCCTATGCAATGAAAAGAAAAGCTGCACACTAAAACATTTGTATTTATGTCACTCTGCTCCTCCTTTAGCATATTCCTTGTTTTCACATGAGCACTGTAACGCACCTGATTGGCTCCTTGTGCCCCCCTCTAAACTTTGCAGTATGAGGAGTGGAAGAGACTAATACCATGTCAAATGAAGGTAATTTAAGCATGCATTTGAGGATGTATGAATTAGTACTGAGCTGTGCTAATTATTGGTGTATTGTAAATATTTACTATACACAAGATCCCCCCAATTTTTTCCCCTCTCCACCAGAGGTGTTGGAAATGCTTGATGCTAAAGGTGCTGGTATTTTAGGACAGATTCTTCTACGCCCATGATGCTACTGTCAGTATGGCAGATATATATTTATATGATGTTTATGAAATACTTGTCCTCCCTCTGTTGTAAAGCTGCTTGTTTCATACAGTTAGTTTGCAAAAATTTTATAAGAAATTTAGGCAATTTTTATTATTACAAAATACAAAAGACAGTTGAGAAAAAAATGCCAGACGGATTCAGTCAAACTGTGATTATACTATTATACGGTTATATAACTAAATACCTTACAGTATCCTCACACCTTTATCATTCACAGAAAGGCTGTTACTCCGTGTATGCAACACGTATCTATTTTCTGTCTCATGCTCCAAGGAACATCAATGAGCCATGCCTGTTAAAATGGTCACTTAACTTTAAGGTGAAGTTGTGTTATTGACCATAGCATTGAGTGAAATGAACTTTTACCAAAATTTCACTGACTTTACTAACATATTTCATATAAGGTTTTATTTTATGCTTTTTTTCCATCTCTATACAAATAAAACAAAATGTTGTTTTGTACATAAGATTGTCCAGCATGGAAATAATTATTACATGGTAAAAATATTATCTAAGATACATGACTGCTTGAGCTGGAAAATAAAAGACGAAAGCCTGTATGCTGAGCAGAGATCATAAAAAGGTTTGTTCAAAGGCTGAAACTACATAAAAATGTGGACTGCACCTTTATACTCGTGTAAATCCCTCTACGACCATTAAACACAAAACAAGATGGTCCCTGCTGCTAAATTGGAGTCCGGAGGAGTCGGAGGCAGCAGGATCTGAGGAATAAAATTCCAGACATGGCAATGTGAAACTTGCCACTAGCTGAGTGCATCCTGTCCCCATCCACGCTCTGCAGGGAAGACTGGGACCGGCGGCTTACTCAGAAGCCATCACTGAACTCCATTGCTGTATTGTGTGCACAATGCTGATTTCTTTGGGTATAGTACATATATAGTACATATATGGTGCAGCTGTGGCCCCCATACCCACCATAGAAGACTGGCACCAATCACACATTAAGTATATGCTAACCATAGGGATTAGGTGGAGGTATGGGGGTATATGTGCATGGCTATTTCTACGTCTATCATAAACCATTAAAACCATGACCTCCAATGTACTGTAATTCATAATGACTTAATTGTTGTAATAAATGGGGGTACATTATTATTCAGACATACAGTATCCTGGTTTTACAATCACTACCTGATTACCTTAATAGGCCACAGAAATCATTCTATTGAATGCTCCATTTCCTTTGTCAGCCTATGCTGTTTCCCATCAGCAATTTTATAAGCTATCCTTCCAATTTTGGAAACATCGGTCATGAATAATGGACTTATTTATGGCTATAGGCCATTCTTTGTAGATTAAGTGGATATGTCAAACAGGACCACAAAGGCCAACTTATTTCAAAGTTGAAGTCTATTTTTTTTTTGTCTCAGTTCTGGAAATACAGTTGGAAGAGAGGACATCTCTCCATTGTGAGAGGAACTTCCCTTTGGGGAGTCTTCTCAATCGCTGTTCTATCTACAACCAGCAAACTTCCAAACCAGCATGGTAATGGCTTTACTTTATCGATGGTGGTAGTTGCCACTGTGGCAGGATTTGAGATGAAATATACCCTGCAGGGACTTGCAATAAATTATTTTATTATTTATTATTTTTGTTGCTTGTATATGGTTGATTGGCTAACAGAAAAAAAAAGTTCTTTACTTTGCAAACTGAATTATTCTCTGGGTAAAGAAAATGCTTTGTAAATGTGGTGATAATTCACTTTGCAAAGATTGCCCTATCCCGTGCATGGAAATCCAAAAAAACAGGCTTGGATGATTGTGGTCAGCAGAGCTTCATCTCATTTGCAAAGCTAAGTGAAAGATCCCTTGCAAGGTAATCACTTTGTTAAGTGAACAGCCTATATCTTCAGTAAATCACCCCAATATGTTTACAGCTGTTCAACTTACAGTATATTAGTCATCAAATGCCTCCTAATAATGTATTTTGATTATGTTTAGATTTCAGATCCAAAGAAACAAGACTGATCCATCCAGTTATAAGAGTCTAGGAGATTGCTTCAAGAAGATTTATCGTAGTGAAGGGTAAGTGTATACTTCCCAAAACATTCTATTTACCGAATGCTACTCCCCCCCCCCCCCCCCTCTCTCTCTCTTTGACACCAAGAAGTGCAAACAGTGATAGGTATAGCTGTGTAAGTGCACTTTTTAAGCAATCTTATCCGTCACAAAAAAATTTGTCAGTTTCCTGCAATAAGAAAAGAATACCAACCTCTCTGATGGTCCATATCTTCTACTTTCCCCTTGTACCATGATGTGGCCTCTATACAGCATTTTAAAATTTTTGGTTGTATTGCCCTACCCCATGCATGTACCTCCAACCCCTATGTCACTTTAAGACAAAGTAGTATACTAATGGTTAGAGAATGGAACCTCACAGTGTGCGGAGAACATCTGACGCTCTTGAAAGTGTCAAATACTGATGACCCTAATTGAGGCAGCAGAGCTTGAACAAAGAGATGGCAGGAGACAAGGGCCATCAAATAGGTGATATAGCGCCAATATTTTATTGAAGAATATTACATTGGTGGATCTGAATATATTATAAATAAAAAAATGCAAGATTTAAACATTTCTCTTTAGAAGCTTGGAAGAATAATAATATATGTTGTTGTCAGTAAATAGCTGTGTAATATGTTGTAATAAGATATGTAATAAATGTACAACCTTTTACAATTATCAGTCAGCGGTGTTCTAGATTATGTTACATAATTAACCAGTTCCAGACTCACGACTGATAAATGGATTTAAGTTGAGACATCTCTACATACATTTGGTTACCAGCTGTCAAACAGCCATTTTATTTGTCAGGAATGTTCAACAACTAGCTGCCTAAAAAACACCCGGTACCTGATAAAGCATAATGCCAAGTTAGTATAACATTGAGGGGATCCATTACTTAGGGGAAGGACAGAGAATGGTAACTGTACTGGATATGACTGCACTTTCATACTTGTTCTCAAACAAGTATCAACATATATCTTTAGCACATATTGGTGCACAATTTTTCTACCAACAAAAGCTTTCACGACAATCTAAAATGATACCTATGGAAAGATGTTACATAACCCATATCTAAAGTTACAAGAACAATTTAGGAATACCCAATAGCAAAGTTAGCAATGAGGAAAAAGACATTTACCCCTTGTAGGGCATGGATGAACTCTGCAGCTTTGGATATAGGGGTCAACACTAAAAGAATAAGCCAGGGTTCTGCAAATTTTAAAATAGGCCTTGTATGGTCACTTTGTAATGTCTTTATGAGACATAGAGTCGAGCTGTCCATTGAGGCATTCCAATAAATTAGACAGAATGTAATGCTTGCTGGTTGTACTGTATCAATAATGAGAAGGAAAAAGAGTCACTCTGGCACAGGATCACATAGGGTTGGGGTTGGGTGTATTTTGTAGTCTGCAAAGATAGCTGGGATCAATGTAACTGTGAAGAGTATAGCAGCATCAGAGTGCAGGAACATAAAAATTAGACACCGCTGCAAAGTGCAGTGAATACGGTTTCTGTAGTTTCCTCATTCCAATGTTTAGCCAAATAGCTTTTTAAGGTATAGAAAAACTCAAGGAGAAAACAAAATAAACATGCTTTAGGTTTTCCTAATTCAGTTTGGTTTTCAAAATGTCAATCTTTAAGATCCTGGTACTAAAAGAAGACACGAGACACAAGAAAACACAGTCAAGTGTGCAGCTTGATCCATCCTTCTTAGGTTACTGGGTGTAAAATAATTGTGGGCTGCTGCATGCCGTCACAATAAATATGACAAGTTGTCAAAAAGGATTACGTTTATATACACACTGTATGTTGGCACTTCCGAGTTCTTATCAAGCCTTTTCTTTACACTGACATTTCAAAAACAATTAGGACCATTGTGTACCCCCATGCAAACTCCTGACATTCCTACTTAAACACTTTATGTTGAATAAGGAGAGTGCAGTGATGTGCAAGTTTATGTATAACCATGGAGTAAAAAGGATTTGAACCGACACGTTTTTATTGCTGCTTATGTCCCTGCTATTCAGACTCACCCTCCTTATTTACTTGGCCATTATCAACAGGCAGAAGGTGATGGGTAATCCAAAAAAGGACAGCTGTCTGACAGATTTGTAGAGAATTCACCCACTTCCTTTTTGTATTTTGGGACAGAAAGTGAAAATAAATATCCCCAAGGACAAAGATAGAAATAAAGTTAAAAAAGTAGTGGTTTCTTCTTATCCTTTAAAATGCACTATCCACACGACTGAACAAGCTTTTCCTAATGGGTGCACTCCATTTGCTAAACATTGATTTTTAATTAGTTGCTATGGTTTACTACATAGCATTGCTAGTTGCACTGTTGTTAAATGAACCCTGCTCTTTCCATTTGGGAGCATCTGTAACTTGTTAGTGAGATGATCACCCAGCCGATCGTTAAACAATGTCTAGGGCCCGTACACAGCCATTTATCCTAGGCAACAATTATCTAGCTTCTCCTCTGCTTCTAAACCAGGGTTCCTCTGGAGATTTCTTGGGGCTTCTTGAGCAATAAGCAACTTGTGGCTCTCAGGTCAGGATAACTGACACCAATGATTTTTTTGGCTGTCTGCAAAGATGACATTCTTCCCACTGTCCAGCAATGTAAGAGGCATTCTTCCCAATGACCACTACCATAAAGTACTGTGATCTGTATATAATAATTATATCACAGGTTCCCCGGAGACCTGGAAGTTTTTTTAATGGGTTCCCCTATCTTAAAAAGATTGAGAAAGGCTGATCTAGTGCATTGAAATAGCTTAAAAAGGCAAACTTAAATCCAATTGACTCAATTACTACTCATTACTGGTCAAAACTTAACTCTTTCACCCCCAATTTCAGATATTATTTTTGGAGCATATGTGCACATTTATTTTCAGGTAATGGTAGGTAGAATAAGGAGAAAGCAAGGTAAATACCTTATGATTACTATTAGGATTTACTGATGCTTAGAGAGCTTATTTTACCCTGCATAGACAATGCCTGGGAACATGCAAAACATTCCAGACATCTAATCAATCAATATTATTTTTAGGTACTTTTGACCTCATTTAGTAAAGACTTAGGTCCCATGAGACTATCATTTTGTTAAATTCCTTTTGGGGAAATATATACCAATTTCTTGTTTGCATTCTTTTGACTAAACAGCACAAATTCCCACTGGCACTCTAAAACCTGGAGGAGAACCTTCTAGAAGACTGGAAGCTGTTTTAGCCATCATTACACCTATGGTTTTGGAATGAGATTTCCGCCAATCTTATATAGATGTGATGGCCAAGTGCCTATATAATATGTATGAGGTCCCACCATGAAACTGTATGGCACATCAACTTTTGAAATGGCAAAATACTTTGTGAAGTTTCTTTTAGGTAATAATTGGCAATAATAAATAGTAAGTTGGCAATAATTTAATGAATATTTAAAATAATATTAATAATAATAATAATAAAAAATAATAATTTTCTTGGTAAAATGTAAAGCTGAAAATGGACATTGGTGGGGAGGCTTATTTTCTGATCCTGGCAGCACTGTATATGAATTCATTATTGGGTTATACTAACAGTACATTTATATATAATATGAGGGTGGGTGGTTACTGGTTTAGAAGTAACTTTGTCATAAATTTTAGCAAGCTTTGAAGCCCTACAGTATATTCAGTTGTAGGTCTCTAGTGTCTGTATGTTCATTCACTGGCCCATAATTATTGATATACAGACAGCAGTGTTTTGTTCCATGGAGAGGAAATGTTCTCACCAATATATTGTAATCTTATTAGGCTGTCATTGCTGTCATTAGCTGTCAAACTCTCAGTTTTCCAGCATGACAGATCAACATATATAGATGCTAGATTGTTGCCCAAAAAACTAGCATCTGTACACAGCTTTAGGATACTGCTGTGCGAGAAGTTGCAACAGATACTCAGTGAAGATTGTTTAAATATTCCACAAAATTTGGGGCTCATTCAAAAAGTAATGGCATACTGTTCCGTGATTTAAAATTTACAGCAATATGCTTTAGAAAGCTGAGAAAAGCTTATTTTCTGAAGAGAACCTGCAATGGGGGGTCCTTCTGACCCTTCTTCAGTTCTACCCGTACCTATGCAGTAACTTTCCATAGATTTTATTGGAGCCAAATTCTTTCTGTAGTGATACTAGGTAGCCTATTTATAAAGGGGTAAACAGGTTGTTCACCAGAGTTATTATTATTATTAATATTATTAATAATAATAATAATATTACACAGTATTTATATAGCGCCATCATATTATGCAGCGCTGTACAAAGTCCATAGTCATGTCACTAGCTGTCCCTCAAGGGAGCTCACAATCTAATGTCCCTACCTCAGTCATACGTCTTTAATACAGTCTAAGGTTAATTTTGGGGGGAAGCCAATTAACCTAACTGCAGGTTTTTGAAATGTGGGTGGAAACCATAGTACCCGGAGGTAACCCACGCAGACACAGGGAGAAACTGCAAACTCCATGCACCATGCCACTCCTGTCCGAGATTCGTACTCGAATACCAGTGCTGCAAAGGCCAAAGTGCCGAGCCACCGTGCTGCCCAAGTTACCTAAATATACATGACTTGGTCCTTTAGCTATTAGTGTAGGAAGCTATAGGGCTACTTTTTCATGTTAGCCATTTCAGAAAATGGAAACCAGTTGCTTTATTCAAGTAAATGGAACTTAGAGATATTACAGCACTTGTAATTCCACTTTTAGAAGCCTGATCATCAAGCAATAAAAACTTTTTAAGGTAGAGAACAAAAGAATGGAGAACAGTTATCTGGTCCCTAATTTTTCATGTATAATCCCTTTGGAGGTCGTAGACTAGGTGGGCAAGGGGGCTTGGGAGGGCAGGCAGGGATATTGCGTTATCAAAAATGTACTTGTCCTTTTAATTATAATCAAGCAACATGATTTGTGTTTATTTCCATTCAGCTGGTACTTTGCAAAAAAATATGTTTTATAGTATTGTTGTGGAGATATTGAGTTGTTTTCCATCATTCTTGATGTATGTGCATGTCTCTATAAAGGCAGGTAACATTTAGAGCCTGTGTACACACAGAGCAGGAGAGGTGTGTACGTCAGCTGTCTCTGTAAGACAGAGACTTCTCCAGGATTTTTCTGCTGGTTGCAGGAGTTTTAGGGTCCGGTTCGCACTGACAGCCACAGGAAAGTTAAGCTACTTAAGGCAGTCTATTTATGAAGGGCTGACAGCTTTATGGCAAGCATTAACAGATTGAATGTTTATTGGGGCAAATGTTTGTACGGAGGATTAGCCTAGAAACCTGGGCTCCGGCCTTTAGACATTTGCAAATACTCTCAGGGATCAGATGGTGTTAAATTTTCCTTTCTGAGTTTCCATCGCTATGCCCTTTACGTGCCACTATTGTTTTCTCTGAAGGACTGTTCTGTGTGCAGTGTCATAATAAGATATTAATGATGGTTTCCAGAAAATGCATTATTCCAGATTTCTCTTAGACAGGGTTCTTTATCTGCCAGTTTACTAGTCATGTGTTTTCCCGCTAGCCTCAACTGTGGTCCAAACAAGACCAATTCAACCGTGAGGCCAAGTCACAGTCTTAGATGTGCTAGTACCCTTTAGAGGCAGCATTGATCAGCTAGTGACCACCTTGTCTTCCTTGTATCACACGCTATAGATAAGGTGAGTCTTCAGGACTGTTCTGTGTACAGACTTCTCTTAGACAGGGTTCAAAAGGGTTCTGGCAGTACAATAGTTATGCACTTTATTGCTAGTCACAGCCATAGTCCCAATCAACAAAAATATAACAGTATGGCCAGGTCACGGTCTTAAGCTGCGTACACACTTTCCATTTTTGTCACTGGAAACAAACTTTCACAATCATTTCCAGCAGCAAAAGGGTGACACATGAACAAATGAGCGCTGTACACATAGCACTGTTCTGTTTTATGGAAAAGAGGAAAGAACAAGCGAGCGGCACTGTGCTGTGCTCTTCTCCACTGACTTGTACAGAGGTCATTTTCCGACGATCATTCACAAATCCATAAGGATGGATCTATAATTGATGTCAGGCAACAGCTATACACATTTCAAAATCATCTCACCTGTATACATAGCATTAGATCAGGTGGCACCCTCACAGTGAGTCGGCTTATCCCTTGCTATATACACATTATAAATAAGGTGAGTGTGTAGGTTTTCATCCTTTACTTGCCTGTAAGGGATTTTAAATGAGAGGAAGCTGGACATTTTGGCAAAATTTGCCATTGTGAAAAAGCAATAAATTCAATATGGAAAGGATCCACAAGCGATGGATCCACGGACGATGGACGACTAACGATCCTAATGAAAGGGAAGGGGGAGCCGCTCCGTTGCTCTCCCCCTCCCCTCTGCATAGGACAGAACGGTGCTGTATGTACAGCACTCGTTCATGCATCGTGCAGTGCTAGTCGTTGGAAGGGATCGTGACATCTGTGCTCAGAATCTCCTCCTGGAGTGATGCTGGATCAAAGATGACACAAAGATGTATATCAGCTTCTTCTGTACCTCTCACTTTGTGACTTGCTGACAACTTTCAATCTTGCAGTCTGAGCTTAGATGGGAAAGAGACTGAGGAAATGCTTCTGCCTGCCTGCAGAAAGCTGATAACATAATTTTAGACTAGCAAAGTCAAGGACTGCTTGTTAATGCTAAAAGGTGAAAGTCTTTGGACTCCATCTGACATTTACTTAAACATTCGGTGGTGGAAATCAATTACTGTCATTGAAACACATGGGCCAGGAAGGTTCCCATGAGGGAATGTCCGATTCCTTCTTTAAAATTTGAGCCCTTAGTGTGCTCAAATCTAACTCTTTAATGTGAAAACAGTTTATTTTTGTCTCTGAAGTTCAATACATGTGGTGTCAGCCCTGCCTACAGGGAACACAAATCTTTCCTCATCTCCGCATCTCCTCCTCGTCCACAGAGAACACAAATAGGTTTATAGCTTATGACATTTCTGGCAAAATAAAGAGATATTTTTTGCAGACAAAACAAACAAACATTCAATGGTATATTAACCAGACCAAAAAAATTATTATTAATAAAAAATAACATAGAAAAGTGATTGTTAAGGTTTACATGCATAGGAGACTAGGAGTGGTGTAACAGTAGAATATAAGTGTATATAAGTGAATATTGAAAGTGAGAGTAATGCCCTTGAAAAGGACTTCCTCAGTTTAATATAAAAGTGAACAAAAATGAGGAAAGATTTTTTAGGCCAATATTTGTATTACATTCATCGATAGGTTTCATATAATAATAACAATCAACAATTAATCCAGGATAAAGTACACAGAAAATTAGTTCTTGTGGCGTATACATAGGGTAATATTTATCACTGCAGAACTTGAAGCAAAGAGTTTTACGCGCAGCCGGAGGATCCAACGCGTTTCGCCCGACTGAGAGCCTCTTCAGGGGTAGCTGTGCTCTTAGCAAGGCAGTTGCAAGTATACAATACTTGGTTTACATGCATTTTATAGGTAAAACTCCAAAAATAATTTGAAAATATACACATTTTGACGGCTTGCACGACACTGCCCCTCCTGCAATCAGGCAGGTCATTATTGCAGAAAGTAACAGGAGATGTCCCTACTAAAAAAACACACTTACCTGCCTGATCACATATGTAGCTCAGTGTATCATGTCGGAAATATGATGGGTAGCCCAGCATTCCTCAGGGCCTCGAGGACTAATTGAATGAGTTAAATCATCCTGACCAATCATGATGGCTGAGGATTGGAACCAGAAAGGATAGAAGAAAGATGATGGCACCACCCCTGATGGAACGAGGATGGGTGAGTGTAATTGCAATCAAACCGGTAAGGGTGTTTCATCGCCTGTCTATTCTGCAACCTGTCTGGTCACAATGTTTTATTCCAGAGTTCAGTTCTCATATAAAGCAGGATACTGGTCCACTAACAGAAATAATTTTGACAGCTCTAATGCCGCCCAATAAGGTCTACATGAAGCTAAACTCTAAACCTCCCTCCCCTGAATGCCCAGGGGTCATTTTGGTTCTCTTGCAGCTTGGGGCTGTCCATTTGGTTCTCTTGCAGCTTGGGGCTGTCCAAAACAGAGTATTTCTGATCCCAGAAATACTCTGTTTTAAATCAGTCTGTACTCAATCTTTCATAGATAGCGCAAAAAGACGTCACCTATGGATAAAGATACAATGTCAACCTTAAAATCCATGCAGACACTGCATATGTATTGTACACAAAAATTATGCAATCATGATTTGGCCATCATGGAATAATATAACATTTTTTTCCCTTGATGTTAGTTTGCCATTTCTTTTCCTTATAATGGTAATTGCGTGATTCACCTGCCTGGAAGAAAGGCAGGAAATCTTGAAATCTGTACAGCTTTGCCCTCAGCGTCTTCTAGCCTGGCATCAGAAAGACATTAGCAGGAAGCTGCCATTCCTTCTGCCAGTTTTTCTCAACAGAAGCATTTGTTCTTTCTGTAAAGGCAAGCAAATATTTCTAATGCAGGTAAAGCTTGGTAGCAGAAGATTTATTGTGTGTCAACATGTGAGAGGAGGGGGAGGAAGAATTACGTAAGCAAATATGGGCAGTGGGTGTGGACAGATGGTTTTACCTGACAGGAGGATAAAGTTGGCTAGGAGGTGAATGTGAGGCCGGCGCTTTGTTATACTGGGTCCTGCTCCTGATGCCCACAGGGGGACATTTCCACCAGGAACCATGCATGGCTGATAAGCAATATGATGCTTACTTTGCAAAGCTTTATGAAGGAAATTATATCCATGCAACCAATCCAAAATCGCCTTCCATTTTTCTAACTATGGGAAATTTAAGTTGCTTCTACTGACTACTGGGCATTGCTTTTTGTGTTTAAAGTATCTCAATACAGATGAACCATATATAGTCAATATTTTTATTCCCTGAACCAGCAAAACAACAATGACCTCAATCTTTCTATCACCTTGCTTTCTTCTCCTTTCTGCATGCTCCTTGCTTTGCAGCAGGACTGACTGGCTCCTTTTGCTGCTTCTTCCTCTCCTGGTAAAGCTCTGCAGGAAAAAGATACTAATACAAATTCTAGTACATAATGTATAAATAAAGTATAAATGAAGAATTAAGCTCAGCTTTGGAGGTTTAGCTTTTATTAAATCTATATCCAAAGACAGAAATATATTATTACAGCATTTTTTCAGTACAGAATAATTTCTATTGATTATGCCAGAAATCATGTCCCCTTTATCTGCACTAAACTAAAATGTCAACCAGTGTTATTATCTTTTCCATTCATTTTCTTGTGTGTAATACAAAACAGGAGAGCAGCCTAGGGTGACAACGTGTCTGCTCCTTAAATATACAGGGACGGGGTGTTGTCATTTGAGAACATGGAGTTTGTTACTAGCAGGTTCACAAGGTGAAAAAAAAAGCAAAAAAATAAACTCTGATTATGAAAACAAGCATCCACCACATATAAGCACTAGTTTTCTGCAATATATTACATTTTTGGGTTTAGATATAGTTACATAGTAGTTACATAGTAGGTTAGGTTGAAAAAAGACGTAAGTCCATCAAGTTCAACCACTAGAGAAATAAACATATCCCAAATATAAAACCCTATAAGACATAGTTGGTCCAGAGGAAGGCAAAGGGAAGACTTTCACTTTGTTTAGGGTTGGCTGTCCCTCTTACCAGATTTCTTTTTTTCCCCCAGGCCATGGCTTGTGTGGCTTTTTCAATATTCTGTACTAAATTATTCCCCTTTATGTTACTTTTTTCAACTAAAGCTCCCACGGAATTTATAAAGACACTTTTTGCATTGTGGGATTAATAACAAAGTTAAGGTGGACTACATAGAATTGTGGACCATAAAAACTAATCTTACAGTTCACACAGGGCAACCGGTTTTACTAATCACAAATTAATGACATCTCATTGGTGTCTTCTGCACTTAGCACATCATTATTTTCTTTGCAATGCCTGGTAAATTAGCCTGGAAGAGAGTTTACTTATGGAGTGTTAAAAATTCTAAAAAGAGAATGAGCCGGCCTCACACAGCTGTGAGGGTAAGAGCCCATCTATTTCCATGCTGCCCGGCCCTGATGACAGATAAATGATGAGGGCTGACAATGCTGAAAGGGAGAAGGGTCCTCTTCCCAGGTGTGCTGTTTGTTCTGTAATGCTCTGATGTCCGTCTTTTCTCAGGTCCCACATCTAATGGGTCTCTGCCATTTTGTCCTTGCTGCTGTTTGTATTAGTTCAGGTTACTGCTACTTTATTCTTGTAGGCCCGCATCCTGCACTGTCTCCCTGTGTTCGGAGGGGGCAGGGTTGCTTTTAAGGAAATAAAGGAGAATCATATATTTCAGTTGTCAAGGGCAAATAAAAATCAAGTGTGGCCAGAAAAGTGGGTCTTAGATTTTTCATGCACAGAACGTTGGATGTTTTTCTGGCAGTTTCAGTGATAAATTAAAGAGGAAAGGCATGCTGGTAATTTCTTCATACTAGTAACTGTGCTTTCTTCCCAGTGATACATTTATCAACATTATTTATGTATTGTTCACTAGGAGTGGGAGATCATATAGACTGGGGTTTTTATCGAATTACACTCACGAATGTTGCAGAAAGTAGAAGAACCATTGCACACACTGGGGCAGTGACAAGTTAAAAAGATCCAACTCCAAACTGGATGTATTTTATTTAGGTGAAGTACAGGATATGTGAGGGTTTCAAGCACACTTCTTTTAAAGAGGTTTTCCAGACTCCTGCTTGGTTTTTGGGGGTCTCTGCTCACTTTGTGTCCAACATAGAACCATGGGGACCAGTGTTATCACAGTTCATTAAAGTAACATAAATTCAGCCTCATGGCTAAGTATGAGACCATTGGTGTCTGCTTTGTCTTGTTGGCTTGGTAAAGCACTAACCTACAACTAGCTTCTCTGACACTGTCTCCAGAGCTAAAGGTCCATTTGATCTAAATTTGGAGATCTTGGTCATCACACATGCTTTCTATTTTTGCTGCAGTTGGTTCCATGCTCCAACTCTGACTCACTATCTGAAATGTCAACCCCATCTCTATCTCTGGAGGAATCCCTTCCTTTTGTCTTGACCTGTCATGCTCTCCAAAGCCCTGTCCAGTTCCTGGCCTGGCAAAGGGAGTGTTTGGCCCAGCCCATCCTTCCAATATACTTCAGACTTGAATCTCAAATAAGGATCTTCAAATCTGCCACTCCTGTATACCATTCCCAGGTAAAATGGAAAATACTGTCAGATACCTAAACCTGGCCATACACTTTTCACTATACTAGGGACATTATTAGAATGTCCCTAGTAGTTTTTTAACAACTTTTTTGGACTTAACACTTCTGGACCTTCAACTTTCCACAGCTATTTCTAGTATGTAGTGTCGCATAACATAGCTAGTATGTTCCAGGGTGACAGTTCTGGAACACAGTTGCAGGAATTGGAAAGAGTGTGTCTTCCCATTTACAAAAAATCATGGAGTTGATTTAATAATAGAGTTTAGTGAAATATTTCACTTAGTTTAGTTAGTAGATAAGTATGATAAAGACTTTGAGGCATTATTCACATTGTACGGTCTAAATCCCTGTCGTAAATGAACCTCAATGATTTTAAAATTGGAAAACCTTGCTATGACATACAGTAAGTCTTTGAATTTTTTAAAGAGAAAATTTGGGCAACATAGAGGTTAGTAAACTTCTAATACTGACCAACCATACTAAACATCCATATCTGGTCAACAGGTTGACCTTAAAATATGATTTTTAAGCTATGCTTCACATGAAGTGATAGAAAACAACTCCCCAATGGGAAAAACAAAGAACAAAAATATTTTTTCAGCAGAGTAGGGTATAGGTAAAACTTGCAATGCTTTACTGATCTTCAGTCATTCCTGCCCCCGGAGATAGGTGTTTCTTGTCCTGGTTTTACCAGGATTGAAAAGTAAAGAATAAAAATCTTTTGCCCTGGAGTTAAGCTTCAGATGATTTTTTGGGTTGAGCTGACCAAATATAAACTGGTACAGCTGCTTGGTATAACAACTCATCTTTATCTATTAACAGGTTGCTTGGCTTCTACAAAGGAATACTTCCACCCATCCTGGCAGAGACACCAAAACGGGCAGTAAAGGTAAGTAACCACCATAATGAGTATGTTTTTAAATTATATAGTGGTTGCTATGGGCAGGCATTCATTTAAAAAATATAGTTTCGTCATAAACATGTCTGCCTTACTTTCAGTAACTAATCAGATGAAAACTTTTATCAATTCATTCGATTAGAAAAATGGCCATGGGGCGCTCAGGAAATTCTTTCTCAATTTAAATTTAAAATTGGTAGGGTGAACTAAATAAAGGGCATTTACTGATTGCGCTTCTAATCAGAGGAATGGGACCCCCCTTCTGCCCTTTAAATTCTTTCCTCTTTCTCTTTTTCATTTCACATAAAAATGCTTCTCATACGTACCAATAAAATGTAACACAAGAACAAATTAACATGGTAAACCTCAAAGGAATTATACCCTCTCATTTTAATCAAGATGGATTTACTTAAATTTACACCAATAATAATATTAATATTACACTTTCTGTACTTAAGTTAACATTGCATTTAATTGGTCATTTCTATTTTACCCTCAAGGTAAATGAAACCTATTGTAAAACAAATAGTGATAAAAATTCACGTTGTCATGGATAACACCTACACTTTTTATTTTCCCTTCATCCCCTAGTCATACCTTTTCTGTGTTATTTATGTTTTCTTTTTGATTGTGCGGTTAGTAATATTTTTGTTTCCGTGTTTGTTCTTTGTTTTGGGACATGAAAATGTAACCCACAAGGATTATGTAAACCAAAGAGCTTACTGTACACAGCCAACAAAACCTAAATGGATTTCATTTTCCCTTTTTTAGTATAACTAACAGGGTTAAATTCTAGCAGTTGTCAGCTAACAGGGGAATTGACCTCTGACCGAATCATCAGAGACGTTTGTTAAATAAAAAGGAAACTAGAAATTCGTCTCCTGTTCTGTAAAACAAATTCTCTATTTACATGTCATGCAAAGCTTTACTTTACCTGTGCTATTTACATAACGTTGAAATTACCATGGGAAGCAAATCAGAACTTTTGGCAGCTCTGCAATGAGCACAAGAAGAACTGGAAAATTGACTGCAACCTTCAACTCTTTTGTTTAATAAAGAGTAAATTTTGTTAACCATGTATCTCCAAAAATGTCATACCCAACGGCACAACTGTTTTGTGTTCTCATTAGACTAGAACAAGTCACTTCTGGTCACCTTGCTACATTTTAAAAATAACTTCAATACTGCCGTCTTGATTTCTAAGTTGTCTGGTACTGTTGACTGGCACTGTTGACTGGAGTGGTAGAATCTGCAAGTTTATAAGTCATCCCTTTGGGTTAATAGGGGTCACATGTTTTAGAAAAAGATATGCATGGAGCACAATGATAAAATGTATAGATGTATTGATAGCAATGGGCCTAATTTAAGTAAGCTCTCCAAGACTGGAGAAGATAGACTATCATGGGTGATCAAGCAAACCAGGAATGGATTGATAACTAATGCAAACTAAGAGTAATTGATTTTTAAGAAATCAATTTCAGGATTGCTGGAATCACTCAGGTTCACTCATAATAGTCCACATTTTCTGGTCTTGGAGAACTTATTAAATCAGGCCCAGTGTCTGAGGAAACCACAGCTCATAGTAAAAGCTTTCTAATGTCTTTGTGCACAGTTTTTTATTTGTGTTAAATAAGTCCAAAGAATTTTAGAACCAGGCCAAACACAGGCTAGAATAGATAATTGTCCAACAGATATTTTGATAAAAAGCAAAAGTAGGATGGACTTAACTATTTAGGATTCTATTTTTTTAAAACATATATCTGACTTACTTCTGTTTTTTTGAAACTGAACAAAAGGTCAGTGCAGCAAAAAATGTATAAAAAAATTGTTCCATACAATATACAGTATCTTCTATACCTTATAACCTTAGACAAATTGGTGAGATTTGAGGAGAAATAAAACCTTTGTTGGATTTTCTATCTTCGTCTTCACATGATTTCCCTTCTTGGCCTAGTGACTACTCAAGAAGTGAAGGGAAATCTGCCCAGTGGAAAACAAACAACAATACTTTTTCATAATTTTGCTTCTGTACATTACCACAAATAATTTTAAATGAAACAACTCCGATGCACTTGAACTGCAGACTTTCAGCTGTAATTCAGTGGGTTGAACAAAAAGATTGCATAAAAATGTGAGGAACTAAAGCCTTTTTATTACACAATCACTTCATTTCAGGGGCTCAAAAGTAATTGGACAAAATAAATAGCTGAAAATAGAATGTTCATTTATAATACTTGGTTAAAAGCCCTTTGCTGACAATGACAGCCTGTAGTCTTGAACTCATCACCAGATGCTGGGTTTCCTCCTTTTTAATGTCTGCCAGGCCTTTACTGCAGCGGCTTTCAGTTGCTGTTTGTTTGTGGGCATTTCTGTCCGAAGTTTTGGGTCATTGTCCATCTGTATTATGAAACGCCTCCCAATCATAGTGACTGCATTTAGCTGGATTTGAGCAGACAGTATGTCTCTGAACACCTCAGAATTCATTTGGCTGCTTCTGTCCTGTGTCACATCATGGATAAACACTAGTGTCCCAGTGCCACTGGCAGCCATGCACGCCCAAGCCATCACACTGCCTCCGCCATGTTTTACAGATGATGTGCTATGCTTTGGATCATGAGCTGTTCTACGCCATTGCCATACTTTTTTCTTGCCATCATTCTGGTAAAGGTTGCTCTTGGTTTCATCTGTCCAAAGAATGTGTTTCCAGAACTGTGGCTTGTTTCACCTGCATGGAGAGCTCCTTGTCTGTTCACAGCAAAATCTTCCACATACAAGCACCCCCCCCACCCCCCTCAAATCAACTCCAAGCCTTTCAACTGCCTAATTAATAATGACATAATGAAGAAATTGACCCAATTGAGTCAATTGTCCAACTTTTGAGCTCCTGAAATGAAGTGATTGTGTAAAAAATAAAGGCTTTAGTTCCTCACTTTTTTATGCAATCTTTTTGTTCAACCCACTGAATTAAAGCTGATAGTCTGCAGTTCAACTGCATCTGAGTCGTTTAATTTAAAATTAATTGTGGTAATGTACAGAACCAAAATTAGAAAACGTTGTCTCTGTCCAAATACTTATGGACCTAACTGTATATATGACAGACAGAATTTAACTATTTACAGCACTTGGAAAAAAAATAAAAATTGAGTTTGAATTATTTTACATTTTGCAGGGTGATTTTACCCACAGGTAACATCTAAGGTATATCTACTGGCCCACCAGACAGTAGTAATTGATGATGTAACGGCAGTTTTAAAACTGGTAAAGAGCTATGGTTAGTAAGGTCAAATCACGCAATATCAACATAATATATATTAGTGTTTGAAAGAGAGTACAAAATTCTTTCGTTTGGTACATAATTTTATATGGGGTGGAAAGAAGACAAGATTAAATAAACAAATTCTCTCTTGGGAGAAATCTGAGGGTGGTCTGGCTATTCCTCACTTTAAACAAAAGCAAAACTGAAAAACTATGGGTATCTTTAAATGAGGTTCTGACATTGTGTGATCTGTCTGTCTTACCGTGGGTACACCCATCGTTCCAAACCCTCTCACCACATGGAATTCCTTACCAAAACAAAATATTATCCACGAGGCTGGGCTCATTGACCCCTCTCTTTAATATTCCAGAATTCCCCCTAGCTTGTGAAAATTCCTATCCTGGACCAAGCATGAACACCCATTTATTACCAATATAATGCATAATGGTACTATACCTTCTTTTGGAAATCTTGAGATTCCTCAGGAGTTACGAGGCTCAGCCTGGTTGGCGTATAACCAATTGCAAGCATACAATGTAAATTTATACCCGATTGCTAGGATACTTAGATCTCCCTCAGGATTTGAGCAGCTCATCTTACAAAAAAAAAGAGTGACACATGGGGTGGCATATATATATATCAAATTTTATTGCATGGTTTCAGACAGGGTCTGCCTCAATTTTTTAGATTTTGGGAAAAAGACCTGGATATATCATTTGACCACGAACAGATAACAAAATCATTTTTTTTGACCCATAAATTGTCTAGGTCTAGTAAAGATCTAGAACAGTCTTATAAGATATTAGGCAGATGGTATAGGTGCCCAATGGACATCCACAAATTTGATTAGAGATACTCAAATCTTTGATCTATATAATAGAATCACGGGTTCAGATAAATGCCCACTCCCCACTATTACCACTATGCTACACATCCTGCCTGGCCCCCTTAAACATATTTAGAGGGATCTACTGCGCCATTTCTTTACAGCTTGACATTGCCAGACACTGGGGTACTATCTCATCTCCTTCCATGCCAGAGTGGGTTTGTGATATTAATGACATTGAGTCCATGTAATCGCAGATTGCATGGGAAGACAGTACACCTACTTCCCGATCTTCATAGGACATTTGGGTATATTACAAAAATTCCCCAGAGATCCAACCCTTTTTGCAACAGAGCTCATAAGACTAAATCGGTAGAGGTGTGTTATGACGAATGAAACTAGGCACACAGATATATTGTATTGGAATGGTGAAGTCTAATTTATTTTACTACTTGTGTCAAGATAAAATAAGCTTTATATGTATCTAAATATACAATGTGGGCCTTTGTTCAAATACGTCCCTTTGTTTAAATTTGAGGCTTGTCAACAATATTCCCGCTGACAAAATTTGTACTATATAGAAATTTCTTTTGTGAAGATGAATATTAGATTGATACTGTTCTATGTTTATACTGTTCATATATACTATTGTATTGCTATGTTATGGCTGGATATGTTTTACTTACAGTGATATGTACTCCGTACCCTTCCCCTCCTCTCTTTTCTTCTTCTCCTCTCCCTTTTTTTTGAAAAACTTTAATAAATATTGATTATACATAAATCACCTTTCTTCAGCATTTGAATGCTCAGTTTGAACTTTTGCAGGTTGTCTTGCCAATGTCTACATGCCTAAATGCACTGAGTTTCTACAATGTGATTGGCTGATTGGATATTCGCGTTAACAAGCAGTTGAACAGTTGTACCTAATAAAGCAGTCAATGAGTGTAAATATTGTACTGTGTTAGGAAAAATGACTCAGATAGTCATATTTAAATTAAATGTAAACCCAATCACTAAAATCCTAAACATTCTCTAACAGGTAAATGTACTTTAAATAATTTGAAAATTTTCAGCTTTAAATAAAACAAAGTGGTTATTCTGCAATCTTGCTCTTACAATGCCATCCTGTGCCACATGCTCATGATGGAGGCTACAAGTAGCTGAAATACATTTTACAGGCATATTCTATTACTGTAACCATCAGGTCACCAAGCCCACCATGACTAATCATGTACAGCCTACACTGGATTGGGTTCCTATAAGCAGGAATTGGTTCAAATTTGATGGATCAGATTAGCAGCAATATGATGCTAAATAGATGATAATAGAGATCAAAACTTTAGTTTATAAAAAATAACTGCAGTTGTTTATAATACCCAGCACTCTCACAAACTAGATGCCATCCACCTAGAGTTTAGATCAACTTTAATGAAAGTTAAAAATGTTCAAGCAGTGAGACTGCTAACACCTTGTGCATGTCTGCCTCTTGGTACATGAATGGTCTCCCTGCTGTTTGCACCTGCAGTTGGTACATTTAATTATGCTGTAGGAAAACAGCCTAGCAGCAAACAACAGGTTTATTTGTCAGTATATAGATCTAGTAACACCAAAGTAAGTTGCCAGACAAATACGGGAGAGCATGTTTTGTAAGTCTAGGATACATTGAATTTTGTGTCTTGTCTAGCTTGTACTAATGCCAGTCAAACATATTCGTTCCTGTTCTTTATTAGTGGACACATGAACAGCTTGCTTGGTTCATGGATGGTTGAACATGAGTAGGATAGGATATTACTGTATGAAAACTTCACCAGATTACCTTCTATATGAGAGAGTTCCTCTGTCTTGCCAAGAGTAGGAGGGTATTTTTATCAGCTTGGAGAATTTATCGCTCTCGGGAAAACCCTTACTTAGCTACATATCCGCTGTGTTTGCCATTCAAGCACATTTGTGTTCAAATAACTATGCAAATGCATTAGTTTGAATAGCAAACAGCACTTAACAATAAAAGGCTGCATTTGACCTGCTCTGTCTGCAGTTCAAATGCACCTAATTAGAACATGCTGTAGCACAAAGAAACACTGCAACGCAAAGCTGGTAAAATACAGCCTCTGGTCTCCCATTGGCACTGCTCAATGAAGTGTACAAGCAATGTACACATTCTAGATAAATGTTTCCCAACCAGGGTACCTCCAGGTGTTGCTAGGGGCTGCTTGAGCAATGTGTGGCTCTCAGGTCAGGTCTTTTTGGCTATCTGTAAAGCTACGTACACACTTCCAATTATTATCGTTGGAAAACGAACGACGAACGATCCTGCACGATATCTACGAACGATCGTATAGCACAGATCCTGCACATAGAGATATTGACACAATCGTTCGTAGATATTGTACACACAATAGATACGATCGTTTGAGCGATAGAGGAACCATGTGCACGACAGGAAAGTGAACGAACGTTCGTTCATTACGCATGCTCAGATCATGGACGATCAACGAACGACCGTACACACGAACGATGTTCAACGATCGTCGTCCAATCCGATCCGCCGGTCCGGTCGTTCGTTTCCAACGAGTTTCCTCGTTCGTCGGCGTCGTTGGTTACTTTTTTACGAACGATTTTTTGCCCAATCGATCGTTCGTCGTTCGATTGGAACGATAAAAATTGGAAGTGTGTACGCACCTTAAGGGTGACATTCTTCTCTCTGGCCAACAATGTAAAAGGCATCCTTCCTACTGACCACCACTAATATACTGTGAGCTGTGAATATAGAAATTAAAGCAGTGGTTCCCTGAAGACCTGAAAGTTATTTCAATGGGCTCCCCATGGTAACAAGGTCCAGAAACACTGTGGATCATTAACTGAGCTTGGATAGTTGTTGGCAACTCTTATGGAAGAGGACACAGCCTCCCACTTGCCATAGAACTCGCCATAGAACTGAACAGCCCATTCATTCTAGTATCTTTGGAAATTTTCCAGAAAGAGTGTTTTCAGTGACAAAAGTTTACAATCAGTACGCATCCTTATCCTTAAAGTGGAACTAAATCCATGTTTACTCACCTATCCCTGTTCCATCCTCTGTCTTTCTTTTTTTCTTCCTGAAGACAATCTTCAGCCATTATGATTGGTGCTTCATCAATAGAATAAAACAGGTTATTGCACATAATATGAGAATTTTAGGTTAATGACTGTTTCCTAAGGTAGTTTCATGCTAGATGTTCAGCAATACAGTTTTTCTGCAGCAAGCATGTAGCCTGTCTATTGACTTTTTCCTGAAACAGAAGACATTACAATAGCATATTACAGTAACAACACAGTGTTACATACAGTACATAATAACATATTCAGACATAAAAAGGAAAAATGTAATGTGTATACTTACCTGACACCTGAGCTGAGTTTGACATCACTAGGCCATTCTGGTAAGACACCTCTGTAGTTTTTACAACATCATTAAACAGAAAGTAAACTAAAAAAAAACGAACCTTTACTTCTACAGATCTTTGAACCCCTTCGGAGGTTTCCTGAATCAGGTTCCACGGAACAAGCGTCAGGCACCGCCATCTTCTTTCTTGTCTTTCAGCTTCTGTTTATGTCACCTGATATAGCACTCGGCAGGTGCGGGATCAGGTGACGTAGCTGCTGTAAATGAGGAGTGGCGATCTCACTGTGCATGTATGAGATTGGCTTTTTTTTACTAATTGAAGAAAAAGCTCCTTCTATGCATGCAGATGGGTTGTCTACCCCTTTATGTAAAGTAAAAAGTCTGGTGATAGGTCTACTTTAAATGTATTTTACTTACTTAGTGTAAGTACCTGCATTCATCAGGGCCCAGACCGGGAGCAGAATCAGCACAAGGGGCACAAATAGCTCAATAGTCTGCTGCTTCTTCCTTTACTGTCCAGTTACAGACTGGGGGAGGAGCAAACCCAACAAAGATCATAACCAAAATCATGTCTTCTCCCCTGCCTGACTCCGGTTCAATATAATGGAGCTTTCTTTGAATATGAGGACTGGATGGGCAAAAATACAAAACTGGATGGGCATTCAAATAGGTCCTTTATATGTATTTTATCTGTGCATTTAATGTTTGTCTGGAGTTTAGCTTTAATCTCATGAGAAGGCGCTCCTAAACTTTGCTTCCCAAAGATCAGGAGACCCAGTGACGTCATCCTCACCTAGGGGCTAAAGGCAGAAGCCGGGAACTAAAGTAAATATACATTTTCTTCCCCTCTAATGTTTGATTCTTTTATGTATAACACTGCTTGCTATGTGGAGGGTGGGGATCTAAAACATAATAGATGGTTAATAATGTTGCTTATTAGCTAAGCTTAAAAAGTCATGTTTTTTTTGGTCTATGCAATGTTAACGCTTGTCTCCATTGTAAATATATGATGGTTTTCAGAAATCATTTTAAGATATTTAGTTTTTTTTTTTATAATTTAAACAATTTTTTCTTCTGGTTGCAATTAGTCAGCACAAACTTGGAGGCCCCTTTTTCTGCTTGGTTGTCAGGCAGTAGAGTGACCTCTGTGTTGCTTCTTTTCTAGAATAAATCTCAGAAGTACTGTATGAGGTTTGAGTGCAATGTTTACATACTGACGTCTGTAGAATTTTCTCTTGTATAAGTATTTCAGCACTCGCTTGCCCACGTGACCACAAATCACTCAACGCACATACTTATACAAAAGCAAAACAACCTTTTAAGAGCAAAGCTTGAAGATAGAACAAACTTTCCCTAGAGATGTGTAAGAAATATACCAAATCTATTTTAGGATTGCCATCCCATTTGTAGAGAAAACATGGCTCAAATACAGGTTACCTAAATCTGACTTTATACGGATAGGTTGTTCGGGTAATATCACCTATACTTGACATATGTGAGGAGTTCTGCAAAGTGACAACGTGTAACTCGGATTCTAACTTAATTCTGTGGACAGAATTTCCTTATCTATGAAGAATGTGCATAGTCACTTTCCTTAAAAGTCTGTCTGTCCATCCATCCAATCATCCAACTGCTTTGGAACTGTCACACTCTAGTATGTGGCTACCATACTAGTTAATAGGTGGCCTACCAAGGCTGTCCACCACAAAAGGGAATGACCAAGCTGTCCACCTTATAAGAGAAAGGTTGTCCAATCAAGCTACCCAAGGGTTTTGTCTAAGGCATTTGTCCTTCCATTGACCATCATTACAGGAATATTTTTTCTGCCACCGACTACCAATGCTGATACATTATCCCCTCCCCTGATGTCTGAACATTTTTACTATGGCTATGACTCTTGTAAAAAAATGTCCTGAATATACCAATATTCGTTGCAATGTAGCCATGCACAGATTAGCCATTAACCAGATTAACCACACCCCAAATTCCCATTATATGTCCATATATATTGCCCCTCAGGTTAGAAAATAGGGATCAAATTTACACAAACTTTTTGTTATGACAAAATTGTATTTTTAAGTATTTTATAACTTAGGATATATATTGACTCATATAGACTGCATGATAATATATCAGTTTCTAGTGAGATTTTGTCAGTTGATCACTTATTTGTTTTGTTATAGTTCTTCACCTTTGAGCAATACAAAAAGCTGCTACTACCACTCTCCCTGCCACCTGCCTGGGTAAGTTGTGCCATGTTTGTATTATGTGAAAATGATCTCACATTATGGTGCGCATTGATAGAAATGCTAAACTATATTGCTTGTGCTTTGTCAAATTTGTGGTCTTCTCCAACATAAACTGGAATTTTGGTTGTTGTGACCCATTGGCTTTAGAACTTCCTGATCCACTGTCCTAGACAAATGCGCGGACCAGTAAACTCAGAATAACATCAGACATTTTCATTTGCATAATTGTATCGGTTCAGTGAAGCAAGGGAGACAGCATAACAGCCAACCAATGAGAATTTTTTTTACAGGGGTCAGTACCGGCAGCCTCCACTGGTCCCTCATGACAGGTATCAATTGATAAACATTCTGGCTCATTAGTTCTTTTTAATTTTTGTCTGATGATGTAACAATTTGTACATTTGGGGGCCATTAAAAAAAATCTAAGTTGTCATTTTAATTGGGTGTATTTCCAATGCCTTTCTTTTGTCTTTCCTTTTAGGTGTTTGCAATAGCTGGCCTTGGATCAGGATTAACAGAAGCCATAGTTGTGAATCCTTTTGAGGTTGTAAAGGTCAGCCTACAAGCTAACCGTGACTCATATACCCAGGTAAATATATTTATTTTATATTAATAATATATAGCATAAAGGTATGATATTTTGTCTGATTTATCAAGGCTCTCCAAGAATGGAGAAGATAGACTAATATAGGTAAACCTGGGTGATCCAGCAAACTTGAAATGGATCTGATGCAGAATTGAAAACATTTGCAAACCAATAGCAAATGTTTTTTAGGAAATATATTCCAGATTTGATGGATCGCCCAGGTTTAATAATGATAGCCCATCTTCTTGGAGAGCTTCAATAAATCAAGCCTATTGTGTCATGCAGAATTGGTGAACTCTTGTAGGTGTTGTGATTGTCTCTCTAAACTTTTTTAAAATTCACTACTTTGTTTAATATTTGTAAACAAGGACCAGAGCTGTAGGATCTTTACCAATAATCACTAACAGATTAGCTTTTTTTTGTTATTATTTTAAACTTTACTGTATTGACTACAAACTATTTTTCTTCCTTGTGCATTTTTTGAGTGTCAGCAATGGAGAAATTTTAAGACCAAACAGGTTTTCTAAATACTTCTGTGTCAGCTTATCACTGACCGTCACAACTATGACCACTGCTAGAATTTTCTAGGACTTTTTAAATCGATCTGATGTAATATTTAAATACATGTATACATCATTATATATTTAAAAATTGATTTGCATCACCACATAGGTCTTAGGATGTTGTGGGAACATTGCAGTCTAGTGTAGTTAGAACAATGAGCGCTGGAATGGATGCGGAAGTTTAAAGTCGAACTTACACAGAAATTCTAAAAATATTTGACATAGTGTTTCTGAAGTCATAAAGTGAACTGACATATTGGCGGTTACTTGAGTTAATGTGATGTAATGGTTGTACATGACTTTTGCTTGAACCGTTTCCTATAATCTCACCATTGTGTTATTAAAATTTGATTAATGTCCTGTAAAAATACAAATCTGGCTATGAAGTTTGCTGTACATGTATTGTGCATTCCCAGCTGCTTTGTTGACTTAGTTATATTTGCTTTTCTCTTAAACGCCACTTGTTCAACCAGCTGAATGAGTAAATACATTGGATTTGACCAGAATGTAACAGATGTATCCCCACAGGTAGAATGGATGTGTGTGATATGTTGAAGCTTAGGTTTGGCACTGACATAATGAAATAGGTGGGATGTGTGACACATGTGACTTTGGCCACGGATTTAGCTATCAGTATCCTCCATCCAGCAATGAGATAACCTCATTGCATTACCAGGTCTGGCTTTCTACAACCCAAACAAAAATGTAAAATATTGCAGCTTACCAATTCTTAAATGTTTTGTCTACATTGTTTTTTTTTTACTTTATCTTGCCAGTACCATCCTTTATGTCTCCTCATGATCAATAGGTGAATACTACTCCTCACCCATAAATACCTTCTTTAGTTTCTTTGCTCCCCATGGCCAACAAAGAGTGGAGAGGAGTTCTGGAAGTTAGAAAGTTCTGCAAGTTAGATAGAATGGCTGGAAATCTTTCCACAAGAAACGAAACCACTAAATAGAGTTTGTATATTTACAATGCACATGTTTTGTAAATGCTTGTGAATGTATCTAACAATTTGGTATACATAGAAAAAGTGTCCGGCAAAAGGCTCACATCTCACAATCCATGCAAAGTGATTAGCATACAATGGTTTGTTTTAAGTAGATTATAAAGATAATAATTTACATTTTAGTCTAGGTACAAAAGTTTCATACTTTGTAGATACAACAGGCAGTGTGGCAGCACACACCTGGAATATAGAGATATAATATAGCACACATCAGCCCATGTCATTTGACAGCCCATTATCCTAAAGCAAGCCGTCCTACTGATCTAGGGCTCCTCGTCTTAGCATTGAGCTTACACTGGTTCACTGACATTATTCCATTTGTCTTTAGGAGCTGTGACTTCCCAGTAGAAGACCGAGTGGCACTAGTTGTGTTTATTTTGTTACTTAGAATCTCTAGTGTGATCTCATCTTAGCAGTTGACAGACAGGAAAAGGCAAAATGATGGTGGTGGTAATTAAGCTGTTTTGCTCTAGGTTTCTTGAAGGTATATTGATACCTGTCATTCAGGACGCTTGGAATGGCCATGACCAAACATTCTGTATTTTTCCTCAATGTATTTCTTATATTTTGTAGAATTAAAGGAACATGCTCTGTAGAGTGTGTACGTTTTGGCATTTACTTGGTGGCTTTTTTTACTTGCTGGTAAGTTGTCAAAGCTTTAGGCTATGTACACAAATCAGATGATTCTCACCCGATGCAAACAATCAGACTCATCTCAAGCAAGAATCTGACATGTGTACAGTGGTCACCTGATGTCATTAATGGATCGGTCCTTGACTGCAATACAAGTCAAGGGAGAAGACCACTGCTAGGTGCCGCTGGCTCATTGTCCCCCCTCCCCTCTCTATAGAACAGAAAGGTGTTGTGTGTACAGTGCTCGTTCATTCATCTGTCACACTTTTGTTGCTGGAAACAATCAGGAAGGATAATTCCAGTGATAAATATTTAATGTGTGTACATGGCCTTTCTAGTAGATATTACTTCAACTAAAATAACAAGAGACCTCAGAGTATCTATAATATGTCTGCCACTATATTATTTTATAAACATTGTTGGTCAATTTAGCTTTTTGGCCACAAAGTCAATTTTAGGAAGAAGTAAATGTTCATCCATTGTTGATGAGTTCATCATAAAGTCTTTTAAATCACTTGAATCTGCCATATTTATTAGCCTCTTGTAATTATTTGCACAGCAGAGGGTATAATGAAAGAGAGTGTGCAGTGGCTCCTACAAACATGCTGATAGGAAGGCAAGTGGAGGGATGTCTTCATTAGTGACCTTCTACACCTTCTTTGTCCAGTCTTAAGCTGGAATATCTCCTGGACCAAGATGTATTAGTTACCCACAGTGCAGTTCATAGAGAGGGCTAGGATCTGACTATGCTCTCTTGTTCTGGTGTACCATTTAAAGATTAAAAAGTTTGAGACTGGCAGGTAAGTGGTTCACACTCCTGTATTTCAAGCCTACTGATGAAATGAGGTATGTGGCTTTTCTATTCTGTTTTGCATTCTAAACCATATGAATATATCAGTTATATTTTTTTCCAGCAACCATCTACCTTTGCTCAGGCACAGCGTATCATCCAGAAAGAAGGCTTAGGTCTGAGAGGACTGAACAAAGGCCTTACTGCCACTCTGGGACGCCATGGTGTCTTCAATATGGTCTATTTTGGTTTTTATTTCAACGTCAAGAACGCATTTCCAGTCAACAAGGTAACACTTTTAACTCTTACGTATGGAAAAGTAAGGAATTTGTCCATCTAATCCAAATTCTGATCTAGGATATGTTGGAAAAGAATTGTCAGATTTGTTGGTAGGGTGAATGCTTCTAATTTTATTTGTTCTAAATGTCCTAAATGTTCTTTTATTGTCTTGTATTTCTATTTCTAATCTAGTGTACATGTACATGTGATTGTTTAAATTTTTATGCAAAAGTAAGCATTGAATACCTCCCCAAACCTTACATTTCTAGACAATCATAATCAAATTGTAGTTGGCACACATAGGTTTCAGTGGCCATTCACTTCATTTATTTGCTTTGTGCATGTATCGTAGAACATATATCTGTATTAAAATACTGCTTTAGCAGCATTTGTAAGTGAAATGCATGGAAAATGCACATTGATGTTGCTCTCATGATAGGTTTGCTTTAGCATCTTTACTATGTTTATTAGAGTTAAATGCTGATTCAATGGAAAAAATACATTTTCTTTCTTTAAAGTAGAACTAAACCTAAACTTAAATGTAATAAAATTCAAGTAAAATATTAAAAAAAAAATTTAAAAGAACCAGAGGATAAAATAATCTTATCATTCTTCTCCTGACGGTTCTGAAATTTTTACCCGACCATCTGACCATCTTTTGGGTTTGGGATCTTCAGCTATCCTGTTCATGCCAGAATGACTAAGATCCATGCATGCACACAAGAGTTTATTTATTCCCACCATCCAGTCATGCCAGGATCATACATTGAATTGTGCATGCCCAGCTCAGTGTACATTATAGAGAAGATTGTGAACAAGGTAAGTTTAAAGAACCTGCCTGGTCGCAATTTTGTAATTGTAACGTTTAGTTCTGCTGTTTTCATTTCATGTCAGTGTTTGGAGGGTAACATTTGTTTGCCACAAAATCACCTTCAAGTGATCATCTCGAGAAACATTTTCTATTTAGTATTAAAAACCACAATACTTTGTGTGAAATAAGTTGACAATAAGATACATAGATACATTTCTCTTATCACTTGTAAAAAAGGCAGATACGGAAGTAAATTGACTGTTTGCAGCTGAAACATTTCAAGAACATTTAATCCCAGGGACAATATTTTCCTTGTTGAGTTAACAGGAACAAGTCACCCTAAATTGCTGATGACTCTGTTATCTGCAGTGACATACAGCAAGAGAAAGTTGTAATCTTCAATAGCCATAAGTAATTGTGCTTGCCATAATAATAATGATCAGGTCTCATTAAGTCAACTAACTACAGGTGGACAGTGCAGGCTTCCTATTGTTACACTAATGGTGTATTGTTAGGCTTCTGCTCATCTCCTAAGAGGGATGATTTCACCTTGGAAGCAAACTATGTCAAGTATGCAGTGTTTGGATTTAGCTTTGAATTAGCTTGTGAGTCAATGTGGGCTGTTTGAGTTGAGGTTAGTTTGTTCCTACATATTAGATTTCACAGAGAGATATGTTCTATTGAGGTCATGAAATATTCCTACAATAAGGGTTACATGATGTGCTGGAGTGACAGTTCAAATTCTAGTGCAAAAGTGACTCGTCGGACATCTGGTATGTATTCACACCCATACATATATCACCTTCTCAGTCCTCATTATCCATTCTGGGAGGACATTCATCATGCAACTCTTACCTTTTGGTAAACAGGACCTGTCATTTATATAGCTTAGCTCAATGAAGAATTTTAGTGAGCAATATTTGTATGAAAAATGTCAGCATTCCATCACCTCAGTAAATGTCCATTGTAGGTGCTTTTGGCAGTGGACAAGAGGCAGCATGGAAGCTCTAAATAATAATAAAAAGACATTGCAATAAAATGTGTAAAACCTACAAGTACATACACTATAGCAGCACACATCAAGAGGGTAAACTCCTAAATACAATAATATTATAATATGTGAAGCTTAAAAGATAATAGCAAAATTATACATATAAGAAAATAATAAGGTATCCTTCATTAACCACCTGGGCGGTGTCCGGAGGAGCTGCGGGGAGAAGGTGAGTATATTTTTTTAGAGATCAACGCTAGAACAGGACAGATCATCACAGCAGGGACCAGGTAAGTTAATGCATTTACCCACCCGACAAAAGTTCGGGTTTACCGATTTTTGCAATTTTTTTTACCCCGAACCAAGGTCGGGTTTAATGGTTGGGTGGTTAATTACACAAAAAATCACAGTTATTGAATATTAATCCAGTCCATATACTGAAGCCAGCCACACCAAACTCCATCCTCTCTATCAAAACCTGCAGCTTTGTACAAACAACACACCATTCTATCTTGATCACAACACACAGAACAGATGGGATTGTCGATATTCTGTTTTGGCATGGCAAATATGGCCAATTTTTATGCAGTGCATATATTGTGGTGAGTTCAAATCTTTACAAGATGATGGCAAGTGCACCCATTGGCATGAAGGGTTAGGATCCTTGCACATGGTTTCTGTTAACAGTCCTGTATTTTTTACATCACCTTCCACTTTTCCTTTATTTATGTAGATTTGATGTATGTTTACACTGTTCACTGATGGGGATTTGGAAAAATATTAAATTACTGTGAATGTTTTTGCAATTACTCAAGGAAGCTTTGACTGGTTTGTTGCTATGCAGCCCCATATACAGCTATGATACAATGTGCCAGATTTAATAAAGTTCTCCAAGGCTGGAAAGGATACACTTTCATCAGTGAAGCTGGGTGATCCAGCAAATCTGGAATGGATCTGGTCCAGGATTCAAAACATTTGCTAGCAAATAGAAAATGACTTCATGACTTCATGATGAAAGTGTATCTGGAAAAGATACACTTTCATCAGTGAAGCTGGATCACCCTGCTTCACTGATGAAAGTGTATCTTTTCCAGCCCTGGAGAACATTAATAAATCAGGCCCAATGTGTGGTCTCTCTTTTGTACAGTGCTACATTTTTTTAGCTACAGTAGCTCTTTTTGGCTTTAGACAAGACAGATTAACTTCCTCCCCCATACACATCTATGGTACCTTGGACACCCATGACTCTGTCACCTGCTGGTTTGGATATGATCAGTCCTCTGGAAATCACAATTTGGCCCACGTTAAAGGCACTCAGAACTTTATGCTTGTCCACGATTTCTGATTTCACCGCATTATCTTAAAAAATGCCTAACATATTCCGTCCCTCGATAGATTCCATTGTAACTAGATAATCACTGGTTTTATTGCTTTAGCTAATCAGTAATACACAAACATTTACTTATATCCTAAATCATTCCATTCTATCCTAATTTCTTTTTAAAAATATATTGTCTTGGGGGTAAAGCTGATGACATTTTTATAAACATTCAAATTTTAACAAATTATCTTATAAATTCCATAGAAGAACAGCTAGTTATCAGTGACTTTGTAAGAATTTAGGAAGACAATGCATTCCAGGTTCATACATTTATTCTATTCTGAATATTGTATCATGTTATTATTAATCATTTTACATGTATTCTGTATTAAGCTGGAAGTATTTATCATTCGTACAATCTTTTATGATCAGCATACATATAAACACATAGCGCAGATGTCTTTTTTTCTAACAAATTCGGCTTTTTTTTCAATCAAGCCCGGGCGTGTTTGTGATATTTATCTTTCAGGCATGATTTCAATAAACAAACAGCAATGCAGTACATACAAGGAGGTTTATGTACTGCTTTACCATGCTTAAGTTATAACTCTCTGTGTTATGCATTAAAGTCAATCTTGACTCGGACAATTTATCCTAAGAACCGTGCAAAAAAGTCAGATTGAAATGATATAGCTCCTATAGAAGGCATTGTGCAGATGCTATTTTGCCTAGGCACATGTTTCTCACAGTATGGAATACAAGCAGGGCAGTCATTGTATTCATAAAAGCATGATCTATCAATAGGTGGCGCTTACTGTTTCTAAACCCCTCCCCTGATGACATCATCAAGTGGTTGCAGGCAAGAGTGGGCAGGTATGCCTCTAGAAATGACCTGATTGGCTATTGTGCAGATAGAAAAATGGATAATGCCTAGGCACTGTATATAAATACGCAGATCCGAAATTATATGCTAAAAGAGCTAAAATTAGCCATGTTTGCTTTTGGCTAAATGCTTTCCTTTTTTATGTATATATAAAAAAACATATTTTATACTGTTTAATTAATCCAGGTTAGACAACTTTTAACTTTTTTTTCGGAGCAAGTTCACTTTAAGCAGAAATAGCTCTGTCTGATCTGGGATGTAAATTCATGTTGGATGAGACATGGTGCCCACACTGTGAAATATGAGGAGAATCTAAGGTAATGAGGCATTCTTTGACTGTAGTGCTAATGGAAGTCTGGGTAAACTTTTCATGCTTATTCATTGCAAAGTAGAGATTGTTATTCCATATAATTGTTTGAATCATAAACATAGAGTACAAAGATGCGTTTATGATGATTTACAGGAGATTTTAATTTCCTCAATGGCTTTAGAGCTCACTGGCACCAGTAGCATGGCGCTTTATTGGGTTTTATTGGGAATAGCTAGGCTACAACATTAGGATTGGACATTACTGAGCAACACAATCCCAAATCAAGAACAAGGCTATTCACCTATTGTCCAGTGTCTTCACTCCAAGGGGGTGGGTTGGTATGTGCAGAAACAAGCAGGACATGCTTCATTTTAACACAACTTTCCAACAGGTTGCAACACATCGCATGTGCCGCTGTGCAAAAGAATTACATACAACCACACTAGTGGGTACACAGTACAACTTTGGGCCTGATTTATTAAAGCTCTTCAAGCCTGGAGAAGATAGACTATCATACGTGAACCAGGATGATACAGCAAATCTGAAATGGATTTGTAAAAATATTCTGCTATTAGTTTGCAAATGTTTTTATTCCTGCACTAGATCTATTCCAGGTTTGCAGGATCACCCAGATTCTTCAATGATAGTCTATTTTCTCCAGTCTTGGAAAGCTTTAATAAATCAGGTCCAATAAGGTAAGCTATCATCGGTCATCTATATGATGCTACTGATCTTAGGATTCCACATACCCTCACCTCCTCCAGGGATTTCCCTGTTTCCCCACCCACACAATGAAAACTACACATTTCTCCTGCCTTCCCTGTTCTAATACTCATTATATAGGCCCGAGGATTCCTAATGCAAATCAATCTAGAAGGGTCTGTCTTTCAGCAAACAAGTTACATTTTGCAGTTTCTGATAACATAAAATAACCACAATGATCCCTCCCAGTTCTAGACTATATGATCTTTTGTTCAGAAGGCAATTATTGGGTCTATGTCTATAATTGGCTGGTATGGGTCAGATATAACTGGATTCATTCAATACCAGACTGTAAACAAGTGCTGATTTTAGATGTTATTTCTAAGGTCACACATGGGTTTTGGGATTCCTGACAAACTGTAGAGAGTAGTTAGACTGAGTTCTTCCTGCATACTTCTCTGGTGTTATGGGAAGTAAAGTACCTTCCTAATAATGACAGATGGGCTATCCATTTTCTGTCTGACAGCACTTGTGACATGTCTCTCGTTCATAAACATAAATGGCAGGCAGCAATAACCACGTAGTGGCTCTGGTTTAGTGATGACAGACTTGGTAAGCAAGCCTTGCAGCTAAATCTGAAAAATTTTCATGAAAACATAAAAAACAAAAATATACAACCCTGTAACTGGTATAGCAGCCAAATCTAATGTAACCATAACAGTAACTGCTGTACATAAAAAAGAGAGAAAGCTTTCATTGGGGTGACCGATCAGATTTAAGCTTTTAATTTTCCCATGCAGAATAAAAGATGAAAAGCTGGAGAGTCCAGTGCAGTATTTTATATATACAACATACATTCACACAAACTGTTACATAGGATTTACATGGGCACTCGATGCAGAAGAACAGTACCCATGTTGTTTTGTTTGTTTTGCATTTTGCCTGCTTTCCAACCAGAAACAAGGAACATTTGCTCAATTGCCAGAACACGGAACATTCTTATGTCTGTAAGTTTCCCTGACCTTGGAAATTTCCCCTATACAAACCTTCTTGGGAATGCATGGTCCTAGTTGTCTCCCCAAGATAGTCTGGTTTAATTATTTTCAGTGCCCCCTCTGTCCATAGGTACAACAATCTTTTATCCTAACAACCTGTGGGCTACTTTAAATAATTGCTGACATTACCCACAAAGGTATGTTAAAGTTTGAGTATGAGTTTTAAAAGAAGTTTTATGTAAAAATTTTTGGGTTTCTACTAAAACATACAAATGTCACAGTATTTACTGTATTAATCAGCTGGTAATCTGCAGCTTACACAATTGCATAAAGGTGAAGAGTTATCCAGGGTCAAGTAGAGTTTGCAGTGAGTAGTTCATTGAGCCTCCACCCTTCTGAGAAAGTGGCATGTAGCATTAGCATGGCTTGCAAGCAACTCCGCTATTCCTGCCAACAGTAGATGCCAAACCAAATGTTGAATAATTAAGCACAGCTACCTACTTTTATTAACCATTACCGGCATCACATTAATAATACTGCCAGATGAAAGAAAACTTTCTTTAAAATAATATTAGGCAATCATAACATCATTCACGAATTAACCTGAAAAAGCTTCCAAGTATATGTGGGGAATTGCATTTTAAGTCATGTAAAGAAAGTAGTTATGCCTAGCATGCCTGAATAGCACATCTGAAAATAAATGTTATAGGAAAATTTTTTTTACCAGGAAACTGTTGCTCATTGAAAACTTTCCACATTTGAAACAAAATAATGTTTACATTTTCAATTTAAAATTAAACTTTTAATTTTAAATTTCAGGGAAAAAAACAGTACTTCCAGGCATTAAAATCCTCACATGAAGATCACAACACTCCTGACATTGACTGTATCTACTTTACAATACAGAAAGGCAGCTGCATCCTTGTTTAGACATCCCCAACGTCCTGGACCGAGATGCTGGCCCAGGGATGATACAATTATGTAAACTTTGGTGCTTTTATGTTCAAAGACTTCAAAAGTGGACCCTCCACAAAAAGCTGGGTTAAAGCTGAAGTCCACTTAGTTTTATTAAATATCAATTCTCAATTTCATACAATATGTACGGTGTATTTACACTTAGTTAGGTCCACAAGTATTTGGACAGGGACTAATTTTGTTTCTGTACATCATACCACAAATAATTTTAAATGAAACAACTCAGATGCAGTTGAACTGCAGACATTCAGCTTTAATTCAGTGGGTTGAACAAAAAAGATTGCATACAAATGTGAGGAACTAAAGCCTTTTTTACACAATCACTTCATTTCAGGGGCTCAAAAGTAATTGGATTGAGTGGCTATTTTGGGCCAAAAGACCTGGACGTCCA
>NC_092869.1:24523055-24575676 GCF_032062135.1 Pyxicephalus adspersus | reverse complement strand
GGAGGAAACCCAGCATCTGGTGATGTTCATGAGTTCAAGACTACAGGCTGTCATTACCAGCAAAGGGTTTTCAACCAAGTATTAGAAATGAACATTTTATTTTCAGCTTTTTAATTTGTCCAATTACTTTTGAGCCCCTGAAATGAAGTAATTGTGTTAAAAATTGTCTGTGTGAAGTGATTGTGTCACATTTTTATGCAATCTTTTTGTTCAACCCACTGAATTAAAGCTGAAAGTCTGCAGTTCAACTACATCTGAATTTTATTTTAAAACAAATTGAAATTTGAAGAATTTAGTTTTCTAGGACCCCACATCTTTTCTCTGCAATTTGACACAGCAGTAAAGTTTAACTTACACAGAATATACACCAATCAGCCACAACATTAAAACCAGTGACAAATAAAGTAAATACTATTGATTCTGTCATTATGAGGGCACCTTGCAAGCAATAGGAGGTTGAACCCCCAGTTCTTGAAGGTTTTGGAAGCAGAGATAAAAAATGCATGTAAGTGACTTTGATAGTGACCAAATAGACAGATGACTGGTTCAGAGTTCTGGTATGTTCTTGTATGTTACCATGTGTTATGGTCTAAGGAATGCAAGCAATGAACCAGCAATGGGGTCATGGGCGTCCAAGAAACTCATTGACTGGTGAAAGACTTTAAAGTGCTTCCCGCAGATACTGTGGGGCCCTTTTCATAACTGGCCCGGGTGAATAGCAAACTGCTGCTGTGCACAACAGGGCTAGTTTACTGCATCACAGATAAACGTATTTGCCCTTGTGGTAGAAAACGCTGTTAAATTCTGGTCTGAGATGGCTCTAAAATTCCACTTCGATCTGATTTGGGAAAATTATATAAAAGTAATAAATCTAGCTTTTGTAAACTTTAGTACTTTTGCAACAGTTCACTTTGTAGAAGTGTAGAAATTATATAAATTTAGAAGTGTCAATATGAAATACTTAAGTGAAAGTAATAAAAGTCACACACAGTACAGCAATCCTGGCATAAAAGCCTGTCCCAAGTTGGGACAGCCTGGACAATCAAGAAATGTCAATATGAAATACTTTAGTGTTAGAGGACATATTTTTCTCACTATAATACCAACTTGGAAATCCTGAAAATGACTTGTATACAAAATATGATATGGCATTGGAATTGAATCCCCCTTGACCTGTAGGTAAGTGGAATAGCTGAACATGCTGCAGCATGAGAAAACATTTTAGTGGCACTCTCTGAGATAAAGAACACTTAGGATCAGATCTACAGAATTCTGGGTAGTGACAAATGTTTCTCTCCACTTTATTAAGTGTGTGTAAGCAGCTACGGCATGGTTTACAAGTGTTTGCTGAAAGTCGGTTCACAAACACATCTTATGGGATTTTAGGCCAACAATAAAGTGTTCTTATCACTGCTGTATGGAATTTATGGGATATTTTTGATTTTAGTAAAGTTGTATTTTGATATGATTGGCTAGTTTATTTTCACTCTATTAAAAAAAAAAAAACTGATGAAGATCCTAATCAGGATAGATGTGTTGTGTATGACTTTTATTTCTTTATTAGGGTTCCTGCAAAGCCAGGCAAAGTATAATTCCTCTCCTTTCAGCAATGTTTGCTTATCATTATATACAACAGAGAAAACAAAACAATCTGTAAAATATCCCCTTTACCTTGTTACAACCTTTATTTGTTGGCTTATGATATTTATTACAGTATTTTTTGCACATTTCTTCATTGCATACCAACACATCGTTGTTTGTGCCCATTGTTCAGTCTTTTTTGGCAGGTGATAATGGACATTGGCCCTCTGTGTTATCTACACAGGCAATATGGTTTAACCCCACCAGTCCCTGCTTTGGTTTTCCAGTACCTTCAAATGCCCTCTTTGGGAAGAACTGGCCCATATTTCTTCTAATGACCAGAACCCTCTCTTTCACAGGTGTTCACAGTTGTCTTCCTTCTCTCCCCACATGCTCACATTTTCCTCTTTTATTTCTGTTTTCTTTTTGCTTTTTTCCTCCCCTCTCTTGTCTTTACTCTCTCCTTCTTTTCTTTCCTATATATTTCCCTCTTCTGCCTCCCTCCCGTCTCTATCGCTCTCCTCTTTCATAAAGACAAGAACTTTACTTTGTCTAGTTTTCAAAAAGAAACCATGCCTGAGGATGGTATAGTTCAATGATGTAGCATATAACCCTCAAAATCTCACAATACAATTGAGAAGGCACTAAATGGTGTGTTTTTTTCAGAATTTCGACATCAATTCAATAATAATTCATATCTATTATAAAATTCACCATATAAACATTTTACCCACAGCAACAGAGCCAACATTTTGTGTGGCTACAAAAACAAACTACACAGCAAACTACAAATAATACAAAAATACAACTAACACATATATTTTATACCCATAAAAAAACTCTAACTTATATGTTCAAAAGTACCACTACAAGATGATGCGTTTCGCAGAGCAAAGTCTGCCTTATCAGATCAGGCTACTCAAAGAGTTGATTTAACAGAAATGATGACATGACAATGTTAACAAAAATCAAACCGTAATTACAACTACTAATATTTATATTAATATCCCCCCTCACCTTGACACCACAAGTGAAGCTTGGTGATCCAGCAAACCTGGAATTGATCTGGTCCAGGATTCAAAACATTTGCTAGCAAATAGCAAATGATTTTTAAAAATCAATTTCATGTTTTCTGGATCACCCAGCTTCACTTCTGAAAGTGTATTCTCTCCAGCCTTGGAGAACTTTAATAAATCAGGGCCTTGTCCTATAAACACTGGTCATCTGACCCTATGGCAAATATATTTACAAAAATTCCCTGAGTAAAATCATCTTTTTTTCATAAATTTACCAGAGCCATCTGAAGAGTCTGTACATGCCAGGATCTTAGTACCATTCATTCATCACTCTCACAAAACAGTTCAGATGGCACCTGGCACTTGTGAGCCACAGCATCTTTCTCGCTACTACCAATTTTTGGCAGGCCATGTAAAGAACTCTACAGACTTTTTAGGATACTACAAAAAAATAGAATACTTTCATAGCAAAATACATTAACCCACTAATAACTTGTTGCCTATTGGAGGCCTAAAGAGTCTTCCTTTTTCATTTTTAAAATACCGCCCTAATTCCATTACTTTTTCTTTAAAAACTGAAAAAGGGTCTAACCTTTCCTCTATATATTAAAACTATTAAAGTTTTGGTAAGACTACCTATTTACGGTTTGGAGACTTTACTCTACTTATTTACTTACTTACATATGTCTAGAAGGAAATGCAACATCAATAAAATATTTTAAAAAAATCTTGTATCCATTTACAATTACTTCTTTAAATTGCTTAATAAATGAACACAAATAGGTATTTATTCTTTCTCCCAAGCCGGGACACAGAGTATGTAGTGAAAGTCAAGCAAGTTTACAATTATCTTTACCCACACTTAGCAGATTGATTGACAAGTTTTTCAGTATAGGAACATGTTCACTTACAGTGAAAAATTCCTGGCCAAAGTTTGCTTCAGTGATATGTACCTGATAAAGGTGCACAGAAACAACTTCTGATGTCAGTATAGTCACACTAATGCTTCTAATGATGGACCTGATCCATATTCAAGATAGGAGAAAATAGGCTGTCATGGCGGAACCTAAGCTTTCATCTAATAGCAAATGATTTTTAAGAAATTGATTCCAAGATTGCTGGATCACCCAGGTTCTCCTATGATAGTCTATTTTCTTCAGTCTTGGAGAGCTTTAACCAATTAGGTCGTATTTGTAAAATACACTTTCATTTAGGCATATGGTTAATTGTATGACACTTTAGATGCAGAATGGTCCCAGCATTCACTGTTCTTTTTTGTCCCCAACTATAATACTCATTACTTTCACCAGCAATCCTGATTTCTTACATAGTATGCATGCACAAATATACACCATGGACAGCCATTCTTTTCCATAGCAGCACCCCATGTGTGAGATTTTAGGAGACCCTGGGACCACTGCTTTTTTTAAATGCTTTGTAGGTCTTAAAAGAGTTAAATCTGTGTATGAGGCGTGATGTTATAATAAAGAAATAGATGGTCGTGATTTCAAATGTTTTCCCTGAAGCTGAAGTTATCTTTTGAGAATGCTTCTGTGTCCTCTTTCCTCTCCCTCTCTGTTGTTTGAAGGATAACTGCAACTTTCAAAAAATAATTGCTATTTGTGTGAAATAACATGAGAAAGTGGGTCACATTTAGATTTAAAAGACATATGGCGCGTGGGGTGATACAAATGGATGTGGCTAAATTACACTGAATATTGGCCATAGCTTAAAAAAGCATGGTTAAATAAAAGGTCTGAGTCTACACATGATATACATAGTCTTCAGTCCCCACAAAATACTGCATATTTACTGTTCTATGAGTGAAATGCCCAGTTGCTAGGAAAAAAAGTGTCCAACACTATTACCTGTGGTTAGTGGGTGGAAAAAAGAAAAGGGATACAAGGTGGTAGAGTGAACGGTAATACTCTAGGTAAGATTCATAGAACTGTGAAAGGTGTAAGGAGACAATAGTACACAGCAGAGGCTCATTAATGCTCAAAAGGGAGGTTGGGAGGAACAATAGTGTCCAACAGAGGGTGGAGGAGAGCAACAGTGCACCAAGGGGTATAAAGAGAGCAACGGCATTCAGTGGGAGATCAGTAGTGCTCAGTGGGGGGAGTAATATTGCTGAGTACATGGTGGGGGGGATAATAGTGCTTAACAGAGAGAGTGGAACAACAACTCACAGAGTCCGTGATGGAGAACAATAGCACCCAATAATGGAAACAGTAGTGCCCATGCAGGTAAACATTGTTGTGGGTCCAAAATACCTTCCTTACATAGAAGTCTGTACCCTGTCCTCCCTCTTTGGCTAGGACTGTAGACTCTGATTCCTGCACTCCCCATTGTTGTTATTTTTACCTTTTTGCAGACGGTGTAAATGTCTGCCTTTAATTTGCCTCAGCCTCTCATGGCCCTGTTCAGCAGAGCACAAACTTAGAGGGAGAATTAAAACAAGGAGGCAATCAGTTGTTCATGTTAATAGGCGGAGAGACCAGAGGGAAGAGTTCAGCAGTCTTCTGCTTCTAATGTCACTGTCCAGTCACAGGCTGGAGGAAGGATAAGACTCATTAGGGCTGCTCTATGTGGTAGAACTGTATAAAGCAGAGGACTGGAATGTCATAAACCTAAATCCTCTGGCAGGTAAATCGTCTGCCCCCTATCTATTTCATCTGTCTATGTATCTGTTGACCAGGTGTTCATCATTTACAAAAAAAATTGTAAATGTGCCTTGAGTATTTTACATGCTTACTTATTCTTGCCCTATACAAATGTGTCATGTTAGGAGCAAAATAAAGAGTATGTAAAGATGAAGTAGTTGACCTTTAAAAAAGACTGTTGCTTTTCCTTGCATGGCTAAAGCACATTCACAATAAATTTATTGCACATGCTCTTTATTTATAGAAACCAGTTGAACAAATGTATATACATGCATTCATATAATAAAGTGTAATAAACATCATTTTAGGGCACAGGTCATTTATATTTGGATTGTAATGAAACGTCTATTAGCACACAATGGCAGAAATACTTATGTTTTGCAAGCTGTATATCCCAAGTCTTGTGATATTTGAGCTATATGATGAGGTAAGAGTAGGAGATATGTAATACATTCCTCCAATGCCTTTCCAGCAAGCACTTGTATTAACTTCAGCCTTCTGCCTAGCACCCCATCAGCCGGTGACTCCCAGGAGAAAAAAGTACAGGAATATTGTTTCCAAGAAGAGCTTGCAGAAACTTGCATCCAGGAACCTTCGCTCTCCACTCGTGGCTGTCGTATCACAGGCAACTTTAAATTCCAGATGTGAGAGAGCCATCTAAGCATTGAGCTGTCAGCAGCCTTAAACTGGGCATTAAATTTGCATCCCAATTAAAGCTGTTTGCAGGTCATTTTTGCCAAAAACAATAAAAGTCTTTGAGCCAGGGGGCGGCACTGATGGGATCGGCATGTGTGACTTGGAAGTTAGCTAATACTGAACCGTTTTTCATATGCTCAGTCGGCCTCAACAGACCATAGAGAAGCTAAACCCTTGGCTCTGTTTGCCATAAACCCTCCAGCTTCTAAAACATCATAAAAACGGCACTGACCGCCCATCTGTCTCTGCAATCAGAACGTTTGCTGTCTACGATTAGCATTATTAACCCCCACAAGTCCCAACTCTAGAAGCCTTCACAGCTACTTTAACTGCAGGGGGCTAGTTCGTCATCTTCCCAATGGAAAAAGTTGATGGAAAATTCTGGGTTATAATGAGAAAGAGTTGTATTGAACAATGTTTTACAAGGCTCGTGTTCCTTATTTATTCTACTGAGAAAAAAATAGCCGTATCTGGTTTTAGATAAACACAAAATGATTTATCTTTCATACTGAAAGAGCAATACTCATAAAAAAACTGCTGTAGATATAAAGTGAAGGTTAGTCCACCTAAAACCAGTATTACAGATTTGGGTTATATGCTGCAGAGTATGGAATTTCCAAAAACTCTCTCAAGATGTTATTGATGAGTTACCTATACTAGAGGTCTTTTTGTACATGACGTTAAGGTCATGGGTCTGCACACCTATTGTGGACAATATAAGTGGTTCCCATTCTACCTGGGGTAGAGGCTCCAAATCTGTGCACCTACAGTGGACCTTTTAAGTGGTTGTTATTCTACCTGTTTTTTTTATGAACTATTGATTTACTGTCATCAAGAAATGAAAAGATTAAAGGTGATCAAGAACTCCTAAATGGGCAGCAGTGTTAGTCATTTTGGCTGGGAGGCATTACTTTTGCAGTAACCAATTCATGTGAGATGCCAGGGATTGGCTCAGCCCAGCAAGTTTCACCTACAGCTAAAATATTATTTTTTGGAGGAGCTTGCAGATGTGTTTAAATGCCCCATTAAATGTAATTAAGTGTAATCTGACCTTATCATAATAGCAGGTTTATTGCCCCAATCATCCCTTTTCTTTACTTTCTCTTCCATTGTGAAAATATTTTTTGCATTTTGGCTTTGCTTTTGCATATGCCATCTTTGGAACGGAATTGTTTCTACAATCCATTCTTTGTGATCCATACTCATAATAGGTCTGAAGCCTTCATCGATTCTTTCTATTCATTATATGGTGCAATGCAAACAATAATACTTTAATTTTTGCTGATCATGATGTTTTCATTTTTATGTAGAACCATCAAATAAACAAACCTCTTAGAGATTTTGTATTCCTTAACGAGCAAGCAGTCTATTTAGCAAAACAAACTTTCTAATAACTTGCATGCCTGGGATAAGCTGCCAGAACAAGTCATGCATTTTCAAGTAACAGATCAAAGTGGTAACCGAGGAGGTTTTCCAAATTTCCCTATATGCTTTACAATAAAATTCTCACAATGACACACTTTAGGGTTTAAATATAAATTAGTGAATCTGACATTCACTGAAACATTCCCTGGTGCAGAATTATCCAAATCCTGGTGTTTCAATGGCAATCATTGATTCTTTTCCAGAAAATATTTCTTTGGAATGTTTAGGTGCATCTCTAGCCAAAGTATTACTTCTAATCATGGACAGGAAAAGGAATGGCTAGAATCTTTTTTTTTTTTCCTCTCTCTGTGTCCTGTTGGAAGATTAATCTTTGATATCTGACCAACAGGCGTAGAAAGAAGTGAGAGTAGATCTCCCCAAAGTCAGAAGATATCACATCAATGTGAATGGTGTACCCATTGGAATATTTCTTCTGTTACATGGACAAGTGAAGAGTTTTGGATTTTCAATTGCTTTATGTCCCAGTATAATTGGTCTCCAGGAAAGAATATCCTGACAGCTATAAGAACCTCAAATAAATTAAAGGGAATTCAAGCACTCTGATCTATCAGTTATTCAGTGCCTATGTCCAAAAATTTGGTTAGCTTGGATCATAGGAGAAAATCACAAATGACACCAGTGAGTCTTCCACTTATATTATATTTAAATTATATTATAATATACTTGTTTTAAATGTCTTGGGATTTGTTTGTGGTAAATCTATTTTCATGTGCCACTCAAAAAGGGTTTGTATTTCCTATCAGAAATCAATACTTTTTTATACCTTTAAAAGTTGAGAAGATGGAACAGTATACATCCAAAAAACAAAGGATTACATTATTCAGAATGGCATGTGCTGCAAAGTTAGTGAGCATGTGCTATGTGGTATACAGGTGAACAATGGTATATGTATGGGCTGCAATATTGAATGCAGGGAACCCTTAACTAAAACTGCCTAACATTGTTTATAGTGATGCCTCTTTAATGAGAACTTGATTTTATAGGTGCTGTTTCCACATGATGCTCTGACCCAGAGCCTAGTGTGAGTGTGAGCCCAAGATGCCCCTAGTTCAAACAAGGACTAAGGCGTCTACCAACAAAAAATGATATTATATGAGTAAATGCCCTCTTATAAAACCACTACCCTGGACTGCCCTATGTGGTTCCAGGGGTCTTCCCACTCATGGATTGCTTTAGTTATGCTATGGAATGCCCATTCCTGGATTGCTCCTGTTTCATTAGGAATGTTCCCTTTTTTAGACTTCCTGTTGTACCCAGGAGTTTCTGACTCCCGGACTGCTCCTGTTGTGTAATTATACCATCCCATAAATATGAATATCATTGATATAATGTAGCATGGATCATAGTTTAGCTCAGGAAAGCTCACCACTCATGGTCATGGTTAAACTATACCTGTTAACTGTAATCTATTTGTGGTTAGGCTAATATAAAACCAAACAACTGTTTTCTTTTTGTCATTATATTTTCCAGGGCCCTATACATAGGTGGTCCAGTATGGCTTGTCCATCACAGGTGCACAATTTTCTTGTACCATGTCTGTTCATTCAGTCGTCTTTTTATGCGATGACAAATGAATCTGAGAGTCACTAGCCAACTGCACCTGGTATTAACAAGCGTTTTCTCCTACCATAATATTATTCAGACTTAACCTTGTTTATCTTCTAAGATCAGATGGGATCAGGCACTCTCAGGTTAACACCACTTTCATAATCCATCATTTTCAAGGAGATTCTTAAAGGCTTTTTCTTTCTTTTGTGCTCTTCTCTATCTCACATTTATTTGGACTGTGCGGTTTGGAATTCTTTTCAAAGACAAGAAGCTTTGAGGTGTTAAAAGGGGATCATAATACATTTTCACTCTCTGTAAAGCTTCTAGGCAAGGAGGAGGTGTTTGACCTTATATTGTATTGCAAAAGCTGAAATTGCAAGGATATATTTATATCATAATAAAACAATCTATACCAGCTAAATATATTATTAATTTCAGCCTATCCCTATTCCCTTTTGAATCGTAGAACATCTCTCCTTTCCTTATCTCCCCAAAATAAAGGTTTGGTGTAGAGTAGCTCATTTGTTAAATTATGAAACATTACCAACACTGCACAATTTAAACACACAATAGTCTGGCTCCCAGTGTTTTTCTCCACACCTCTATGTGTTGTTGTATAGGAGTTTGTAAGAGGCAGATACTAAGTCAAATTTTTTTAATGTGAAATAGCAGAAATACATGTTTTCATGAGATTGTAAGCTCTTCGGGGCAGGGTCCTCTCCTCCTGTATCACTGTCTGTATTAGTCTGTCATTTGCAATCCCTATTTAATGTACAGCACTGCGTAATATGTTGGCGCTATATAAATCCTGTTTAATAATAATAATAATAAAATTCAAATCAGGCCAAATATCTACTTTGTTAACAGTTAATGCCAAGTTAATTGAAAAAGGACAGCAAAATGTGTTACTAAATACAAACAAGTGGAAATCGCATACCATGATCAAAGCACCTTTTAAAGGATTTGATATCATTGTGTTCTATATGATTGTTCTGATTACATAAAGCCATTAAGTCACTTCAGATACTTACACCTTAGCAGGATAAATCAGATATTCGGCATTTAGCTGCTGTGTGTTTTCCAAAAAATATGTTATGGTACATAAGATAGAATGTATATGGTACAAGTACGTTTTCCTCTTTCTGGTATTCTATTCCATTATCCCGACTCACTCCTCTGCAATGTATTATGAATTCTGCAGCCGGACTTATTCATCCTTCCTACCACTTACTTTCTGCTGCTTCTCTTTGTAGTTCTTTTCAATAGCTTCTATTTCACCTTAGAATCAAATTCAGGATACTGTGTCCCACTTACCTTTCTGACCTGATAGAAAAATACACCCCCATCCGCTCTCTTCTCTCCTCCAATGACCTACTAATGACTTCCTTACTCATAACCTTGTCACATGCATGACTTTAAGACTTTTCTAGAGCTGCCTCGACTCTCTAACATGGTCTTCCTCCTCCTATTTGGCTTGCTCCTACTTTCTGTTACTTTAAAAGAGCACTCAAAACCCATTTTTTCAAACTTGCCTACCAGTCTTCTTCTATCTATTAAACACTCATTACTTCCCACCACTATATATCTCCCCTCCTATTGTGTGATACTTCCCCCAACTCTTAGATTGTAAGCTCTTCTGGGCAGGGCCCTCTCCTCCTCCTGTGTCACTGTCAGTATCTGTCAGTCATTTGCACCCCTATTTAATGTACAGCGCTGCATAATATGTTGGCGCTGTATAAATACTGTTTATTAATAATAATAATAAATACAGGAGGGTTATGGGTCCGTGAGTGTTCCCTTTCATAGTTTAAAAAGTCCAAACCTGTTTCATTTTTAATGAAACTATCAATTGAATCTGGCAAAAGAGCTTTTGTATACTTACTATGCAATAAATCCCAGAATTTATAAACATCATTGCCACATGGCTGACTGCTGGGAGTAAAGATTGTTAGTTCTTAAATAGATGAAAAATAACATTAAATTATCTGTCTTTAAACTACTGAAATACTTCCTGTGGGTTAGAAGTATTCTTAATGTGAATGCTCCTTTCCAGTTTCTTTGGGAATCTCTTTGTAAACATTTTATTTCCTACTTAATGAGTTTACCCGAAATTTACTAAAGCAACAATTTCTGTGTTTAACCATTGGTGCCATCATTAAACTTGTATTAATGGTTTCCTTTTCATGTTTTGTGCACTTTATTTACAAAATTAAAAGTACTACCTAATTGTTACAGTGTTTTATCACACTGTTAAGAGTACATTTTTTAAAGGGAGAGTACCACCCATGACCACAATGCACTTTATTTTCCATTGAATCAATTGGCCAAATTTCTATGATACCCATGGACTTTATAGGGTGGTTGATGTGCAAACATGATGACCAACCGTCAAAGAAACAAATCTTGCAAATTCTGAAGAGTTTTCATAAGCCTGCACGTATAGCAATGATAACCTAAGAAATGTATTTGACCACAGATAGTAGAGGGGGAGAGGTGAACGGTATGGACAGAAGTTGCTGGTGCCGATTATCTCATGGGTTATTAGCATGACATGAGATTGTCTCTGGTTATGGCTGTTTTCTGTTCATGTATCTATGGGCTGATTAAAGTGAACCTGTGATCTGGCTTTGGGCATTTAAGTATTTACATAGTCTTAGCAAGCATTAAATAATCTTAAAAACAAATCCTGAATAAGCACTGTGGTGCAATTCATCAGTATAATATATATACATGCATTATCATTAATAAATGGTTAAGTCACTGGGCCTGATTTATTAAAGTTTTCTGAGACTGGAGATGATAGACTATCCTAGGTAAATCTGGAATAGATATGGTTAAGGATCTAAACATTTGGCAACTAAAAGCAAATTATTTTTATGAAATACATTCCAGGTTTGCTGGATCACCCAGGTTCACCCACGATAGTCTATCCTCTCCAGTCATGGAGAACTTTAATAAATCAGGCCCATTGTGGTATTGTTGTTTTTCCAGCTGCGTTGCTGTAATCTCTTATAGACGTGTCTTCTTAATTATATATATTCTGAAATACAACTGTTTGGGACCCTTTATAAAGCTATTGTAAAATACAGCAGTTTTTATAATGCAATCACTTTTGTCTTTTTGCTTTATAAATGTGATTTGGGACTCTGTAACATGCATATCTTCCACTTATCTATCTGCAAGTGTTTCCTAAAGCATTATGCGGAAGACACACTGCAGAAAATCCACACCGTGCCCTGCATTTTATTAATAAAATGTAGAAAACCACTGCAATTTATTGCAGAAACTGCAAACCACATTCCTTTGTATTTGGGCCCCTATATAGTTGGTATTGGAATAGTGTTGTGTTTTATATGTGTTTGGTATGTGATGTTTATTTTATATTAGGTGATTTTTGTTATGTGTATTACGTGTTATGTGCAACTGATTTTGTCACCCCTTTTGTTCAACCCCACAGGAAGTGATAAAACTATAAAATAATTAAAGCTAATGTAAAGCTAAAACTTTATTTCTTTGTTTTGATCAGAGTAGGGAATAAATAAAACATTCCCGTCTTCTACACAACTGGAGAAAATAGAAAACCACAGCCTTGGTGACAGTTAAACCCTAGACAAATGGAAACACTAAATTGGAGTGCTGACAGCAATAAAAAATAACACACCCTCACACTCTACTTAAAACAAAAAAAGTTTGGGCTTTAATAAAACTTTATTAATTAAAAAAAAAATAACTTTGACATTTTCTCACCATCGTTCTCTCTCCTAGAATTACTGTTTCTATTGTATAATTTTCTTTTTAAAACAACAAGCGCCTGGACGCACACCTTTAAATAATTATACAATTGTTTAAAAAAATTAAGCTTTGATAACATGGCTGAGTGCTTTCATGTTAGCGGGAGTGTGACTGCTCCTTTAAACGACATCCTAATGCCTTCAATAGGTAAAAGCTATTTAATTCAAGGGCACGGCCCTGCAGTGCGTTACCGCAGCGAGCTTGTTAGTTTAGTAGTGGGAGAACATTTCCTGCTGACAGATCTGCGACATCTGAGGAGAAATGTGGAAAAAACCTGCAGGCCAGCAACAACCTTATAGTAAAGTGTGTGTGCTGTCCTTTTTTTTTTTTTTTTGTCCGCCTTTATTTAATTTAACATTTGGGGGTCTTACGGACACATACATCTACATTTTAGTGAGCTTCCTGGTGCAGGGGCTTGCTGTCATTTGTAAAATATTCTGGCCAATTAGCTAATAGAGTACTCGGGTTTCTTGTGTTTTGATACAGTAATACTAAGTACATTGTAAAGGCCAATTACACAAATCATCCCCATATGCCGAAACCAGAGTCTCGTTATGGACTGTATTTATGAATCCTGTGTGAGGAAATGTGCCCGCAGGCAATTTGGACCATGTGCGAAAACAGAGCCAATGGGATTGTCGGGGAAGAATCGTTGCAACCCGCGGAAATCCTCTTGCATCTCTCTGCAAGGAGCCCATTGTGCTGGGTGCCAGGTCGCTGATTAAAGGCACATTACCCAGAATCCTCTTAAACCTAGGTATGAAGCTCAGAGCAAATAACGTCTCCCCCACCGACACAGGCAGGAAAACACAGCATTAGCAGAACACCTAAAGCAGACGAGAAATGTCTTAACAGCCGTATTGCTCCCAGCGGAAAGTACATGCCGGTACAACGAGGAGCCGTATTTTTTTCCCTATAAGAAGGTCAGGATTAATGTTGGGGCAAAGGCGTGCTAAGCTTTAAGCTGCTTTCTTATAGCAGGTACACTTCATTGTATGTTACAGGTGCAAGAAAAAATACAGTTCCCAGATGATGGCTAATTTTATTGCATTGAAAGTTGTAGTTCTTGCCATTGGCAAAGGCCGGGTAAGACATCTTTACCTCCGTATAGCTTGCCCACCTGTTAACATTATTTTACCAGTCGTGTTTCTTAACCCAAGGCTTCTATGTAAATCTCACGCCACCACTTTATTGTTGGCAGGACTCCACCCTGCTGTGGTTATATGGTTATCTTCCTGAGCTTTAAAAGCTCTCGGTAGCTGTAATTAAAAGATGATGGGTTTGGGGAGTGGAACGGGTGCCAGAATATAGAATTCTAAATGTCAATTTCTTCTTTTCACCTTACTCATGATATTATTTGTGTCATTTACTATTCAGGATGCAAGACTCGAGTTCCTACGGAAGTTTACAATTGGTTTGGCCTCTGGGACGCTAGCATCTGTCATTAACATCCCATTTGATGTGGCCAAAAGTCGGATTCAAGGGCCGCAGCCAGAACCGGGAGTGATTAAATATCGCAGCTGCTGGAAGACAATACTTACAGTTTATAATGAAGAAGGGTATAAAAACTTGTCATCATTTCTGTATCATTACTTCTGATTCTTTCTACTCTGTGTGAATTTTTATGTACCTGAGTTCTGTTTATATAAATATATATATATAATCAGTCTTTATTTTACAGTCTTTATTTTAAAAAATGTTTAATTTTAAATAAAGAATGACTTAAACAGTATAGCATAAAACTCCCAAGCCTTATCATATATTCTTTAAAGATATTTCCAAAGTAAAGTAAAAAAAAAAGTATTGAACCCTCGTATGCACCCTCCAACATCCTTTTTCCAAGAGGTCCATTAATGTTTGTGATCCTACCTCTTCTCCTGTTGCGGGGGTGAGCCTTACTATTGTACTGAATTATGTTTGCATGCCATGTAGTCAGAATCTCCCCAGGCTGCTTGATGACACCACCCACAGGAGGGGCCATGACAGCCTGGGCTCAGAGAAAGTTTGTTAAATCTGGAAGACTGTGGACATCTAGTGGTGCAGAAACAAAATTACTGCAGGAGGTTGAAAAGTTGCTGCAGATTTAAGGTGAGTATTGAAGCACATGCTGTTAATTTTTAATTTTTTAATTGGCTGCTAGATAAATGAGAGAGCACATTAAACACTGTTCTGTTCTGTGGAACAGCAGTCGTTCTCGAACGGGTGTTTATCAATCTGCCATGGCGTTTGTACACGTGGCAGATTTTCATCTGAGACAGGTACGACCAATTAGACAACAATCATCTGACTTTTGTACATAGCTTTACACTATCTACCTTTCAAAATGCATTATTTATTCATATATTGAACACATAACTGTGCATTATTGGCATTCAATTAACATCTGCCCAGAGTTTTGCCTTAATTCAGATTGACAATTTACCAGTTTAGAACTTGTTTACTGTAATTAAAAAAAAATCTATTTTTATAATCACCTGTATTATATATACTCTAGTATTTGTTATTTAAAAAAGCCTTTTATAAAAACCTTTAAATGAAATGTGTCAGTTTACATTCAGCAGCCTAATTAAACAATCCTGAATTTGCTGTATTGTGTAACTCAAATATATAGAGGTTGGTTTTATTAGGTGTTATGCTGATTACCAAGCAATATGCCACTGAAAGCACCTGTTTTGGCTTTCTGTTTTTGGAACTCTCATCGGCGTCTATACAAACTAGCACAGGTCCAGTAACTTCTACAGTGTAGCAGCTGTTATCTGCAGCATTGTATTAAAAGTACCATCATACTGCACACATCTGGTTCATATATTTGAACTCTTTTTATAATCAGGTCCTAACTGCTTGATAATCAAATAAAACCACTGTATACTCCAAACACTTTCCATATTGTAACTGCAGTGCCTATATCTATCCAAGGAAAATCATTTTATATCCTTATCTAATCACAGTGACAGACCATGGATGGGAATTGATCATTTGACACACTTTCTCCCTATTAGTAGTGAGGGGAAAGGTATGATGGTCTTCTCCTCCCCATGGGAATGGAAAAGGTAGAAGCGGTGTTCTTGTCTTGACTGCTTTGGAATTGCTCTCAATTGGCTCTATTTATAAAACAGGAAATCAGATATCCTAGGTGCATGTGTTTCAATGGCAGTAATTGATGTTTGAGGGTAAGTCAGATTCCCTGTTTTATAAATAGAACCCAATGAGTATAGGGGTGTCCCTACTTTTAAGTAAAATCACAGTAGTTGAATGTGCCAGTCCCACACAATCTTCGTCGCAGTGGATAAATAAAACTAAATCAACCTCAATTTTGGTTATTTTAGTGTTGTACTGTGGAAGTGAGGTTAGTAAATTTCCAAAAAAAGAATTCAATGAAAACTAAATATCTGTAGTATGAAATTGTCTGGTTAAAAAAAATTAAAAGGTACCACCAATATGAGGAGAAAATTTACTAAGACCAACCATGTAAAAAGAAAATTTACTCTGCTGACCAATTAAACAAGTTGGGTGCTGTTCTCCCTTACTTTATGACCTTTAAAAAGAATGATGACAGGTTGGGCATTGCAAGAGGCTTTTGTGTATAGTTACCTATTTTGCATCAATTGGTTTGCTCTTGTAATTCTTTTTTTTTTTTTTTTTTTATAACTGTTCCACATTTAATTAGAAAAACCCAATGATTTTATTTTCTTAGCATACCCTACTTCTATGTGAATGCTTCACTACGGAAATAAGACCAAATGCATTGTAAATGTAAAGTACAGCTGAACTATTATCATTTTGTTTATTTCATAACTAATAACACGTTTGGATAAGCCTATAATTCTTTATAAAAAAAAGCCTATAATGATAAGAAGATAACAAATATACTATAAAACCCCTGGAATCCAGATTCCAGAATCCAGTTCCTCCCTAGTTCTATAGTACAAGGCTGTGGAAAGAAATAAGTTTTTTGCCTAATTGAATAATTCTAATAGCTTCCAGGGTTGGAACATATTTTATGGCACAAAGGATGCCCGAGGATAGCAGAAGGATTTAATGTCTTCTATAATCTCCACATTGCTCCGGTCACACGTGTTTATATACAAATGATCAACACAAAATTTTATTACTTGTTTGATCATTATCTATTGTTACCTTTCTTTTCTTTGTTGATTTACAGTGCTGATTGCGTTATAAAATCCATGTGTATTTATAATGTGTAACACCTGTCTTGCCTTTCCTTCCTTTCCAGGTTCCTGGCTCTCTACAAAGGTCTTCTTCCAAAGATCATGCGGCTTGGACCTGGTAATTCCTGTCCTAATTATCCTCGTTAGCTATTGTATATGAAGTCATTTTAGAGTCAGACCTTTATTAGGTGTTATCATTATTCACAGTACTATAATTACAATCTTGTACAAAAGCTACAGGATATTATTCTCAATTAGCCACTGGTTTATGTATCAAGCTGATTAATAGCTTCATTTAGCTTTAGTCATTTACTTTTCCATCTGTTCTGGTCTTCCACCAGAATGTGTTTTAGGGCTTCAAATATGGCATATTTGACAATGTTATCCGTAGAAGTGTACACTATCAACAAAAAAGTTTTTTGCACCAGGCTGATGAACAAGAGGCAAAATGTTTTCTGCACCTGTGTACACCTACTTTTTAACCTTTTCATTTTTTTTCTTCACTGTGCCCTGTCAGAGCAAAGAATGTAAAACTGATTTTATGGCAAAAACACGAAGGTTGCGCAAACTTGTTCGGTATGAGGGCTAATTGGTGCCTGTCAAGGATCTTTGAGATTCCTTTCGACACTGTCTACCTAATGACATCTGATGGTATTTGATTATAATACAACTTTTACATTTGATAGCAGCACTGTTTGACATTACAGCGCACTGTTTATAGAAGTCCAGCATATCTGCCACTCTTCCCCAGGTATTCTTCCATGGTTTTACCAAGTCTCTACCCTGCTATCAAACTAAACCTAAGCTTAGAGACCAATAATAGCAAAATATTTTATTATTATTATGGGGTCTTGGCCAAGGCAGCAGCTTTGCCCCTTACTAGACAGGCCCCTACCACCAGCTCTGACTTTATCTGTTATATTAAGTTAATATGGTATTGTATAATAATTTGTGATTTCCTTATCTAATAATAATAAATATAATAAGATAAGATAATGAGCATAAAAGTTCAGTAGCCAGTAAAACATATGGGTCCCATTTGTACCTCCTTCATACCTTTTTCCTTTTTTTTTTTTAAAGAAATTAGTGATTTAATTACTAAGGATGAATTAATAAACTGTTCTTTTCTTTAGGGCAAAACTAAATAGGGCAAAACTAAACTCTCGCTTGTCCCTGTTCTTCACAGGGCACCACCATCTTCTTCCTTCTTCTCTTCCAATATACCATCTTTGGCCATCTTAATTGGCCGAGCCAGAATGAGCATGTGGGAGTCCAGGAAAACCGGGATTGCCTGGTATTCTGGCAACTAAAGTTCACTTGAGCGATCAGACTGGTAAGAATGCTTATTACAAAAGGGACATCGCCTGTCCCTTTCTGTAATTATGCCCTGTCTGATCAAATTTTTTTTACGTGGAAATTTAGATCCACAAATGAAAGGTGATCCCTGTCCACTGACCATCAAGGAAAATAAGACATTTAAACAACCATTCCATACCCCTATCAATAGTATAATACTGTCAAACTGTATTACTCTGACACCAGCATGTAAAGGGGGTTTTTGCACTGATAACCAGTGTCCCATGGGCATACATACTGACAACCAATATAATGAGGGCATTTCCACTGATCAATTGTCTACAGAAGATCTTTTCTGTGCATATTAATGTAATTAAGGCTTTTGCACTGACAATCAATGTAAAGAGGGCATTGAAATGTTGAACCATATTTAGAAGGGTATTTATTTATTTATTATTTATTGCTGACCTCCAGCTTAGGGTAGGCATTTACACTGACCAATAAATCTATGGGATGCATTTATACTGAGGACCAATGGAAAAAGGTACATATACTCACCACCAGTGTAATAGAGGAATTCACATTTGCAATCAATGTAACAATGGTATATACATACTGATCATCTAAATAAAGACATTTTTACTAGGGGTGCTGTCCACTGACTAGTAGAATAAAAAGGTTGCAAATAGGGGCAACTACTACAGACCACTAAAAAATAGGAGGTATTACGCAGCCTGGCTTTTACTAAAAGATGAAGTGTGGGGGGAAGCAAAAACATGTTGCTGTGGGGTAATATTATTTCTACTTCCTGACTACCTTAAACCAACAAAAGGTACATTTTATGTATGTTTTTTTTTTTTGTTTTGGTGGCCATGAGGCTCTAGGGTATGTGCATCCTCATAGCTAATTCTACTGTCTTTTTAAACAGCCTGATAAAGCACAGAAATGTCTATTTCCATATAATGTCGTACTTTATTTTCTATGTATTGCTTTTGGCACAGTTTCAAGAAATCCTCTAAAATGCACACAAATGGGAGGAATTAAAGGTCCTCTATCATCAACCTTTAAACATAGCCTAAGGTGGTTTTCTGCTGCCTGTATGTAGTCATTTGCATACAAAATCATGTATTGGGCTGTTTTACTTTGCTAAAATAACAGTTGTACAGATTACATTTTATTTCTTTAGTTTTCTTTACAAGCATGTTAACCTGCTATTATATACAATTACGTTATGTCACCACATTATTTTGTAAATCAACATCAAAGTGTTTAAAACCGTGGATTTCTGTTCAACTGTGTCCACATGCTCGGATTATAATTTTGCAAAGCAAGAGGCCAGTAATGGTTTTTTTTTTCTATACAGGCTAGAGGATATTGCCCCAAGTTACTGAGAAATCACATCTGGAATCTTGTTGGTTACTATAGGAAAGGACACTATTTTTTACCTTTAGCTCTCAGAGGTCTAAGAAGTGAATCTGGAGTTTCTCTCTCTCTGCTGGAGAATCAATTACTGCGATTGAAACACATAGACCTTGAAGATTCTCCACCACAAAGTGATTCAGTGAATGTCAGATTCACTGCTTTATAAATAGACCCCTAGGTGTCTTTGTTATTATTATGTCTTCCATATTTTTATTATGGAGTAACTGCAGCAACTTTAAAAGCCTGCAAATGCTTTCTCTTGCTAAGCTGTTCTAAATGACAGTTCTCTGACAGTTTTATTAAGTCAGTTTCCTTACATTTCAATTGGCTTATAGTATAGCACTGTCTCCCTGACCAGCATGAATTGGCTTGTAGTAAAGCATTGCCTCACTGGCCAGCATCAGTTTGCAAAAGCAGAAAATGGAAGGCAGTTTTAAGCACCATGGGAAGGTGCCAAAACTATACTCTAATGTACTGTCAAAACACAGATACCTGCAGGCCTGTTAAAGCAACTTCAAACAATTGATGAATGCAGCAGTTTTTTCAGTTTTATAGACAAGGTCTCTTTAAAGGGCAGTTCCAGGCAACAAATACAGGTAATACTTGAACTGCTGATGCTACCTACCGTAATTGTGCAAAAGTTATTAAGTTCTCTCAATTTATCCTAAACTTAGTTAAGTTTAATTCTTCCCAGGTTAAGCACACCTACCTTTACTTAGATTAACTGGAAGAGCAGTAGAAATGTACTCCCCAAAGCTTATAGTAAATAACTTCTTCTACCATTAATCATTTTTACAGATGTAAACAGAGTATTCAGATTATTAAATTATGCAATGACTGCACTGAAACTGGTAAATGAAACATGTTTGGACTGCTTTAAAGCCCAACCCCAGTTTGTGCCTTCCTGTTGCCCTCTCCCCATTTCAAGCTATAAGAAACTTTCTTATTTTAGATGTCTTATAGACAGTCAAGTAATGTTCCTTTTCATACCTTCTCCAGATGGTGGGCAGTCTTAAGTGAGACTCCGTATAACTACGCTGTAAGGACAGGGCGTCTGCTGGAAACTTTACCAAAAAAAGGCAGCTTGTGTACAGACATTACAGTCTGAGTGTACAATCTCTATAGAATCTCCTTTACAACATAGTTAGAGGAACTACCTAAAACCTTTTCTTAGATTTGATATGCACCAATTACAGGTTGACATTCAAATACCTGGCAACTTCTGGACCCGAGATCTAGCCAGGGCCTTCCTCCTGCCGCACCCACGGACATCTGGCACAGTTCTGGGAAGCAGGCAGCAGGGATGTCTCAGCGTGTATTTAGTGTAGCAAGCAAAACCTAACAGCTGTTTCTGGAAAACCATCTCACCAAACATCAGTTGCTAAAAAGTGTAATGCAGTACATGTATTGAAAACGCACACCGAAATTCATGCCAGAAAACTGAAGGAACCGGATTATCGATGGCTGGATTTTCGATTGTCAACCTGTACTTTGTAGTCGGAGGATTTCTGGGTAGATTCTCACATTACATAATTATTGTTGCAGTTTGAAATGGATCATATCCAAAGACCTGTATAGATGCTAGATTTGCATTATCATTTATGATAACAGTACAGTAACGACCACTACCAGTAGGGTCCCTCCCTATTGTCCTCTCCTCTCAATAAAACAAAACAGTTCTGTCTGTAAAGCACTTGCTTGTTCCTACTGTCACTGTAAATGATTGCTAGTCATAGTTTTCAACACCAGTTATTGTGTGTCTGAACAAACCTTAGGAGAAATACTTCTGGGGTGTGACAAGTTTTAAAATGTTCATTAATAATGATTAATGGCTGGTCTCTATATGGAAGAATAAACCAGTAGAAGTATAGTTTCAGAACTTAGAGTTTGCAGAGTTTTCAAGGACAATGGATAAAGTTCTCCTAGCAGTACATTTGTATTTTACCTACACACAATGATTTTAACCTTCCCCTATGGCCTCTTGTCTGGTATGTGCCTACCTGTATTTTGTTCCTCACCTGCATTCTCCGCCTAATGTAAGCTGTGAGCAATTCCCAAGCACAGCTAAACTCACTTTCCTGTTGTTCTCTTTGCAGGAGGTGCGGTGATGTTGTTAGTGTATGAATACGCCTATGCCTGGCTGCAGAAACACTGGTGACCTGGAATGAAGCCCCTGATACATATATGCAGATCATCTTCACAACTTGGAAACTTGGACTTGAAAGAAATTAGAAATCATAAAGCCAGAATTATTGATAAACGTACAAATTGTTGTTCAGAATAGAATGTTTGCTGAAATAATTATCACACGTATGTGACATGCTATTGACAGATTGCATATTTTAAAGAGAACCCGTTCTGCTCATTAAAAGTAGCAGGCTTTGTTGACAAATCATTCCAACCACTGATATTTATCTTCCCGGTTATTCCATGTCTGTCAGATCCCTTCTAAGTACATGAAATATGTGACCTACTCACCCTTCTTCTAGAATGCAGTTCTTGGGTCTGGTTGAGAAGATTATGTTATATCATATGTAAGCTTTGTCACCAGGTTGGTGGTCAACCATGAGGAAGGTAAGTATCAGTGGGTTGAAGAGAGTTCTCTGTTATAAAAACCTGTCACTTTTCCTTGAATAGTAAATTGATTTACACTTCCTTATACTGTAAAAAAAAAAAAAAGAAAGACCAGTACTAATCCCCCCAACAGGTGAGTGCAGCCACAAGTTATGATGGCAGCAGTTAGGTGAGGCTGTCATATAAATCATCTCAAGTACAATGGCTATGGCCACCATTACATTTTTAATTTGAGCTTCTGGTGTTCTACAAACATTGCTGATTTCCCCCATTTCTAAGTTTTCCTTGAAGCTTTAAAATTTAAACCTGATGCCACTTTGCCGCCCTCCCCAGCCATGTCATAAACCAAACTCTTGGCAGCACCCGAAGAAGCCTTAGATGATCCCAGGATCTTTTTATGGGTTTGTATTTAGTAAATAGCAGTCTGGAGCTTTTCTCTCCATATTTCAGAATGGGCACAGTTGTTGTTTTCATTGCCCCACCATACAAACCAGTAACAGAATGCAATTAAACCTTTAGCAAGCTGGTAGCAGAGTTCATGCAACTAAAAGCAACACCAGCAACAAGCATGTGGTGTTGGTGAACCTACCTAGTTGGGGAAGTGTGACCATAAAAGAACTGGGATTTTTTTTTTTTTTTTGCGATGGGATGTACAAAGGGGTAGTAAGTGACCACAATCCATGGTGGTATTGACTAATGTGATTAATGTATAGGTTATCCAGTAGAATTTATAATTGAACTTGCCTTATATTTACATATATGTTATGTCACTATGTTGCTTTTTATACCTTTGTATCCTTTAAATTTTATAATTTTGTGTGATTTCGTGATGGTTTGTTAAATATAGTAATCTTCTTTTTTTTATGTCTCCAGTTCTTTGTTAGTAAAGGCGATTGTATCAGATATTTATTAGAATGTTCTATAAAATTGCCATTATGTTCTGATTCCATTATAGAAAATCTTTTCAATTTCATTCTAATGAAATCTCTACTCTATACACTGATCAGCCAAAACTTGGATTTGGTCCAGGATTCAAAACATTTGCTAGCAAATAACAAATAACTTCAAAGAAATCCATTCCATGTTTGCTGGAACACCCAGCTTTACTGATGAAATTGTATCCTCTCCAGCCTTAGAGAGCTTTAATAAATCAGGCCTAATGTGCCATTTTCTTATATGAAGATCCAATAATATGAGCTATTCTGAGGTTTCCTCAAATCACTAACACACAGTGCCAAATGCAAAATACAAGGTTATGACAGTGTCAACATCTACATTGACCCTTGTTTCATTTTTATTTATTTTCTCCATCATTTTCTATATTTGCTGAGCATAAGTTAAATAAAAGGATAGAAAACTTTGTGATTCACATGTGAAACTTGTGTCATGGGAACACAAAATGTGTTTCTTTTACCTCCATGTTATTGATTCCCGTATGACTTCTTCAACTTTACTAAAGAGAGCTCCATAATACAAAGCATGATGTAAATAGAATCAGAGAAACCGACGTTTCATAAACAGCAGCCTGTGCTAGCATGTTACACATAAACATATTATACTGTAACTAAGAAGATGGAATTGTTATCCTTATACATAACTATACAAGTAGTCCCCGGGTTACATACAAGATAGAGACTGTAGAATTGTTCTTAAGTTGATTTTGTATGTAAGTCGGAACAGGTACATTATTTTAATAAATGCAATTAGGACAGATGTTTGTCTCAACATATTATTAGGCAGCGTGGTATCAGTTACTGTATAAAATCCTCACTGTGAGCTAATCACAAACAAAACAAAAAAAATTATTATGGACCCTAGACATTCATTAACTTTTGGAGCAAGCTGTGCTTTGATATGCAAAAAGAAACAACTGCAGAGTTTGCTTTGGTCATTAAAGAGTTACAAGTCAATGCTACAGATCAGCTCAGCTAGGATCGCCCACAACCTCAGTTGTGTTTAGCAAAAGATTTCTTCTGCAAGTCATGCAAACTGACCCCCACCCCCCTCCAAGCCTCCGTCCTGCACACAAGGGAGCAGGGAAGCCCTGTTCGTGTATATATAGGAGTCGTCCGTGTGTCAGATGTCCTTAACCTGGGGACTACCAGTATGTAAAAGTTATGCATACCTTAATATAGATGAAATGTTTCTTAAAGTGTATTGTACTCTGATCTTTTTCCTTAGGTAGTGCCTTCTCACTCCAACACCTCCATCCTAAATCTTAGCAACTTTAAATCACAGTGTACAGTGTCCGGCGCATATTGATATATACAGCATTCTGAAAAATGGTAAGGAGCCGGATGGTCATACATGGAAGATATTCTAGCATCCATCACTCCAGGTTCTTCCCCTTTCAGAATGCCGGTACTATTGAGGACAGGGGATGAACCCTTGGGTGAAATCACCCAATTGGAATTTCTTAAGGTAATTATAATTTTTTAATCACTTTTTTGCCTGTCAAAAATAAAAGTTTCTATATTAAGTGTGTATATATATATATATATATATATATATATATATATCTACATATATATATATGCACTTTAACTCTCCTACCATGTGCTTTAAAGCAGAAATGCATTACATAAAATAAAAAGAAACTGTCTCCCAAGTCATTATTGCCCATGTTATCCTACTTAGCTTTGTCCCAAAGTAATGACATCTGTGCAAAAACACAAATTTACAAATATCACTGTAGTTAGTTCGGTGAGCAGCCATTATGCATGGTTGGGTCATATTCTCTCACAGAAATATATGAAAAAGAAACTATTATGTCACTATCAGTGCAGCTCTCATCCAGAAGCTTTTCTATTTTGTTTACCTAGCAATCAGAAGCTTACCTTCTTCTGTTTATATATAAAGGAAATGTCTTACAGCGGTCAATATTCACTGCATAATTATCAATATTTCAAATGGTTATCACCCAGTTACATACAACCCAGCAACTATTGAAAACTGAGTTAGCTAGAAGGAAGAAGGATTTCTCTGTTCTAAACTTGCAAATTGTATTGTTACTTCACCTCGGGAAAGTTACAAACTTTTGGCTTCACAGTAAGGGCTTGAGTACATGGGTGCTTGTTTTTTTTGCTTCTGATATGTATTTTTTGCCAAGCTTTGCATTATTTTTTATTGTGGCACACTTCTATATTGCCTGTATTATATTGACACACTTCTGCACTGACCATCATCAATGCTCAGTTTTAATCCATTGACAGGAACGTATCATAAAACACATCTCAAACAAAAGTCATTTTCATTGAACTGCCTGTGAGCATGCAGCAGTTCATTTTGAATCTGAGTTTAACATTTCAAACCCACAAATTGTTGTTTGTTCACTGCATTTTTAAGTGAGGGCACAGAAAACGTTGTTAGGATTGTTTTTGTATGTTGTTTTTTTTTTTATTATTTTACTGATCACACACACAGTGCCATCTTCTTTTTATTTACCAACATCAACATATGGTTGAAAAGTTTCAAGCCACCTGACCCTCATACCTATATGCAATGACCCTTCCTTGTATTGGTATTGTATTGCCTTGTATTGTATTGTGGCTTTAACATCCTACCCTTTTCCATAAGGTTTTGGGGTATGTTGGGGGAATTTGCAAATCCTTTAGTTTATAAATCCTTTGTACAGAGGTGGTCATATTATAACATGTGGCTAAAGTTTGGCAAAATTTACTCAGATTTATGTTCTTTTTTTGGCCTAACCCATTGCCTGAAACTTAACACTGGCATTGTATTTGTGTATGCACTGCATTTACTCTCAATGGGCCATGGATGGAATAACACTAGTAAGGCTGCCTATTTCTGGATTTCCCAAATTATATATATGATGGCACAGGATGAATCAACCTGCTGATGTTCACCAAAAAGTGAAATGTCAATAAAGGGTCAGACAGATCCTATATTTCATATGCTTATCTCCAGATTCTCATTCTCCAATGGACTTTTGGCCAGTTTTACTGTGCCACAGTAAAACTCTTCTCTTGCATCAATACTTCTTTTGAATACATGATAGTAAATGTTTTGTCCTTTGTTGGTACAGATTGACACTGAGCGTTAATACTGAGCCTTCTGTCAACAAGCACTCCCATATCCATCCTCAGTAATAATTCACTAATCTAATACCAATGAGCAAGAGTGTAACATGTTTGTTTTTTATCCCCAAATGACCTTTTATTTGTCTATATTGCATCTGATTTGCCATTTCAGTCCAGGTTTCCCATTCAGTCCTGGCCCTGGAAGATGATGGACATATTTGTGTTTTTATAACCATTTACATAGCTAGATCCAGAAACTCAAGAATGTTATGTAGGCAACAGTCAGAACAACCAAGAATGATTGCTAAAATGATACTGTTTTTTTCACTTTTCAATCAATAGCTACCTATAGCACTGAAAGGATCTCTGATCACCTATATGAATTTACTAGAAAGTGAGTAGCTTATGCTGTCCCCTGCTTTGACAACTTTGGCATGCCAAAGAGTAATAGCTCATTTATTTTTAATTCCTCTACTATGTGTCCAATAGGGTAATGGAAATTCTATTATTGGTAAATTCCTTTTACTTGCTTGACTGATATTGCAGAAGACCGATGAAAAACAATTCTAGTAACTGTATTGCTAGACCTTGAAAAAACAAAGTTTTAAGACAATTAACCAGGGAAAAGTTTTATCAGATTTTAGTTAATCCCTTTTGTGAAGCAGAGATGTTAGGTGATTGTAGGATTTCCAAGTTTAACTTTTCATTTATGAATAATCAACATCATCCATCCATGCATGTTTTACAATAAAAAGTTACCTTCTCCAGTGTAAATATCAATGCGTCTATTGCAGTGCATTAGTTGAAGATCTACAATTTACCACTGGTGAAGAGTACAGCTTTGCTTTACTTTTGGCACTCAAAACCATGAGAGCGGCACTCCTGCCTTCTCTTCTCAGCCAGTCACATACTGCCTTCTATACTGTGTTTGGCCAGTGATGGGTCAAAGGATGAAGGGAGCCTACATATGACAGCATTCATCACTAAATTATAGTGGACTTAAACGCAAAGTTTTTACTTTTTTCAAAATAAAAAAGGTTAAACACCTTCCCTTTCTGTCTTGTTTCCTGTGGTGATCAAGACTGAATGGGAGCGCAGAGCCTCCCAGGGTACCTACATCATGCATCCCGGGAGGCTCTTGGCTGCTCCTTCTGCACATACCTGACCGGGCATGCTCGAAGGGGCATATTCCTCACTAAGGGAGAAGAGATGCCGATCCCATGCATGCACAGTAAGATCGGCTCCCTTTTTTTCTCCTTTACAACGGGCTACATCAACCGATCTCTTGCCTGCTCAGTGCAAAATTGGGTGACGGAGCACAAAGGAGGAAGAAGAAGGCTGAAGATGGCGACGCCCGGCACTTCCTCTGTGCCAGGATGAAGAAAAATTCCAGGATGGTGCAGGATCGGATCTTGGAAAGGTCCAACACTATTGAGAGATCTATGCGATTAAAGGTGGTTTTGTTTATTTTTCGCTTTAGTTCCGCTTCAAAGCAAAGGCTGCCATAGTTGGGAATATAGAAGTAAAGTTAGAACTATACTGTTCTCTTGCACCAAAGTGTGGATTTTTCTAATGCAGGATGTGATGAGGACATGGGTGGGGACTTTGAAGAAGGTAATGTTTTATTGTAATGTTTTTTTGTAAGCTGGATTTGCACTTTGAAGGTAAAGAAACAGGCCCTGAAACCATGTTTTTTAACTTGTAAACTTGACACAACCCACACTAGTTTTATGCTAAAGGATTCCTATACTATAACCTCAGAAGGCACATTGAGCAAGTAATATTGGAATTTTGCATTACAATATTTCATGTTGACTTGTTTACAAGCTTATTGAACACTGTTTCTGTTCCTTCCAACATATACAGATTTGTAATCTTCTGAGTCAAGGTTTCTGAAGTTTTTATACTCTGTGTCGTCTAATATACACACTGTGCTTTGGTATTGGATTGTTAGTAGTAGTTCCTCAGGTTCTCCATCTCTTTCAGGCTCTTATTGATGCTTGGACCATTGTTGGGAATATTTCACCCTACTTTCTGTTCTGGTGATGGGTGCCAATGAAACAGAGTATGGGGGGAAAATTTCAGCAATTGGTCCCAAATAGCAACATAAACCCTATTTTAATTAAAAAAACATTTCTGTGATTCTTTAGGGAATATTTGGTTGAGACTCTTATCTTGAGGTGGACATTAATGTTCTTTGTTACTTGTAGAACAATAACACACGAGATGATATCTTGGGTGCTTCATCTGGATTTTCTCTTTCTAGCTTACTTAAAAGTGAACCTGTAAACCTTCCCTGTTAAATGGACATTTAAATAAAGTGATGCTCAAACACTGAACTTTGTTAAACCACATGTGACCAGTGAACATATGGCATATTAACCACTCATATTACAATGTATTATATATTACTCTATATGCATTGATTGTTGGTTTTCTCTCTTCCAGTGAGATTTTGTTCCTGCAAATCCATCCACACAGAGTTAGACAAGGTGTCCTCCACTTTATTGCTTCACATGATAAGGCACATACAGAAACAGCAAAGTGGCACTGGCATAACTTCAACATGGATTGTCCATTGAATGTATTGTAAAGCTGATGCAGCAAGTAACTAACGCTCATAGTCAGTTGAGGCTTATTAGACCCATTGACTGTCCTTGACCTATTATAGTTTGTTGACCTATAAGAATATCAAACACATCTTGATTGATACAAGACTTTGGTCTTACAGTCCACGCCTTGAAGTGCTTTACCCCTTTATGAACGCCCTAATAATTCCAACATTAGCACAGGATGAAAGAGACATTGAGGGTCAGGAAAACCTTTGAGACTAGTGCATTGTACAATAATTTACTATTAGAAAACATAAAATGCACAGTAATACATTTTTTTTCTTTGGGGATAAATTTAAAAAGCACAGCCTGAACTCAAATTAGTTGTAAAAACATAAGGCACAATTTAAGGTTTGCACATTTCCCAGCGATCTGAAAAATTCTGTTCATGTCCACATCATTCTAGATAAGACTGGTAAAAATACATTTTAGTTCATTTGGTAGCTTGAACCTTATTTGTTAATGGATTGTATGATAACTAAGTGCATGCTTGTTAGTAACTGAGAAGCTAGAGTGTGACTGTTAGATATGGATAAGCCTAGAGCCAAAGCCATGTCTGAATGTGCTATACCCCACTCACTAGGTACTCCAAGTTATTTTTTTTACAGCAAAAATATGTTCCATTGGGATATATGAAAAATACCATGACCTTACTTTAGTTGTTTTAAACTAATTCTTCAATAAAACCCAGTTTCCTGATGGTCCCTGTCAATGCTTACATGTTGTGTCATCAATATTATCTAGATTCAGCACTGCCTGCAAATAGTAGGGGTTAAGGCTCTACTGCAGCTTTCTAGGCACAATGAGTGTTTTCTGTAATAAGAATATTGCTGCTTATCACACAAAAAGATATTAAAAATAGAAAAAATACTTTGTTTAAGCTAGCACCTGTGAAACCCACAAAAATTATGCATTGAAATTGGACCACCACAACAAAGCAGTGTGGTCAACCAGAGCCCCTATTCAGTATGTCCATGGCTGGCTTTAGGTATAATAAAATATTATTAAAAATGGTAATGCCCATAGGCTTTAACAGATACCAGGTTTTACTTAAAATATATGTACACAGCAATCAAAATTTTAAATTTAAAAAAACAAAAATATTACCCCTACCCTCCCACCCATTTAAACCGGACCATAATAATTAAAACCATTACAAATGGACATAACATATTATCACGTTTCCTGTTACGTGTTACTTGTAGCAACTATCAAAAATGATAGACATTGACCAAGGCCTATTATAAAGGTAAAGAGCCTGAATCTTGAATTGATTGAACAAGTCCTCCAGATCTCATCTGGCTTGATCACTTTGAGCGACCTTAATCCTTTGTCTAGTTTGGGTTTAAAACCCAAGTCCCTCATGTTAGCTGCTAAAGTTCTGCAAATGTTCATACAGCATGAGGTACTAATCCAATGTCCCTTCATTTCCTCTTCACATTAAGTTTGGGTTTTGCGGCTGGATTTTATTTTTCATCATGTGAGCATCTTCATTTTAAAAAGCTACAATCCGTAAGTTTTATTAAGGCACATAAACTCTGAGGATCAAATAGCTAAAAGTTATTTTTTGAGTTGAGAAATTGCATATTTTAAATTCCATTAGAAGGTGCAGAGATGTGGATCAATGAATCTGGAGATGATTCTTTCACAGTATGTCCGCCAGGTGCGTCTTTTATGCTGACCCCCACATCCATATCAAGCAGAGGCATCTGAATGTTCTACTGAAGTGGTCAGGTGTTCACATAGAGATCTATGTGATTGGCGTATCTTTGGCAGAGCTCCAGATGTATGATAGACCTAGGAATGTTTGACATTGTATGTAAGTGTGCAGAATACGTTCATGCTCTCTATGCACTTTGCATATGGGCTACTGTTCCGTGGCGCTGAGACGTATGGTAGGACTGTGGTGTTTTGCGGTTCTGGATGCCTATTTTAGTTTCTTCCGCTGCAAAAATAAAACAAAACGTCAAGTTGTAAAACAAAATCATGTTCCATGGTGAACCATTCTTTTACACAAAATTAATCATGGCATGAAGCAATGCACAAACTTTGAAATGTGAAATTAAGTTTTGGGCGTTCCTAAAGGTTTAATGGGGTTGAAAGCCCAAATAAACCCAAATTTGCAAATTCCTAAAACAATTATGTTAAGAGTAAACTATTACTAATAATTTCAGAACTGAGTTTTAATATTAACTGATATTTGTATAGCACTAACATATTACGCAGTGCTTTACAAATTCAATGTCATTAGCTGTCCTTCAGAGTAGCTCACAATCTAATGTCCCTACCAAAGTCATAAGGTATTACTACATTCTAAGGCCAACTTTTGTGAGGAAGCCAATTAACCTAACTGCATGTTTTTGGAATGTGGGAGGAAACCAGAGTACCCGGAGGGAACCCCACGCAAACACAGGGAGACCAGACAGACAGTGTTCTGGCTCAAATTCAAACTTGGGATCCTAGTGCTGCAAAAGCCAGAGTTCTGGCAACTTTAAAATTCACAAACTCATTGTGTATCTGTACTTTGCTGTAGCTGTGCACCTATCCACTCAGCCAAAACCTATCATGGCTTTTTGTTTCCTGGTAATATATGGAACTTCAACATGTATTTCCATGTTAAGGTTTTGTGAATTAATCCTCTAGTACGATGTCTCCATATTACTAGGATAGAAGTCCATGGCCCATACATATAATCCATTCATAATAAAATATATTTTTATATACATATTTGAGTACATGGAAGATAAAGTTCATTTAACTATCCTGCAGAAACACAGAACTAATAAACCATTAGTACTGCATTTTTCCCATGCCATGTTAAACATGATGCTGGGGTTTTGGCTTTTTCAGTTGTGACTATTTCCTCAGTCAAAAGGCCAAAACTAGTTAACCTTTCACTGAAAATAGCAATGCACATCTGTTAGTGAAAGAGAACACTCATTTTGGGTAATCTGTGCTTCTTTAGATAGTGATATTGTCATATGGGATGAAAATGCTGGAAAGTGTGAACATCATTATAAAATATATTTATAACAATAAAAGAATCATTAAAGCTGAACCATGGAATAAGCAAATATTGGCCTAAAATAAGTGACATTGTTAAAATATAAATGTCATTATTATATGCATTATTATGTATAGTATCTATTTTGTTTTTTTTTTAACATTTCAGTGCTGAAATCTAGTTTGGACCCTTATTATTTGCGCAGGAGCTTTCTGTAATAAAAAGCAGTCTCTGTTGTTCTCTTTTTTGTGCAGGTTGACTGGCCTTGTATTTGCCCCCCTATAGTTTTCTGCAGCAGTAGTGGGTGGGCCTGCTGGGTTCCTCCCAAAAAGAGCAATATTTATCCATATTTAAAGTATATGTTCCATGAATTCAGCTTTAAATTATATAATACATCAGCATGTGCTGATAATGTGGAACCATTCGAGGTTTATTGACTGTTAGTGCTTACCTTCCCGTGCTGTCTGCATGCCTTTAAATGCTAGTGATGCAGTGATGTCACAGTTGTGCGGAGACAATGGGGTGCTTCCTGTGTGCTGCCATCCGTGTCCTGTTACATACCCTGTGGGTGCTGCTGTGCCATATGCCATATATGGGGAGACGGGTGCTGCGGTGGGGTATGGAGTCATGCCTGAAGCTGCCACAAAGCTACCAACAGTTGGTATACCACTGGCTGTCTACAAAACAGATAACATTTATGTTGCATATATACAAAGACTATAGGTAGTACAATATGTTAAAATGCATACACATCTGGGCTACCATGAGAATGTTGTATTATAGTCAAATATCCTTGATTTTTAGAAGTGATCGGCAGTAGTATAAAAGTATTATCTTGTTCCAACCAATTAAAGATCCTATTTCTACTCAATCATTTTTTTCTGAAATTATATCTATAATTAACCTAATGTTTTGTTTGTAATCTGTCTCCCCACTAAAAGAGTCCACTCCACTACTTGGTGACCAATATAATTAGGAGAAGGTATTGTCAAAATACCAAGATATCACAGTTACCACGAAAACAGTAGTTGAGCAGAAATCTTTGGCTACGTACTCACGTGCAATATTTGTCGTTAGAAAACGAACCTCTAATGAGAGATCAACAATTGTTAACAATTATGTTTAACGATCGTATAGTGCACGATTCTGTACATGCCATAACGATACAATCATTGAAATATAATCCACCAATTATGTACGCACACTAGATACAATTTTTTGATTGATGCGGGAAGTGACGTGTACCAGAGAAAGTGTACCGCAGAACAATCCACGATCACTGAACGACCATACACACAATAGATAGCGAACGATCATCGCCCAATCAGATCCACCGCGACAGTCATTAGTTTTCAGCAACATTCCTCGTTCATCTGCATCGGCCTGTCGTTCTGCACTTTTTTTGTTAGCGATTATCAAACTATTGGTCGTTAATCTTTTGTTTCCAACGTCAAATATTGCATGTGTTTACGTAGCCTTTCAGTTGGGACACCTGTTACAACTGGCTGGACTGGTTTCCAAATATATTTGGAGACTTACACTTTCTGATGTTTCCCCAGGTCGAAGTAAAGGAAAGTCTCCTATGGGACCTGATAGGGATTTTTTTTTACTGTTCCAACTAAATGCAATTTTTCAGCTACAGCATGTTAAGGTTATCCGATTATCTGAAGCTGATGAAATTAAGCCACAATTACTTTTTTATGTCTGTGTCCAGTTGGGGAGATTTCTCTATTTCCTGGAACAAACTTATTTGAAGCAAAATTTACAAAACATCAAAATAAAAAAACACAAAGATCCAATCGTTTAAGGAAAAACGTTTGCTTGAGTAATAACTAAAACCCAACTTTTTTTTATTGCAGTCTGTGTCCCCATTGGGGAGACATGTATCGATGCCTACTTTCATTGCGACATGAGGTAGGAGAAAAATCCAAATTTATTTGCAGTTTCACTGGAACTGAAGGTAGGGTAAGTACTCCAATGAGGTATTCTGGGGATATTTGTGTAAGATGGAATCTCCCTTCAATTTGAACAGGGAGAGGACACAAATAAACCTGCCTAGGGTTTAAACCTTTTATTCTAGAATACCTAAAACAAAAGTTTAGACTTTTTGGATATTCTTTAGAGTGGATATTCTTTGGAGTGAATCTGCCTATTTAGCCTACCCCTCTCCCTACCCATTGATAATTACCGTGCCTACACTCCCCCACCCCTCTTTTCCATACAGGAACCCTAAATCCAGTCACTGTGTAGGCTCTGTTTTAGTTAGTATTACTTCCCTGCCTCCTGGTAACATTGTTTGGCCCTAGCTATTGATCAATCTTAGCAATGGCATCAACCATTACCAAGTGTCCTGCTGGCAAAAGGACCAACATGGTGAGGAGCAATGAAGTGGTGGCCTGTCAAGGAAACCCTTTGTGTGTATGTGCAAAGTAACTTTAGTTAGGGTTACATGCAATTTAGTGATGACCGCATAGTATTTTTCAGAGTGGATTTCAAGATAATGTCAACAGTGGACCGTGCCTGGCCAAAAGAAGTTTCCTTCCAAGGATTACCAGATAATATTTATAAAAAAGCTGCAGACCATAAAATATTGAAAATAACCTAAAAACTTTTTGGGCATTTAAACATATAACTTTTTTGGATTTACATCTATCTTTATTATACATCCCGGTATTGTGTAGGCCAAGCATATAGATACGTACAGTATAAAAGGGTAGATTAGTAATTAGTTGCTTTGACTAGTATATCTCAGCTAGATGTTCCAAACTGTTATTTTTTATGTGAGAAGTTGTTTCAAAGGGTAACAACACACTTTAGGGGTCTCAATGTCTTTCACATGATCGCAAGTCAAAAACCAATTTATAGCTTGTTGACTAGAAGCCTAAATCCCCATCCTGAGAAAGCTACAAACAAAGCCAATGTTTGCAAAGTAGTTTTGACCTTAAGATTTCACACAAAGGATCCTTTAAACTTGAGCCACTGAGATCAGCTCAATCTGTTTGTATAGACATCATCTTGAATGATATGAAGTAAACAGGAGGACATTTAGAGAGCCCCAAATTCTCCTCTCTAGTGGCAGGTGAATTAACTTTTCAATAGCGGTAACCTTCTGCCTTCTCTGGTTTCAGGAAGAGAGGTAAGCTGTTTGTGAGAGGCATTAAAAGCTATGTTGTTTTATTTGATCATTGTGGAAAGGTTCCTCATGATATGATCCATCACATAGAGCTGGACTGGGACTATAACATTGTCTTGGTATACAGAGAACTCCATCCTCTCTCTGCTAGCTAAATACCTAGGAGCCATATATGACCCAAAACTGTCTTCCACATGACTCTATTAAGGTACCTAGGAGTTCCATATAAAATATAGAAGTGTCTGGGGGCATACATCAGATTGTCAATGTTGACCGATGCATTGCATGTCACTAAATATTATTTTTATTAGTACATTTCCTACTGTGGTTGAGCAATTGTATTAAACAATCCCTGCTAGAGGGGACGAAAAATCTGAATATTTGTTCTTGTATCAAAATAATGGCCATTTATTAGCCTTTATATTGGGTTTTTTTAGCAAGAAAAAAAGACTGGTATAAAAGTAAAATACAAAATGTACAAAATATAAAATTATCATAAACACCAAAAACAAAATATCAGAAACCTGAAACATACTTAACTATCTTAAATTCAAGGAACTGCAAAGAGAGAGCAAAGACAGAGGTTTGAGGCTTCAACAGAACAAAGGGATACACACAAAAGTTTATTTACTTTTTGTTTATATGTATGAAGTTACTAAGTATGAATCTAATACATATGAATACATTACACTTTGACCTACAACCTTTGAGCCTCAAACATCTTTCTTTGCTCTCTCTTTGCAATTCCTTATACACCACCTAATTCTACGGGACAATAGGGAGTACCCCCCATAATTTTACCCTGCTCTTGCCTCCCCCTCCTTTTGTCCCCCCCTTCTTTAGTAATTTTACTGCAAAATCATTTTAACTAAAGCCGCTCCACTCATTACTAAATACTATACCACATATTAGATTTCAGAGTTTAGCAGTTTACAGTTTGGTGCAGGATATTACACTTCATTCTACTCCTTTTATACTAATTAGTTTAATGCTAAATAAACCTCTAAACTTTTCCCTCAAAGAACGTATAAATGAAAAAAAGTTTAATTGGCTATTGATCAGCTTTTATACCCAGTAACGCCATAACTCAGGGTAAATGACTGCACACAAAAATCTAAAATTAACTCATGCATAGTAAAGATTAGAATAAAATACTAGTAAAGCACCACCAATGTGTAGCACTTCCAATCAAGAAGCAGAGTTCTGCACACGTAATGAGCAAAGATGTCTGCCCCTGATTTATAACTAACGGCAAATACTACACAGAAATATTGCTCTTTTACACATTAACACATATTGATAAAAATTATTAACATCAATCTCTTACATAAAGGTTTTACCAAGACTTTTTTTTAAACCAGTCTGTCTTCACTCCACTTTACTCCTCCCTTCGGAAATATAATATGAATGAATTACCTACAATTGCTTCACACACACACCCTGCCAAGCCAAACTTTCACTGGTATTTCAAGTTTTTTTAAGACATTATTTTTAGATCAAGAGTGTTATTACTAATTTAGTGGTGAAGGCTAATCATAACTTTCAGTTTTCATTGACCTTCATGACACTGGTTTTTATGGCTGACAAAGAAGTATACGCTACATCTCTTTCTCATAAGGAATATGTGGCCAACCCATTCCTTGTTTTACAAAATGGTTCAGTCAAGTACAATAGTGCCACCAGTTAAGGTACCCTATACTACATTCAATTATTTTATTCAACGTGACATAATTGAGAATTTGTGCTGACCAATTACCAATACCTAAATATTATTTTGATACAAGACAATTTGTGGTCAAAGGTCAAAGCAGAATACATGTTAACAAAAAATAGGTAAGGGTATTTAAGGGTAAACAAGTTAGATTTATAGTTATTCATATACTTGAGACTTATGTGGCTATAACCTGTGGTTCTTATGGTTCCTCCAGCAGTCATTAGGGGATCATTGAGAATTGAGAGTCAATGTTGATTCTCTTATTAGCTATCTGTAGGGGCCATTCTTTCAACTGACCATCAAGAAAGGAAGCATGCTTACCAATAGCTATCAGTGTAATAGGGTCATTCTACCAATTACCACCAATGGTAGGGGGTTCCTTCCCCACTGATCACCAATCAAGGGTCTTTTTTTAATCAATAATGTTTATATTTTAGTTTTGTTACTGAAATATCATTTTGTCTTGTAGAGTGGTTGTCATTTACACTAAGTATGCCACATTTTCCTTATTTTCTTTATTCTTTTATTTATATTTAGTGCTTACAAAGGTACAACCACCTGAATAGTATACTACTGAACACGTTCTCCCCTGAGTACATAAAAAAGAAAAGAAAATAATAAATACTACATAAAGAATCATCATGAACTTTAAAATACAATGATTAAACCCTATGTGCCAATCATCTCAAATTTATTCAGCTGATATATGATATAATCATATGCTGATATATGTGATAATTTTTATTGTGGGTGTATGTATTTGTATGTATATATATATATATATATATATGTAGACTTTTCATAATTTGGAATTGTCATTAGAACAATGAAAACTCAATTTAGAGAAGAATAAGGAATATTTATGTAAAATGGGAACTGGTATTAGTGTATATTAAAAACTCTATTCAGGGAATAATGAGGAATGTGGCAGAATGTGAAGACTTCCTCATTTCTCAACTCTCCAACAATACACTGCTGTGTTTGTATGGAAGCTGTAGCAAGCAAAGAATTAGAGAATACAAAGGCCGAGATATTGATCTTGATTTCTGGGCTCTGATAACCTCTTGCTAAGCCACGCATTATTTGGTGTGTATTTGTCAAATGCTGGCACAAATCCATTAGTTTTACAGGTCAGCACTGGTGGATAGAAAAATCACAGTGAGCTTCCAGCATCTCCTTATCATTACGATTTATTTGTTTTGTCATGGATAAGGTTCATGTTTATATCTAGATATGATTACTTTTGATTTGAACATTCAAAATCTTTTTTATATTTTAAACATTTATGGATATGTTAACATGTAATTGTTTAATAATTGTTTGTCATTCTAGTAATCCCAAAGAAAACAGCTATGTAGTGCTATGTATAAATCACTTTACCTAATATGGCAGATGTCATGAATAAAATTATGGCAGAAAGGTAAAAAACAAACAATGGCCCTGATTAATGAAAGCTCTCCAAGGCTGGAGAGGATACACTTTCACCAGTGAAGCTGGGTGATCCAGCAAACCTGGAATGGATTTCTTTAAAGTCATTGGCTATTTGCTAGCAAATGTTTTGAATCCTGGACCAGATCCATTCCAGGTTTGTTGGATCACCCAGCTTCACTGATGATAGCATATCCTCTCCAGTCTTGGAGAGCTTTAATAAATCAGACCCAATATCTCAGTTTTCACACAGTAATTAATGTTTTACATACTGATCGATAAATATTATTTACGTTTTATGCAACATAGCTTCTAAAGGTAAGTCGGATTAGGGATCATCAATGAGAAGTCCTAAAGCTGGCTGTAAGGTGAGTATGATTTACTTGTTTCTTTCAGTGTTTGGTTTTGGTTTTACTTTTGCTCTAACTTAGCATTTTTATTCAGAGGCATACCAAGAAAGCAGAGCGTGCCTTTTCATGAAAAATCTGTTTTAGAAGACACTAGTACTTGGGGAATCTTAGGGTCTCACCACGAGAAGCACACAAACCCACATTCAGTTCAAACACATGATCGCACATACACTAAAGTGCCAATTCTTTAAATAATAATTTTGGGGAACATTTTCTAGTTTACCAACATTTAACCAAAGCTTTTATATTTAAAAGAAAAACAAAGTCAAGCCTACTTAGATTTGGACTATAATATCACAGCGGACTTTGCATCCCTACTACATAGTCAGTTCACCCTTTGTAATGAAAACAAGAACCAAAGTTTGAGTTCTTCAGTGCAGTAAAAGAATAGATTGACATGAAAAATATATAAATGTTTATATATATATATATATATATATATATATATATATATATATATAAATATAAATATATATATATATATCACTGTATAACGACAGTACTTGTCTTAAACTCCTTTGTGATGTGAAGCTAAAAAAATGGAATGTGAATAAAGATTAAGCAGCTATTAATAGGTCTCCATTGTTCCTCTCCATTACAGATGTAGACACATGTCCGCTCCCTCACAAGATGTAAGGCTTAGATTCCCCACACAGATACTTGGCCTGCAAATAAAGATCTTGTCTTGTATTTAAACAGCATTACAATTTTAAGCAACATAATTGCTGCATCAGTCAAATGGGATCTTACAAGAGCAGCATCTGTTCTGCAATTACTATATGCGGAATTTATTTTATTTAATGCAGGATTTTCCCAGCTCATCCAAATTGCCGTTCATTAAATCTGGCCTTTATCACATCTGAGTTCTGGAAATACCTAGAGATGACTAACTTGTTCAAGCGGCCAAAATGATGGAAATTAAATACAGAGAACTATAACAGTATTAATGTCAGATTATGTTGTGTTGATCATGTCATTTCTGTAGAGAGATATATTCTTCGGCATTGGTCAGCTTAGGTAACATGATGACATCTGAACATTCACCACAATGATAGAACATGGTCTTTACAGAACTGATCCATTGTATGCAACTTAACATATCGGTTTTCATGGTGATCACCGTCCCTTTACAGAGATGTCCAAATAATCCAGTATTGTCTAAATATTTTTTAGGTTAATGTCAAACTCCAGACATTTTATAACATAGGATTCTTTTGCTATTCGTGTCCCAGTTGGGAAAAGAACCCTTCATTTTGGGTCCCAGAAGTGCAGTAGGTTAATAGTGGAAAAATTTCCAAAATATATCCATGTGTAAACATTGTTGCTGGAACAGATTTTGGAATTTCCACACTTTTTCTTTTCCTATCAATTCTCACTATTCTCCAACAGGGGCACAGACAGAGGAAAAATCCAGACTAACTCCTCACTACTCTATTAAAAAGGAAGACATATTGGCAGGAGTTGTATTCTGTCTCCCAAATTCCATACTGTTAAGAAGCAGAAGGCTGACATCCATACATCCTCTTTGCAGCAGGTAAAAAAGTGTTTATTGGGAGTGAATGTCAACCATAGAAGGACAGACCTGATACAGAATTCTATTCGTCCTTATCATACCCTTTTCCCATATTCATATCATGTCAGCTTTTGTACTTGCTGCAACGCTGAAATAAACACAAATCACATTTGTAAATTTGATTTACACTAAAACAAGGGCTTTGATTACTAAAGAAGATAATTCTTAAAAGTAACTTATCTTGTCTTAATAAATCACAATCAAAACTCCACCTTACTTACTAAGCAAAGTAAGTATTTTCTATTTTTTCCTGTTTTTCTTAGTAAATGAACCCCAGCATGTCTACCTTGCTTGGTTATAAAATACAGTTCTTATGGATATAGATGTGCTATAAACCCTTATGCACAACGACCCCAATATTACCCCAAGTTCTACTTTTGTCTGATACCAACAAACATCTGTTACAAGGCTAAGCAAGCTACTTCCTCAGAAATTGTGTGGTGCAGGTATAAAATGCCTGTGGTTTCAGACTGTAAACTAGAATATGTGCCATTAATAATGGCTTTAAAGACATCCTGTACTAGAAATGAATGTAGAAAATGAGGAAAAAGATAAAATTTCTTACAAGGAAATTGAATTGGGAACACATGCCAAAATGTCCATCAGCATTTTTTTTCTTTTCTCTTTTGTATCTCGAGGGCAAATGTTGAGGGGAGAATGTATACTTGCTACATCTGTGATGAAACATTTCCGGCAGATGGTAATAGGTGTCAGTGTTAGGAAGAGCGGCACAGGCTGTCCATTGCTGCTTCTGATGACTTTTACCCAACTCAATATATTCAGGGAACAGACAAGGATATGGATGAAAAATCAAAGTGCAAATCATGCAATTCACATTTGGCATCACCAAGAATTGTATATATTGTAAAGATAAAAGTCCACTCTTCCAATCAATATACACATGCAAATAATGATTTGCCTGTGCAAACTTAGAGCCATCTTTTTGGCAGTAAATCAGCGATTTACTAAACAAATCTTTAACCAGTGTTCTCTTTAATGAGCAGAATTTTTTAAACCTTCTGCCCCCGAACAACTGCCTCTTATACAGGAATTGGGTTCACTTTTTAAAGTGAATATTAGTAAAGTAGGTAAATATATGTTCACCCCAAATACTTTGCCATGTGCATAGGAAATGTAAAACCAGGATTTTTACTATCACATGAATGGGCGATTGAAGTGAAAAGAACTTTACCTTATTGACTATTTATTTATTTATTATTTACCTACTTAACTACTTGTCCCAACTTTCTAAGATGGGAGACACCTAAGCACACCGGACACACTTGTGGCACCCATATTCAAACAAACTATAAAAAACTATGTGCTGAAAGTAAACTAATCAGTAAAACCTACAAGAGTTTTATTATACCATTGCATTTTCTTTATACTTTCAAAATACCAATATATATATATATATATATATATATATATATATATATAAACAGAGCACTATACTGAGCAGGTTAAATTACAATACCACATCCCAATGAAAGCTAACAATGTACATGAAGGTTTGCATACAGATAAACCAAAATCCATCCATGATGGTAAGGGTCTTTGAGTTTGGAAGGTGTTCAAAACAGTGAATTATTTAAAAACATTAACTCATATTAAAAACAAGTTAAAAATTATTTTGACACAAAGGGCTTTGCTTAGAAAACAGGGAGTCTGACAATGCAGACATTCCCAGGTGGGAATCAATTACAGCCATTTAAACACATGAACCTGGAAGATTACTTTACAAGACTTTGCAATGTGATTGATCTTTATTTTCTGATTGCGTATTCAATTTGCTGCTTGATGGAATATTATTTCTAGCACCAGGAAGATTCTAATTTCCAGACTCCAAGCAACACTTTATGAATTCTTCCTGGCTATAACCAATGGAAATATTTGGCTACCAGACAATTCTTTCTCATCGTTTAAATGGCTGTACATTATTTTCAGAAACTCACCTGAACCAGTTCTTAGGATAAGAACTAAAGAATATCAAGTTTTAGAAATTTCATTTTTTAACTGCAGTGTCAATTTGCCTACAAGAAGTGGAAACCATTTACTTGGTCTGGTCATTTACAGGACTGTTTGTAGGCACTACCTGACCATTGAGGACATTCCCTTGCCTGAGCTTTCTCAGGAGGAGCTTGGTAAATGGCAGGAGGGATTTTTGGTCAGTTTTTCTTTTTCCTCAGAGAGGAATGGATAATGTCTGCTAAGAGTTCAGTTTCCTTATTCCATAGCCACAGGAATGCATATTTGCCCAGTGTAAACATAAATATTTCTGCCAGGATCTTTAATCAGACATATCATTCAATTAGTATAACACTGAGGAGCTTAAAGGTAAAATGTACCCATTAAATAGAAATACATTACAATAGAACACATATTGGGCAACTATGATGGCAGCAGGAAAGGTATTAGCTCCTGGGCTAATAAAACTGACCTTGTGGGTCTATGGATGCTGTTCTTGTGGTTTTAACAGATTCTAACATTTTTCAGTAAAAAGTACTAAAAACCTGACCCATGCACAAAAACTACAATAGGTGCCCCTTTGCATGGGAGAAAAAGTTCCACTACTGGTGCAGTAAGCCAAATTATTTCCTTGGCTTTACATAAAAAATTGCGATTTTGCACTGAGGACTTCTTCCTTTACTCCTTGTGTTTCTTTTACAGACTGACTAAAGAAAAAGATACCTTTAAGAACACAGATAAATTATCATCTAAGAAAAGTTGTTTTAAGAGAAAGACCTAACTGGACAATATATGAAAAAACTCATGGATATGAATTTTATTGGGAATGAAGGATAAATCTGATTTCAATGGCACATGTAAGAAGCTATTGGGTGTACAGGGGTTCCAAATGGCCAGATCATCCATTTCTGACTATACATGTGTTTGGTAATTTGTTAAAGAACATGTCTTTAAAGAAAAGGTCTGAAAGGGTCAGGGGACCTCAATTAGTTTACTTCAATTAATTAACATTATCATTAACATTATTTGTAATTTAATAAAACACACTACAAACTCTTTGGACATTTTAGGAATTAGTTAAAAAAAATATTTCTAAAAGTGATGGGTATATGAAAGTTACAATTTAGGAATAAGCTCTATTTGAATATAAGTATGAACTGTACACTAAATGATTATAAGCAACCAAGTCAATTATTAGTTGGTTATTAGAACACTGTGTTAAAACAGAGTAAAATGTCCTACCATAATAGGGGCACATAAAATCTAAATACTAATTGCAACAGAATGTAAAATATTTTTTTTTTCTAAATTAGGATCTCATAGTTTAACAACATTGCCGGATCTGTCCATGGGCATTGTAAGGACAACTGCCAGTAATTAGAAAACAACCCTTATCCATCAAATATATAATTTTCAGGCTTACAATCAAATCAATTATCCATGGAAAATGTGCATTTAGATATTAGATATTTCAAATTACACACAAAATACTTATAAATTACTTTATTTATATATATATATAAAAGTAATATAAATAAATTACTTTATTTATATATCAGCCTTTCATAGCATCAACTAATGAATTAATTCTGATGCATTTCCTTCTTAACTTTAAAATATATACATCCTTATTACTAGCTTTATATAACTATTGCAAATGATTAAACAGTACAAAAAAGTTTGTTATGCCTTGGCATTAAATTAAAAAAATAATAACTTAATAAAATATAAATGTAACATTTTATTTCTTTAGTAAAACTGAAACCATTTAATTTATTGACCTCTGAATTGGGATGTTAAGATTCCTTCAATCATAGAAAGCAGATGGATTCAGAAGTTTATATTTAATGAGGGCATGGACAGCAGGCTGCATATGTACTGGCTTACAGATGTCTTTTTATCAGTTTTACATCCTGCATCATAAACACATGTTGCAATGAACGATAGTTGGGGTACAAAACAGTAGCACGTGATATTGACCCCCATATATTGTTTTAGTCCAATAGAGCGTTCATAGATGAATGAGGAATTCAGATATTATATTCTACTTTTCTGGATTGTTAACTAACAGCAAACACAAACCTGCAAAGCTGACATTGTCTTTTGACATAAACTGTCCCTTTAGTTACAGGACTCTTCCACATGTTAATTCTCAACCAAAAGATATGTTCTCTAAATGCCATAAAGTGGAACTAAGCTTGTTGGTGAGCTTCTGCCATGATTAGCAAGTATATATATTGCAAAAAGCATTATAAATATGATATATGTTATAATATATATTGTAAAGCATTTATGTCAGCTATAGATCTCTCATCATTAAAGAGATTAGAAAAATAATTATTATACTGTGTGTCATATACTACAACATACATCTGATTCATGATGGTTCTTCAAGGCCTGTATTACCTGGGGTGGATGTTTAAATTACCACTTTTCCCAAGCCCAGCATAGTAGGGTGATTTCTTATCACAAATTATACAAACTCTTGTTACAACGGATGTGTATATTCTTTTATGATGAATGCATATAATTATGATTTAAAAAATGATCTTCTTTTGTAATCTTTTGAAACCAATGATTAAAAGTACAGGTGTTACCAAATCATTTGTAATTTTACCCAAGATACCTCTTGTGCTATTTATATATATATACTTTATAGAATAATTACCATATCACTTAAAATGATATGGTTTTAATTAGTAAAGGATTTAAGCCATCCGTTACTTGCAAGTATTTATTGTGATAGCTCTGTGGTTTCAGAATAAAAGCATGAATCATTTTGCAGTGAATTTAATGCAAGGCATGTTATTGAAATTATTTCTATTGCTGTGTGACAGGCATGTGTGGTTTCTAGAAACATATGCACTAATCTAAATCTCTGTGTGAATGGCATCCAGGGAGGAATACATCTCAGTCATGCCACATTTGACCTCTCTTGTAGGAAGGTCATCAACAATCATCATTCAGGACTGGAGGAGTTAACAAACAAGTGATAGCAAGTATTTGGGGGGCGTCAAATGTCTACTGTATTGGTTGCAAATATTTTAAAATATTCTCGGAAATTTCAGTCAACAGCTGAGAATTGAAGACGTTTTTTTTTTTTACAGAAACACATTGACTTTTCATGTGATATGCATATAAAATAGTTGGACTCCTAAAAAATTATAACTAGCAATTACATTGTCTCTATACAACACAAAGAAATTGTCTTGGGAATAGAAAAAAAAAAGAAATACTCTAATACCCTCATAATACCTTTTTATCATTAAACCTTTTCTAGCAAGGTACTTACATTATTGAATAATTTCAGTTCAGCATTTAGTAATTAGTTTATCCAATGCTACAAATTTTCAGAACCAATAAATACTAACTCTGTCTTTATATCTATTGATTACTGTGAGCAATATTATCATAATGGCCCTATATACCTATGTATTCTTTTTTGACTTTTGAAAACTTGCATAGCTGTTTTAGATTATGCAAAAAAAGCATGTGAATTTGGGGCACCAATATATGTATGTATATATATATATATATATATATATATATATATTTATATATCTCAATAGGCAAACTCTCTAATAATTTAAAGTCATTTACATCAAAATGATGTATTGTTTCATTTTAAAATATCACCCAACTTAAAGAAGTCCCACTCTCAGCCTCAGTCACTATTAATGTCTGGAGTAATTGGGTAAATTTAAAATATTAAACAAAAATCTATCTATGCATTTGTTAAAGTGGCAAGCTCACAATCGTCATGTTGTGTTTTTCACATTAAATACTATATATACGTTGAAAGCTCCAAAATAAAGTATTCTATGATACTGTACAAATGTTGGGAAATCATACAGGTCTCTTTCTTAGTATGGGGCAAACCTACATACCTAGTATGGAAAGTGATTTAGGTGAAAAAGTAGTAAATGAATTTCAGGCCTCATAAAATCGTAGGGATATTTAATGGCCTGTATTAGTTAAATTAAAAGAGAATTGATCACACAAGAAAATAATACTTTACTTATTAAAAAATGTAACCCTGATTGACTTACTGTTGACCTAAATCTAACCCCCCACTGTAAACCACAAATGAATCTCTAAATACCAAAACCTCAGCCTAGTCTTCCACTTAATTCCTAAAGACGCCTAACCTTGAAACCTAACCCTAAACTTTAACCTCATTACTAAATTAACTATTTCCTTAAAAAAATGTAAATCTAGTCTTTAACATTACAGCCAGTGTAACCTAAAATCAATTAGTAAACTTTAATGATAAACTTTGACCAAAATCCCCAAACGTTGAATATGAACTCCAACCTTGTCTTTAGTATTGCACCTTTGGACATGAACTTCTTTTGTATTGAAACTTCACAAATTCTCACAGAGCTCATTAGAAGCTGCATCAAGTCATCAAGAGCCCACCTTATTCTCTAGATAGAGGCTGTCTAGCATTATCTAGTACTTTTTTCACCATACTTACTATGCTTTGTCTACCACTTTCATTTAATTAGTTATGGCGGGTCAGCAACACATGTTTGTGGTTGTTACCTCGGGTGGTGTACGTACAAAGGTAGCCAATACCCCAGACTACAAACAATCATCAGGGCATTTTGATGTTTGTATAACTCAACCTTGCTTGCCAGGTTTTAGGCCTTCATTACTCTTTACAAAACAAAAAATAATTTTGTGTGGTGTCCACTGTTACTTTATAATCATTTATTATATATACATATATCATATCTGAACAAACCTATCTATAAATCCATCACACCAACAATCAAGTGCAATATAACATTTTACTTTTACCTTTTACCAAACTATTGTGTTTAGTGTATTGGGTACAGAAGGGTGGGGAATGATGCGTTGCATGTCCTGTTAGCACCAGGTATTGAGCTATTCTAGATTGTAAGCTCTTCGGGGCAGGGTCCTCTCCTGTTGTGTCACTGTGTCTATTTGTCTGTCATTTGCAACCCTATTTATTGTAAATCCCTGCGTAATATGTTGGCACTATATAAATCCTTTTTTTTATTATTAATAATAATAATAATAATAGCCAAGCATCCTTAAACAGATTTAAAACAGAAGGAAAATAAGACACAAAGTTTGTCTGTTGATGAGTTTTCGCATGACCCCAGCTGTCAGTTTCCTGGATCAGCATGCTATCAGAAGCTTTAAATGCTGTCCAGCTATCAAATAACATTGTATACATAATCCTGGAGCTAGTTCTTCTCAGTTGGGCTCTAGGTCAGTTTTTCAGTCTTTTTTAATTTCTACTTAGTTATTATAGCTCCTGCTTGTGGCAATTCAGTAATGAAATTCTGATATGTTTTCTAGCACAACATTCACAGTTTTCTATAGCTATAACGAGGGCATGATTAGGACCACTTCTATTATATTGTTATTTAGACTCCTGTGCCCGTTTACACTATTTATATCTTACATTATAAGAACTGGAAGAAATATATTAATGTCTCATACAGCAACCATTAAGGTTTTTCTTTTACCTCTCCATAAGGTACCAGGTATAAATATGGTGATAAGGACAACGGGTTTGTTTCTGCTCCATTTTACCCATTCTTGCCCAATATTGTGGATTGTACATTGGAGCTGGAATTTTTATCTAATTCTATAGAGCGATCAGTTTTTTTTTTTTTTGTAATTCTTTTTTTTTTGTGTGATTGTTTTGTTAAAAAGCATGAGCATACTATGTGTCATAATGAATATTTTGTACATTTTGGGGAGGATTGTATGGAGGACCAAATCTTTTCTACCATTCAAATGAATATTCAGAAAATTCTTGGCTGTCTAAAACAAACCAGACATGGTAGTCAATTAGTATATTCTCTGTTCTGACTATATTACTTGTAATCCTATGGACCTACCTTACCAATAGGCTTAATGTACTAAAGGAGTAAAAGTTGATCACCTAATAAAGTAAATATTAGTTTGAATACCCAATCATGTTCTAGAAAACAGTCCTCTTTTTGTAAAGGCTATTACATGATTGGGTACAGGTAGTCCTCGGGTTACATACAAGATAGGGACTGTAGGTTTGTTCTTAAGTTGAATTTGTATGTAAATCAGAACAGGTACATTTTTTTAAATAAATGCAATTTGGACAGATGTTTGTCTTAACATAATATTAGGCAGTGTAGTGTCAGTTACTGTATAAAAGAAAGGAGCCTAGACATTTATTAACTTCTGGAGCAAGCTGTGCTTTAATATGCAAAAGGAAACAACTGCAGAGTTTGTCTTGGTCATTAAAGAGTTATAAACGTGTTGCTCAGCTGTGTTTAGCAAGATTTCACCTGCAAGTCATGCAAACTACCCCCTCCCCCCTATCAAGCCTCGGTTCGTATCTAGGAGTCGTCCGTATGTTGGATGTCATAACTCTGGGACTACCTGTATTCAAAGTGAACACAGCTATACCTTATTTCCTTACTTGAACACACAATTTGCTAAGTAAAAAGCCTTCGATCCTTCAGTGAATGAACGTCAATCTATTCAAGTTATATCTAGTTGTGTAAGCCTGTACATTACATAATTGTGAACAAATCCAAAGGCAATTGTAAAATCCAATTGGCCTGTATCTGTGCAATTTGTACTAGAAAATTGCATCCTCATTTACAACATTCTCATGGCATCCTCATTTATAACAACAATTACCTACTGCACAAAATATGTCATCATCAAGCATTTAGGATATAGAGTTAGTTATGTTTAGTTTCCAGTTATTCAATAATTAAAAAGGTATAAATATTTGTATTCAATGATCCCCCCTTTACCTGGCTGTACTTGACTTCCTGATCCAAAGAACCTTTCTCCAACCCATTGATCATGTGCTGGGAAGACTGGAAACTATTCCTACTTAGACTGCTCCATTCTTCCACCTTGGGGCTGTGGTAGGGTGACGTGTCGCTGACTGGGGAGAAACAAGACAAGTATTACGATACATTCCTCTGTACAAAGGACACACTTTACTGCTTACATATGATAATCTCTGTCCTATAGTCTATAACTCACCTCACCAAATGCTGCGGAAATGGAAGTCACAAACTCTGATAAAATAATATTACTAATAAAAATTCCTTTTTTTCCAGAGCTAATAAAATGAATCACTGTGCATGTTTTTAGCAGCTGCAACCTAAAGTAAGAAATGTCCTTATGACTAACACTGTGAAACATACATAATAGGAACAGCAAGTGTCTAAAACAGTATTATATACTACAGAACGGCTATACCTGGAAATATTGATATCAAGCACAATCTCCATGCAATAAATAATTTGCTTCCCTTAATATTTTGGTTAGACACCAAGGCCATGAACAATAAAAATAATAAATAATATTTCAATAAACTTTTTAAGTATTTTTGTGATTGGTTTTATTATTCTTTAGCTATATATAAATATATTGCAGCTAAAACAAACTTTGTATTTATTTATTTTCTTATTTATCCATTAATTAGTTGAGCTTAATGGACTTTTTTGGAACCTGTCTGACTTTAAAACCTTATATCCCTTTTTATCAATGTGGAATCTATGACATCTGCAGGACCCCACATTATAGTTATTTAATTTATTACATTTGCGAATATTTATTTTAGTTATCCAATTGTGTGGAAAGCAAATTCCTGTTTATTTTCTTGTTTATTAATATTATTATTATCTGTGTGTGTTAATCTATGAACAATGGGTGCTGTGCTTTACAGATTATATGACACAAATTTCAGCCCTTAATATGTCTTCACCAGCAGCTAGTTGCAGTTGAACAAAGTTGAACCAAAAATCAACCATTGTATTGGCAGGTTTGTATTCAGAAATTAAATATTGGTATCAATGCTCTACCTAATGTATGTTGGACGTCCTATTAATTTAATATATTAGGAGGTTTTGGTGCAGCTGAATGTGCATTTTACTTAGCTTGTTGGCAGCAGGGTCTGGTAGCATAAAAGCAGAAGAGTTGCTGTGAAAAACACACCACGTATTGGAATATTCAATAGATTTAAAATGCAGATTTTTTAGGTTCCCTTGTAAGGCATCATGCAAAGCCAAATCTAAGAAACACAAATACACCTGAACCAATGGAATGCACATTGGTAGAGTATTAGTTGTTGTAAAACAAAGGAACCTGAATACAGATAAAAATCCAGAGAATAATTGGCACATGGTTTTCAAATTAGAAGTCCACACACTTTGAGAATATTCCCTCAATACATTGTAGCTTTGAATACTCAGTCATGTGGAGATAAAGTAAATAAACAGAAATTTGTTTTTCACATGACTGAATGTATTTCATGTATGTCGGCATATGTTTATATTACAGACATTCAACATTTAAAAAATTCTAGAAAGGACATTTGTAATTAAAACCAATACACAAAAAATAAAAAATAAAATTTGATATATCATAGAATGGGTAAAGCATTACTTTGTATTGATATAAAAAAGGGCCATGTATTGCTTTTGTCCCATGATCTGATGTATTATTATAACTACAGACCTCAGATGAGACTTTTCTCTAAGTTCACACTTCCACAGCCTGTCCATGTCTGGGCAGAATTTACAGCCTATGGTAAGCAGTGACCTGTACATCCCCAAGTGCTAAAGAGTTAGATGACCTCCCTGCTTATGGGCCAGCCATGTCCCAATAGACTGTACACACAGCCCAGGAATAGGTAAGCTTAAACTGAGAAATCCTGCAAACTTAATGAGGTCTGCAGTTATATTAAAACATTTTTACCAATGGCACAATTATCTTTAGGTTACATTCTGACTATACTTTTTATAGTGCTACCATTGCAGATGACCACATTTAGCGTCCCCTAGAAAAACTTAATATTGGGTTGCTTGTTTCCCAGGTAAAAAAAATAAACTATTTTCTTCCTTTTTACCTATGTTTATTCGTAGGGGGTGGCAGATATGATAAACTAGGGGAGAGAGAATCCTTATTTGATGCATATTTTTTCCCCAAACTGTCACAAATCTGAACTGAGCTGCAGGGTATAATAGTAATTATTGCTCCCATTAACTGTGTGTGCAAATTTTAAAATGATCTCTTCTTAAATTTCTCCTCAAAACAGCTATCACTACAATATATCATCCCTGCACAATTCTTGTTTCCCTATATATATCACCTTCTAGATTGTAAGCTCTTTGGGGCAGGGTCCTCTCCTCTTGTGTCACTGTCTGTATTCGCCTGTCACTTATTTAATGTACAGCGCTGTGTAATGTGTTGGTGCTATATAAATCCTGTTTGTTATTAGTAATAATAATAACAACATTACTTTTCTAGTTGAATAAATAAAGTAGCCCAATGGCCTACAATGGAGAGTAAAAGATAATAGTTTGGTTGATTATTGCTGAAAGGATGAAGTAATATTGCTGTGCAGACTTGACTGGCAGTCTGCAGCCACATTCACCCCACATATAACTGCAGGCTCTGAAATCAGGTTATTAAAATATTGTGGTGAATGTAACACTTCTGCTGAGTGTATATCTTGGCTTTCCCAGCACAGCAGCCTCGTCTATGTGAGAATTTCATAGAGCCAAATAGGAGATGGAAGCGATCAGAGCTGATGGGACTTTTGGTTTTGGGATAAATAGTCTGACTCGCAATAGGGGAAGGAAAAGATTACTTGTCAGGTCCAAAGTAATGACATCGTGCAAAACCGGTGCGAATCTCTGGGCTCATTATTCACATACAGGGGACAGGAGACATTTCATTCATGTGCAGCTACACAAAATCACTTTCTTCTACAAGAAAAATAAGACTTAGAGACCCTCGAATTTCACAGAAGAAAGCCCAGCCTGTGTTTGAAGAAAGGATTACAAAGATGGAAAATACTTAGCATTCCAGATTTGTCAGAAATGTTTATTTTACAGTCAGAGGAAAATAAGACTTTCCAAAGTTATTCCCCCAATGCAGACAAATCTAATATAATCCAGATCGATAAGAAGGATCTGGAAATAATAAAGGTGATAGAGATATAATTGTCAATGCTACAAAGTGTCATTATTAAGGTCTAATCATCAGCAAGACAACCTGCAGGGAATACAAAAGGGAATAACACAATTCTGCAACTTTGTACAGAAAATGAAATTATAGAGGTGATAGGGATCAGATTGGTGTCTCTGCACACTGACTACTAGTAGATATAATAGTAACTGCTGTGCAACCATTTCTTTACATGAACACAGGACTCCCATTAGTTATATTGTACCCATCAAATGCCACATCGCACACACATATATGTGTCTATATAATTATCAATATTATCTTTACTGTCATCATTCATAAAAATGTAAATCCACAGATTATGCACTGCGCAGGTCACAAAGAGCATTTTCAGAGAATTTTACTACTTTGTACCACACTCCTATTGGCACAGCGACACATAACTTTGCAGCTGGTGAAAACATGGCGAATATACCGGCTCATAATAAGACCAACACTGACCATCACCCCCTGATAATCGTATGAATAGGATATGCAAAGGTGTAAACACAGGGTAATACGTTATTTAACTTATGGGCTGTT
>NC_092869.1:24516677-24521809 GCF_032062135.1 Pyxicephalus adspersus | reverse complement strand
TATGTAATATTAATTACACTATTACAACATTTATATATATATATATATATATATATATATACACATTTTTTTATTATTATTATTTTATTTGTAACTTTTGTTTATATATTTAACCAAGTCCTATAAGCAGGAATGTATTTGTCTTTCCCTGTTTCCTTTGAGTGTATACAGTTTTATTGGTGTCCCCACTGTGTCTGATACATTTGTCCCCCTCCTGTCCCCCTCTCCACATTTATAACCAGTTCACACTTTCTCCTGTCCTGTGTCACAGACCAGGGTTCGGCCAATAAATTAGCAATTTTGTTACAAAGAGTGTAACAACAAAAAAAAAGCTAATGATCTAAGCAGTCCCAGCAGCAGTAGTCCTGGTCAGTGAGCTCAGGAATCTTTCCTCCACATAGCTGAGACACAGAGGAACAAACCCAGACAGTCCCCTCCAAGGCCTGACTGCCAATGTGGTGTTAATAAAAGAGGAAACCATTAGAGGGATCTACAAACATTCCCAATTTGTAATCCAATTCTCCAGTGTGAGGGCCTTTTTCTAACCATCATTGCAGGAAATGGTAATCTCTGTATATTTCTCTAGAAGGCTGGCTGTCTTTGGAGGTAAATAGGATGCAGAATAAACAGGACTTTCTCTAATGAAGCAATTAATAGGCTCTGCCTAATGGAGCAGGCCTTGTTGGGTACAGGGGTAGGTTTAGGAGGGGCATTTATTGCAGGCAGCCCCAGTCCTATAGGCACTTGTCATGAGATGGCAAACAAGGCCTCCTACCCTGTCCTATCCCCTCCTGGATTAGGAAGGAAGAAAATAAGCAGAAAATGAGTCTCTAGGTGAACAAGCAATTCTCTCCTTCTGTTCAGAGTATGCCCAGAGGTTGTACTTTGTGCCTAAGAATGAAACCAATTATCTGACATTTGAACTTCCTGTCTGGGTAAATTTAGGCTGATTGCACAAACTCAAGAAGTGAAACTTTTCCTTAATTTCCAGCAGGCATTATGCTGATGACAAATTCCTGTTTTTAGCAAAAGTGAAATGCTTTTTCTCCTTTAGACCTCAGCTGTGAGTAATGGCCTATTTATACATCATGTCTGACAGATAGGCATGGATGGGCACCTAGCTGGCTTCCCTTGGGCTGGCAGGACTTATCTGCCACTTTCACCCACCATACCAATAGAATCCAAACCTCTATTGGAAGCTTTTTATAAAGTCATTATTACTGCTGACATAGGGCCTGTAAAGTAAAATATTTATAACACTGCTGCTTTATTTGGGAATACCTGAGAAACCAAAATAAATATTATACTTTGTTTCATTTGTAATATATATAATAATAAATATCTACACTGCAATCAGTTTATGATCAATGGAAGCCTGATGTATTGTTATTATGCATTCACCAACTTATACAATGTATGTTTATGATGATACTTTTTGCTACTTTATTGTATAATAGAAACATTTTATATTTTGTGTTTCAGATTAGTCCTAATTCCTATAAAATAAAGGCAGCATCTCCTTTCTATAATAAATCCATTTACATTGATTGTAAATGTTCCAAATAGAGGGAATACATGCAATCAATGTAAATAGATTTATTATATTTTGTGTTTTAATTGTGTAACGAATTGCCTGCACAAATATATGAGTTAGATATATATTATATGTTACTGTTTATATAGGTATTTACTGTTTATATATATAGAATGTTGGAAAGTAATATTACCTTAATGAATATATTTAACAATAAAAGCCATATGAATTTGTAGATTTATAAATACATTTAGAATTGATATATATTATTACATATACATATTATTTTTGCTTCTAAGTTTGATAAGTATATTTGATTAGATATATCTGTATTTTTATCTTATTATATATATTGATTTACCTAAGGAGTTGAGAATCTTTATTACAAATTGTACACATTACTTATTCATGTGAAAAGCAAATAATGACATGATGAATAATTGCTGTGAATTTTTCCATCATGATTGGTGTATTTGCTATGATGATTATGTGTCCATGTGTATGTATGTTACTTTTTAGTATAAATTGACCTTTCTGTGGACTTACCTTGATCTGTGATGGATCTAATCCCCAGGATATCAGTGACAGAGTGTGATGAGGGCCAGGTCCTGGCCACTGCCATGGTGCTGGGTATGGAGTGCATTCCAGGGGGTGTGGGCACCTTGGCACCAGCTGCGATGGGGTTGGGGTAAGGGTAGATATGATTGTATGGGAGTGCAGAGGTGGCTGTAGCATGGTGATGCTGTTTATGATTCTCATAGTGACTTTGCTGGGACAAATTGCCGATTTTATTTCTGAGGATCCTGCTGATAGAGCTGACTGATGGCACGTTGTATTTGTCGCACACCCCATCTGCCAGCAGCCGGTCTCTGATCTCCCAGGCGAATATCCCGGGGTCCCTCTGTTTGTAGGTCCTGATGTGTTTCACCACTGTGGGGGTGGTGACCCGGGGTTTGCTGCCCCCGATTGCTCCTGGCAGGATGGATCCGGTCTCATTGTACCTGGCCAGGATTTTACTGACACATCCATGGGACACCCGCAGCTGCCGACTGATATCACATGGTCTGATGCCAAGCTGTGCCAGCTCCACAATCCTCAGCCTGATGGCATTGGGCAGAGGTCTGCCATTCACAAATACCCCTCCTAGCTGGTTGACTTCTCCAAAGGCTGGCTCTGTGGAAGGAGAGGAGACAGCTCAGTCACTGATTTGCAGAATACTAAAGGAGTGGAATAATTACACTTTTTGAATTTGGCTATTTAAAGTGAACCCAGGTTCACCCAGTCTGCAAGATTCATTTGGCTGCAGTGAATGAGGAAATATTTAGTTCCTGATCCTAAACTGAACTAATATAACAGCCAATCAGAAACAAGCTTTCACTTTTCTCACAACCCTAATGCGGTGAGAGATTAAGTTTGATTGGTTGATATGACTGCATTTTATATGAAAGCAATGTAAGGGGCAATGTCTGCCATATAAAGGAGTGTCACTCACCTCCATGGCAGCCAAGGGGTTAAACACAGCTTTATCTGCACAGAGATCCCAGACAAAGTCATTGTAATGAAGCCTTGTGCTAATGATCCTGAACATGGGGCCAGAATCGTGTACAGGACTGGTGTGGTGAAGAGATTCAGCCCCTCCAGATGCCCCCACTTACCCATCACTGAGGATGCTTGGAGCCGGATAAAGGTGAGGACTCCTGGCTCGGAGGATCTCACTATTCCCTCTAATACAGCGTGGGCTGGGTACGGCTGGGCTGGACTGTCATCCGCACAGGACACGCCTCTTATGGGCGGGTCGAGGGAAAAGGCTACCCGCGATTGGACGCCTGCGGTGACAGACAGGAGAATAGTGACCGTGCCAATGCTGTCCGCTGAATCCCTTCCAAGCATGCTCTGCACCTGGATTACTGATTACAGGAGGGGAAGGATATTATTTACCCTGAGATGAGGTAAGTCCCATAAACACTGCAATATGGACCCCCCTTAACCCTTCCCTAGCCAGGGGGACAGGAGATCCCCAATACACTACCCAATGCTCACATCAGGACTGACACTTCTCAAATCAATGTCCAAGGGAAGGAAATCATGTGTGGCTTGGATCCGTATTGTACAGATTTGTATTTAGCAAAGATCTGCTATATCTGTAGTTTTATATTTTATTTGTAGTATATAATATGTATCTATAAATGATCACATTATGTATTATGAGAAAACATGTGTGTGTTATATTCCCATAATTATAATATATAATGCGATTATTTATAGCTATATATCAAATAAATGTGTGAAATTCACTTTAATTATTTAATCAAGTGAAAAGAAAATCCATATTTAACTTTTTATCCACATAGAAATTAATAACTGAATGTAATATTTTTGTAATAATAATTGAAATTGTATAACTATAATGTGTGACTTAAAAATCACTATATATATAAATATACAAATATATACTATGTGACTGATGTGACTTCAGAATCTTTACACAATTTATTAATTCATGCAAAAAAAAAACAAATTCCTGGTAGCTTATTCATCTGAAGACGATTTGACTATTAAATAAAGACAAGTGAATATGTGTTATCCAATTTTCATTCAATTTATTGAGTGATAATTTGTCAGCTCCCTTGGTAATTATAATATGAAATCTACACATACATATCTTTCACTTCATTGCAAAAATGGTATTTGTAAATCGCAGTAATAATAGTAAAACAAAATATATTTGAATATTTAATCCTGCGGCATTACTGTGGCAAAAATGTTCCATCTATGATGATGATAATATTATTGAGATTAGGATTTACATTTTTTATAAACCTATGTAATCTCTGTTAGGGGATTGAGCACTGGCCATAATAGAATAAATATCAATATACAGTATATTCTTATTTAGCCTCTTGTAGAAGGCTGATCCAGGCCAGCATAGGAAGGGTTATCTGAGGTTTGGTGAGGATGCAGAGTTGGAATGTTCTTCTATCTCATCCTATGTGGTATAGAACATTCCCAGATTGTTTATGGATGTGTGGAGGTATCTGTGTCTGATTACTGCCAGGGAAATGAAGACACTTACTGCTTGTGTCAGAAGATGCTGCCTTTCCATTCCCAGAAGATATACAATCATTAGGAAGCAGCAATATTCATTTCATGGGTAGGAGATCCAAGTGTTAGGGGAGGAAATGGCAATCTTTCATGTGAGCTGGACACAAAGGAAATGTTTTAATGAACTGTGAGAACTATCTATTATACATTTATATATCCATCTATTCTTCTTTTATTTTCTTTCTTTCTTTCTTTCTTTTTCTTTCTTCCATATATAAGTTAATTTATTAATGTAATAATAATACTGGTAAGGCAGTGCAGTAATATATAATAATGTCAGGCACAGCTCATTATCCATGGATCTGATCACACATGAAATGAATATGTATATCACACAATTGTACACTGCTCGTCTTTATATATGCTAACATATTGGAATTGTCTAATGTCGCCATGTATGAGGCATGAAAATGTATTTTAGTTATGTGTATGTACTGGCTTTTCTTCCCTAAAGAAATAAGTGAACACAACACAGAGTCCTAAAATAAGGAGCTAA
>NC_092869.1:24515056-24516349 GCF_032062135.1 Pyxicephalus adspersus | reverse complement strand
ATGACTGTAGAGATTTCAATTCTCAATTCTCTCTGTCCAGGTCTGTTCTCTATATACACTTTAATTTTTAAAGTACATTTTAGTGGTCACTTGGTTTAGTAAATATAATGGAGCCATGGAGAAAATAATTTTGTTAATAAACCAATCATGTCTAAAGCAAAAGCCACAAACAGGTTTCTTTTTCTTGTATCATGTGATCGTCCATATTACAAAGTGGACATCCTGTGCTCATATATTAACCCCCCCTTTCCCATTATCATCATATAACCAAGCAGGTGACATGTCCCTCCTTTCATACAAAGCTGTGTCGTCCTATATTACTTTCATTACTCTCATAGACCCTCAGTACAAAATCATTTTAGTGTTCTGTTCTATAAAGATACTATAAATATAAATGTATATGTACTGTAAATACATACATACTTTTGATTGGGTTAAAACACTAATGTGATATATGATGTATATATAATGATGACTATAATATCCATCTTGGATACAATATGTAAAGTGTAAGCACAGCCATAGGCTGGTATGGGTAATGATCCACATACTGCACAAATAAACAGAAAACCTTAGTTTGATCTACCTGGCCACCATCAATAAAATAGTATTGCTTTATAACTGGAATATTATGTTCGGAACATCGTTATGTAACATTTAACTACATATTTATTATCTCTCTATAGCATTTTTTTATTAGAATTCTTCATTCTTGCTTGAATTTTTGTATAATATATCTCTTACTATTCAATAATGAAATTTTGTATGCACGTTTCTATTTAACTATGTAAAGTATATCCATTTATCCATCTATCTTCTGTCATCTATCTTCTGAATTTGTGTATCATTTTCATTTTTATATTTTATTCATGTTTATCAATTGTATTAATGTGTATTATGGTTTCTATGGTTATTATTCCTCCATCTACTATCATCTATACACCTAACAATGTATCAATGTATGTATTATCAGATTCCCTCTCTCAGTCAATACTTCTATCTATTATTATCAGTCCTAATATTATGTTATATTTGTCTACTAATATTCTCACTATCTACATTGTATCTTCAAATCTATGTCATGTTACATTTTCTTTACATTTTATGTCTATCTATTTCTCTGTTCATCAATCTATATTATTATTATGTAATGTATAGAAGATATTACTATCCTTATATTATTTTTATTATGTGTTTATTTATCTGTCATCCCTCTCTATAAATATTTGTATGATTTATCTATCCGCCTGTCTATATATATATATATATATATATATATATATATATATATAT
>NC_092869.1:24484539-24514946 GCF_032062135.1 Pyxicephalus adspersus | reverse complement strand
TATCTATCTATCCACAATCTATCTATTTACTATCTATCTATCTATCTATCTATCTATTTACTATCTATCTATCTATCTATCTATTCATTATCTATCTATCTATCTATCTATCTATCTATCTATCTATCTATTCATTATCTATCTATCTATCTATCCACAATCTATCTATTTACTATCTATCTATCTATCTATCTATCTATCTATCTATCTATCCATCCTTCTATTTATCTATCTGTCTATCTATACATCCACTATCTATCTATCTATCTATCTATCTATCTATCCACAATCTATTTACTATCTATCTATCTATCTATCTATCTATCTGTCTATCTATCCATCTATCTATCTATATGCACACTTACCCCCCCTCTGCCCCTCTCCTGATGGCTGGGTATTGCCCCCCCCCCTCTGTGTTCTTGCTGGCTCCATGGGTTGGGGGTCCCCAGTGATTTGGGGGTGATGTTTATCAGTAGACGTGCTCAGGCTGTCTCTGAGTGTGGGCTGGGACAGCAGAGGTCACATCCATAGTGGCTGGGATCAGAGCTGCTGTATCCAAATATACATTAGTCCTGTGCAGCCTGGCATAAAGATGAATTTCAGGAATAGGTTTTCAGTGATTAGCATACTCTCCAACAACACATTGTACACATGCAGCATGAGGTCCCATCGGGTAATTAGTATAATTGTTGTTGGTCTTGCTGGATAATTAGCGGGTACAAGGTCTCCGGTTCTGTATTGCAATGCAACCAGAGAGCAAAAGGGCAATAGGGAAACATTAGACAAACAAATAATGGCATGGAACAACATTACAAAGTGTTATTATTGTTACATGAGCAGGGACTGTACGCTTTGGAGTATTAAGCAACATTAATAAATTATCAGGAAGCCTGATTTCTACTTTTATATTTAATTCATTTAGATCAGCCGCATAATTACAGTACAACCACAGTCAGCTTTCATCAAACTAAGATATAATATCTATGGAATATTATCTATGTAAAATCATTTTAAAGAATACTATTCACCTGGTCATTTATCTATCTATTCATCATCAAATGCCATAATATATTTTTTCAGATATTTTGATATAAATGATAATCTGATTGCGGCAATTCGTTGTTACATTTTTCTATTTGTCATGGTAATGACACTTTTATTTATTCATTCATTTTATGAAAGTATTTTTACAAGAATCACTAGGCACTTATAACCAAATATATATATAAATATATATATATTTATATATATATATATTTAGATAGATAGATAGATAAATAGATAGAAAAAGTGCAATACAAATGAATAGAATCAGTATCAATAATAATTTATTAAGATAAATATACAAGTATGTGAACAATATATATATATATATACATTTGTTTTAACTCTGTAAGCATAAATGTGAATTAGATCCTTCCAAGACTACATTGTTTAAATCGAACGTATTTACTAAATATGTGCCAATATATCCTTCAAATTTACAGCAATTTCTCCACGAAGATCGATGTTCTATTACTATTTTATTTTTTTAAGATGCATATAGTACCACGTTCCGTTCCTACCTTTACTATGTGAATATTGTTATAATGACATACGAATGTACGAATTTTACGAGTTCTGTTCCATGGAATCAAATGTGCAATAATTCGAAAAGGTGATCAAAAATCGCTTATTGTTGCATAAAATAATTACATATACGTTGTTGTTTTTCTTTAAATCACATTAAATGTTGGTTATAAGAAGCTGGTTTTAAGAAGTTGGTTCATTGTGTTCCTTATCATCTAACAAATACATCATATATTGTAGCAAAGTCAGAGTGAAATTTATTGCCCTTGTAAAACAAGGTTAAAATGTTTAATTTCTTTTTTTAACTGGATTTATTACATTAGGAACATTAGATCATTCTTACCTAAGGCAAATGAAATGTGTATTTGACTCAGGAAAAATTAGTTTTGCGCCTTTCAGGTGCACTGCAGATCTCAAACCAAAGTTTGCGGTTCGCAAAAACTTGTCAGCTTCGGCTGTGTTAGTTCTATGAGGATGGTGTGTAAGAAGTATGATATATATATTTATATAAAGCTATTTATGTTTCATATATGATAGCATTTGTGCATGATTTTGCATTGAGGCATGTTTAAAAAAAGAGGTAATATTTTTATACATTTATGGAAAGATTTATTATTTATATTATTATATTATATTATTATCATAATAAAACAATTTCCATTACATATATATATATATAATACAATATATATATTGTATATATAAATATTCTTTTATATATTTCATCTAAATTTTTAGGTATTGAAAAAAAAATACATTTATAATTTATTGTGTGATTCTCAATTGTCCTGGTAAATCAGCGTCACAGTGTGTTGGGTATTTTTATCCATACAATATTATTTCTGTTTTATTTCTCCTTACCCTTTAATTAATACGAATATTTTAGTATAATGATAATTATATCTGATCTCAATGTATTTTTTGGTTTTATTCCATTAATAATGGCTGTGTGATTTATGGAGGGTGAAATGTAAGAATATCTCTAAATCTGGTCCCATGAATTGTTATCGCTGCTGCTTTAGGAAATCCTGGAAATAAAATATTGCAGCTCCTGACAGAGTGTAATATTTCCTCCTGAGCTGTGACCACACTGGATCATTGCAATGCTTTCCTGTGGACCTGGACCCAGCCTGACCCTCATCTCCCGCACACACACGTTGCGACCTGAAATATGAGACATCTGACGCCGATTCGTGGCATCCCCAGGATAGAACGTGACTTTTACATGAATATTACATGAATATTACTATGCTCTCTATACTCCTAAAAACTCCTTACAACTGTGTGATATTTATTAATGATTTTTTAATTATAAAAAAAAAATAATTTATTTTGTCTGTACTTACGTTCTCCAGAGATACATTATTTTATTCATCCATTTCTTATTCACCAAAAAGGGGGTAAATCACCCTCAATCCTCCAGTATACCGAATAATAATAATTTTTTCGGTGTTGTTATCCTCATCCCTGACTTCCTGAATGTAGTGTGCTATAGACAGCTTCCTCCTTTGCTAATCTGTTACTAATACAAATATTACTAATAGTATTAATAATATAGATTTAATATAGTATAGTAATATAGATCTGCCCTTCAGCTGTCAATATTTGGAGATACTGGCTGGATAGAGGCGCAGGAACCTCAGGGGAGGAGCCTCTGAGATTTTCCATGACGTCATTAAGGTATAGTTTTATCATGTTAGGAATACTACCAAAGATTTAATATAGTATAATAATATAGATTTATTTTTACAGTAGAAGCAGCGCTGCCCTTCAGCTGGCAATATGTAGAGATCCTGGCTGGACAGAGGTGCAGGAACCTCATGGGAGGAGCCTCTTGAATTTCCTTTGACGTCACTGAGGTATAGAATTATCATATTAGGAATACTACCTAAGGCTATATTTAATTAGTGCTGTGCAGGATAACAGTCAGTATTGGAGATGAAGATAACTGGGGAGATAAAAGATGTGGGAGGGGAAGGGAAGCCTTTGCAGAGTTAAGTTTTTTTTTTATGTAAAACATATGAATCTATGACTTTCTAGTCTTTTCTCCTTTTTGTTTGCTTTCTTTCTCCTATTATCATTTTAACCTGTAGTTAGCCAACCATGGAAAGGAAAATATCCATAACTGACCTTTCTTGCAGCTAATTGGATGTTTGTGCTTTAATACATCACCCCTTATAATATGTAATATCCCTTTAATCTTTTGAGATGCAACAAATACAAAAACGTTCCAACATTTGTATAAACAGATTGACTGAGGTGGTTCCATACAACAAGAGTGCAGTTATTTGGTAAGTGTAGGGTGTGGAGACAAATCTCTACTAACTCCCTGTGCTTTTTCAGGTGACCCTTTATATCATACAAAAAAAAGAGCATGCATGCCTTTCTCTTTTCTGTGTCAACCACTATGTTACCATATAAAGGTTTCCTTGTTTTATAGACCGTACCTCAGGGGTGTGACCCAACAGGTCAATGCACTTAAAATACATCCACCTAGAAATGGTGCAGAATTAAAAAAATCATGGGAAATATTTAGAAATGTTAAATGTGCCTATTAAGTACCATCAAAAGTTATCTTTTAGCTGGAATTCCTCCAAAGAATATCCTGGTATTTGAGTGTGCCTAGATTCCTTTGTAGTGTGAGATCTAATCTTGGGAGATTTGGAGTGAGCTTTTCTGATAGAATCATTCTCTTTGCTGGAGGCTCTAACATAAGGAAGGAAAACCCTGTCTCTGCCAAGACTGCCTCCACATAGGGACACAGTACAGAAAAAGGCATGGTGAGTCAGTATTGGGAAAAGATTGGCAGCAATGGGGACCACAAGCTATATTGGTGATTAATTATTTCCTCATTGTCTGCAAAGCTTCCAACTCTCTGACAGTGAATAGAAGCATTTTTTCACTATTTATAAACTACTGCAATACATACTTTTTACATCCTTAACTACAATCACTAATATGGATTCTTCCTTCCTTTTTTAATGCCCACACATGTTATAGAATGGTACAATACCTAATAATATTGTTACTATATCTATATATTAAGATAAATAACCAACCACGATTCTGAGTGTATATACAATGTTATCCTCTGGTTATCACTTTATTTATTATCTTCATATATATATATATATATATATATATATATATATATATATCTTCATATATAACAGATAACAGTAATCTATAATTAACTTATTTCTGAACATATGTGAAAATGTTATTCCCTTATTCTATATTTTATAAATCATTTTCCTGCATGTCATTATTTTTCTGTGTACAGTTAACTAATGTGGCTCGCAGATCCCCTGAGGAAGCCGTTTGTCGAAAAATGTTGGGACAGGAGACGTTACCGCTTTCCTACCGCTCATTATTTCTATTAATAAGTATCAGGGATATTTATGTCTAGTCTGATGGTCTTACACCCCACTGTATCTTGATTCAGAAAAGACAGTATCACTTATTTGTTTCACTCATTTACTGAATTATGAATTGTGTTTTATATGAATTTGAATAGAACTCGCTAAATATACTACCCAATTGCCAAAAAAAAACCCAGTTTCTTTCTTCATTTTTTCCTACAGGTATGCAGGTATGGTATGCGTCCAGCATACATGGGGCCGGCAAGTCAAACCTTGAAGAATACAATAGGAGGCTAGGAGACCCTTTTCTTTTACACAGAGTTCAGACTCACTTTTGGACAGAAAATAAGGCTGAATTACACCATTGTGTTTTTAAAATAAATTAAATGCATCAAAACACATCCTAATGTAAATACAAAGTGAATTAAAATCTGCAATAAAATGCAACAGAGAATGCATAGGTGGAAATCCAGCCCAGCACATTCTCCCAACAAATGGCTCCTATATATCATTCATGACCATTCATTTCAACAACAATCTTCCCATAAGATTACACGTGTATTTAACAAACTGTGGGAAATGCGGGTTTTTTTCGAGAAAGGCTAAAGGTGGAGGGTTTGTGAGGCTGGTTGAGTTTAAGATATACGTTGGTTTAAAAGTGGTCTGAGAATAAAAGGTTCCTTAGTCCCTTGGTCTGCAGAAATAGACCCATGTGGTCTCTGGCTATAAAATCTTAAAGAAATAATGGTTTATTTCCCTTTTTATACGATGCCCACATATTAAGCATATCTTATGGCACATAGTAGATTGCACTCACTAAAAGGAACTCAAATGATTATGGAATTTGACCTCACTTCTCTAAGACTATATTGTCTGCTCCAGAATCCAGGGGTGGATGTTATAATCAGTAAATGTAATTGTGTAACCCATGGAAAAAAAAACATCTGGGGGCATAATTCAATTTATACTCTTTCGCGCTGTGTAATGCTTCACAATTGTTTATTTACACGAGGTCTAAATGCGGAAACCACGAGTACAGGCTTATTTAATAACGCAGAGAGTTGTATGCAAGTGCTGCAACCCACATCAACCAATCAGCAATCGCTTCTTAACAACAATTTAAACATTTTGCTCATGTGCTAATCCTTAAAAACTAAAAAGTCAAAATAAAATATATACAGCTGATTGCACAGCGGGGTTATATATTACCCCCTCAATATTTAGAAAGCTTCAAAAAACTATGGCTCTTCTGGAATAACAGTCAAATATATTTATTGTGCAAAAGATTTGCTTCTGATTTTTTAAAGAGGTCCAGAGAGCTGAAGGGAAGACACAAACTCCACCAGCAAAGTAGATTCATTCTCACCACAACCTCTGACTTGTTTTACCTAGAGGTCAGATAGTGTTTAAATGACCAAAAAACATTGTCTTCCCAAAATGATTCAACACCAAAAAGATTCTCCATGATCTTCAATGCTGATGTTACCAAAGACAAAGGATGATAACAGCCAAAAATATTGCAGTATTCTCTCTTTTTTTTTAAAAAAAGTACATCTTAAATCTGCAAAATTTGTTGAGTAGATCTGAATAAAATGTTCACTTGACAATTGCTTCTTGTTGGTGCAGTTTTGTAGACTGATGATAGGTTGGTCTGATTTGTTGCTTCTCTGTGCTACACCATTCTATATCAAGGGGGTTAATGGAGAGAAAGATCTAATGCTGATGAAGCTGGTGGAAGATTTTGCAAGTTGTATGCTTCTTTAATTCCATCACTTCGTCAAAATACTGATTTAAAATGTCTGCAGTGACCATACTGAGAACAACAACAGAATTGTTTCACAAGGTTGCAGACAAGGTGACCAAGCAGTGCTGCATAACTGCAATAGAGAATAATGTGGACATAAAGACAGATATGCAAATTCTTTGGCAGGTAAAACTGATACCATATAAGTATCCAGCTGTTTGCCTTGGGGCCCAGTTTTAACAGTTGAAAAGTAAATAAAATCAAATGAGCTCAGTGTGTAAATCTAGTTTATCACTTTCTACAAGTATTTTATACTTTTGAATTGCTAATAAAGAGTTACTTGCTCTTAAATGATCTTTTGTGCATTACTGTTGGCCACCAGTAGATGGCACTATGTCTTAAATTAAAGTGTGCAACAAACTCATGTTTCTTGCCTCTAATGGCAAGAGTTTTGTTATACACTTTACATGAGCACAAAGGGACATCTGTTGGTGTGACAGGAGTATAAACAGAGATTCCATCCCTCAAAAGGGCTTGCAATCAAAATTCCAAACCAAAGTCTAATGCCCTCACATAGTTAATTTTGGGGAGGGGGGATTCCAAACAATCTACCAGAATTTTTTTGACATGTGAAATGAAACCCACACAAACATAGGAGAACAAACTTAATGCAAAAAAATGTCCTGGATGAACCGGAGACCTTAGTGCTTCTAGGACAGAGTGCTAGACAGGGAGAATTTGAGTCAAAATAATCCTGATTTTCATTAAAATAAAAAAACAATTTTCAATCCTAAAAATAAAAAATGCAGGGCATTGAGAATAATGCAAGCATTACACTTCTGTGACCTGAGCCTCTTATTTTCTCACTTTTAAAGCCACACTGCTTTAAAAACTGCTTTAAAAACTGCTTACTGCTTACAGGACCTATGCACCTACAAAACACAAGCTTTATGGAGCTACACTACACGTCTTCTCCTTTGCTCATGATGTGAGTAACCATTGATCTAACACTTCAGAATGTTAAGTCCCACTATTCAGAAAGCAATGGTAAATCAGTTTACATATTAATTGGACCAAGCAAGGCTTCTTTTACTTCCACTTCACCAGGCCACCTTAAAAGTGACAGATCAGTCTTGTCAATTATTAGATGTAAAATGGCTCTGATATAAACAAAAGGAAGAAAATAAATGATTTATTACTAACTCCTGCAACTAGACAAAACAAATATTCTGTTTGGCCAAATAAATACAAAAACGTAGGTACTTGCATCTACAATGGGGGTATAACCCACCAATTAAACAAGCAAAGAATGACATCCTCCGGCTTTTCCTGAAGCAGTTCATCAAGTTAGAACATCTAAGCCAGGGGTCGGCAAACTCCGGCCTTTAGGCCAGATACGGCCTAGCCGGTAGTTCGTTCCGGCCTAACGCCCCCTAGCCGATCCGGTTTAATGCCGGAGCAGCAGATCAGCCAGGGGGCGTTAGGAACTACGGGAGCTGCTGAAGCTCCAGAGCGGCTGGAGCTCCGGTGCCACCCCTTGCAGTTGCTCCCCTATTTACCGCGGCCGGCGTTGATACTTCCGCCTCCGCCGTAAATAGGGAAAGCTACCTGAAGGTAAATCCCTCTCCTCCGCAATGCATATGGAGAGGGATTTCACTTCAGGAGGCATTCCCTCATAAATGGCCTAGTGGCCATAAAACTTTGCCGACCCCTGATCTAAGCCTAGTAGCTCTGACACCACCAGTACACAAGGCAAAATCCAAGTTATTCACAACACAAATCACAGTTATTCACACACAAGTGGAATAAAATTTTAACTTTATATATTGTATACCAGCAAAGAGAGGTGAAGGGGAAAAGGAGAGTGAACAAAGTTAGACTACTGACTCATAAATTCATCCTGCCAATCTTGCACCTTATTTAACATTCAACAAGAGCAGAATACACCTATGCCATCTGGATCTTTATTTGTCTTGTAAATCATTCAAAAAGAAAGCTTCTCAAAATATTGTTTGTTTTTATGATCATTTCAGCATTTGTGTTTATAGAGGGATACTGATAATGGTTTTGTTTTTGGTTATGAATCGCTGTTGCTATTGTTAGTTTTGTTTACAATGTATTTTTAGTTTGTTATTGCTCTTTGTGACCCTGACGGATCTGCACCTCTGCCATGGCAATTACAAAGGACTCTACTGTCTATGTTGAACTCTTTAAATCTTTTATATTTTTGAGCATAGGTACATCTTTTTGGAAGGAGAAAGAGAAAGATTTTAAAGTGGGCAGGAATAAGACCTGGGAACTATAAGGAAGGAATTTTATCCACGGAGTCCCCAAGAGGTAAAAGAGACTGAAATTACTCCACTAGATTGAATCCATAACTAAATCATACAGAACAGATATTTGTAGTGCCGATAGGATATAGTGCATCCCATGTCATTATACTGCAGAGGACTTCTAGCTATATAAGACGCTTCTGTTTAGGCTGAGAATATAGTTACGGCATTAGGAGTAATAAATTGTGACTGTGTAATCCAACTGGCTGGGATCTTGTAAACTGCACAAATAAATCAATAATCAAAAAAATCATATTTTATCAACAAACACATGAAAAGCATTCATAAATTAAAGTGTAATGCTTAATGAAAATACATACTAAAGCCAAATGAAAAGGACCATCGTATCCAAAAAGTAATCTGATACACATTAACATTGTATGATATGCTGGAAAGAGTGAAAACATTTATTACATATACATATTATTATTATAATAAAACAGGATTTATATAGCACCAACATATTACGCAGCGCTGTACTTTAAATAGGGGTTGCAAATGACTGACAGATAACGACGTCTACACAAGGGAAGAGGACCCTGCACAGAGAACTTACATATATCAAAATTCTTTGTAAAACTTTGGTAACTAAATGAATAGCAAGCATATATGAGTCTTATACCAAACTACTTTCACTTTAGGAAAAACTTCTTCAGGATATGGCATAACAACTCCAATATTTCTAATATATCAATTGGGTACTTAAGACTGAAAAATGGTTCATGCATTGGAATGCAGAGAAAATGTTAGATGAGAATGGATACCAGGAATGTGTGAAGGTGATTGATGTCCAAGTATATATATGAGCCACGTGTCCTAGGTCCAAGATGTCCAGCTGTCAACGCGATATTCCCCAATATTCCTATAATAAATGGGCATAACCGGGAAGAATTTTGCTCCATAATGTGTTGGCTGCATTATATTTCATTTTTGAGGCCAAACACATTTTTAGTAAATACAGAAAATATTGATCTTGACAGAAGTGCTGGGTCTTTGTTACTTCTTGTGAGCCTAAAATTAAACAAAGGCAGCAATGGCTTCCTTCATAGATATAATGATAGAAAGACATATAGTAGCAACCCATGGGGAGGATGTGCATTATTAGCTGGATCACTAGGAGAAAATAAAGGAGAACAGTGAATCCAGCCTCTCACTCCTTTATTTTTTTTTTATTTTTTCCCTCTATTTCCATACATAATCCCTCAAACCACACATATTTGCCACTTATAATTGGGTTGCTCTACATTCCTTGTTCAATCCATCTCCCTTCATTCTTTCCTTGAGTTTTGCTCCATGGTTCATTCTCTGACATGCTCATTTGGTTCACAGCTTTTGCACCATTAAGAACCAGGATGATACATTATGTATTCAGTCTAAAAATTATTATTTTAATTGACTGCACATTTACACGGTGTCATGTACATGACATTTGTACCATTGACATGTATTTTGTTTAGGATGTATGTAAAGACTAAAGTCTAATAATAAAGCAGTGAATATGACATTCAGCAACATTCCCTGGTGAAATATCTTCGTGGTCCATGTGTCTTTAATGGAAATGATGAATGAAATCTAATTTATAAATAGATCCCTATATTTAGAAAACATAGGGAAAAACCTTGAATTGAAAAATTGAATGCAGATTTATATATCACATATCATTCTAGGCTTAGATTAGCTTTACTTGCATAAACAAATGTGTGTGAACACCTTAAGACTTTAGATTTCTTTTAAAAATATTGAAAGGTTCACTCAAATGTTGGAAAAAGAGTAATAAAGTTTCTATCCTTTAAAACAACAGCAAGAAAAAATACAATCATATTGTTTACAGCTTCTCATAACAATTAAATTGTGAAATGCGTGTTCTTAATCCATTTTTGGATTCTGTGAAAATTTGAAATCTGCAAACAAAGATTTGCTGGTTATCAAACTAAAGTTGTGTTTGAATTTATGAAGCCAGCGGGTCTTAAATCCTAAAGGTAATGTGCACGCTGGAAATGATAATTCAACATACTGCACATGAAACTGCAGGAAATCCAGGGTTTTGATTTGCTTGAATAAATCCTAAAGACTTGGCTGAAGCACGCCTTGATAAAACCCCTTAGGGGATGATTTATTAAAAGGTTTATATTTTACTGCAGCTCAGGAAACCCATACTCACAAATAACAGCCAATAAGATTGGAAAGTGACAGTAATCAACATTTTTACCAATCTTTTAGGGGTTTAAGTGCAATGCAGGTTCACTGGCATTAATTTACTGAAAGGGATAAGGAATGTTCAGTAATCAAAGAGAACATTCACTGAAATTGCCATCACTTTTTATATCCAATCATGTGCAGGGGGGATAGAAAATAAAATACTTTTCACATGATTGGATGATTGAAGTGAACACAGCTTCATTTTCTTAGCAAATATTCCCTAGAACTTTAGTACATTAATCTCAAAACTTTATAGTCTTCATGTATTGACCATACAGAAATAATTTAGGTTAATGTCTAGACCTGTTTAAAGTGCATCTAAACTCAAAATCAAATATTAATTATATCACTGCTTACCAGTTCTTAGATGTGGTGACTACATCTTTGTGTTTTGACTAACAGTCAAAGTATAAATACTTGTTATTACAGAATTGCAGCATCCTGGTCACTTTCTGAATTGAAAGCACAAATATTTTCATTGTGTAAACTACCATAAAGGGAATATATTTGTAGTCTGAGCGTTCTCACCATATGACAGAACACGTGATTGTTGCAAGATTGCTGCCTAATCAAATAACTTTATAAATTGCACTATATTTATGTTTGTTATGGGTTTCAATATACTTTAGGGTGAAAAAAGAAAAAATAACACAATTATCCATGTGCTCTAAACTTGAAATTATTCAATTACTGATCTGGGCATTTTCATTATATTCCCTGTTGTTCTCCAGTGTAAGATCCGAAATGAGTACATATTTACCCAAGTATAAAAAAATATTTTTTTTTTACCTGAAAATGCCATTTCAAAAAGAATGTTGGTCTATACTTGGATTACACCACTAGATGGCAATGTGCCCTCATGTAAAAGGTAAAATGTATTACAAACTCCTGCCATTTGAGACAGAGTTTGTAGCACTTTACATGAAGACACAACACCATCTACTGGTTGGCAACAATATTGCACAAATGATCTTTAAATAGCAGGTGCCCCATCATAACCAAATAAAAAAATTTAAAACACTTTAAACTGTAAAAAATAGGAAAAAAAATTAGGAGAATGAGCTGATGTAATTTTAATTAATTAACCCCCCGAGTGTGACTTGGGGTAGAAAAAATATGCTGAAAGCGGTAACCACCCAGGGTAGCTAGAATAGTGAAATACATAAATAGAGCCCTACCTGATCCATCGGCGTCCTCCTTCATGATCGCCGTCCTCGCGCTTCCTCCGGCCGGCGTCCTCTGCATCCTGATGAGTCACCAGGAGTTCCCTGTAATAAATGCAATACATTGGATTTTTTATGTGTAAAACCAGTACATTGTCTTTCATGAAAATTTATTTTAGAGTATAATGTAATAAAATATATATATTTATAGTATAATATTTATTTATTTTTTAATTTTTTTTTTAAATTATTTAAAAAAAACGTGTTTCATTTATTACTTTGACATGATTTTGTGTTTCAAACTACTTTATATTTTTATATTAAACTGTAAAATACATTTTCATATCCGGACAGAAATGAACCACCCAGGAGGGTAAATGTTTTAAAAATAACACACCATTGATGCAGTTATTACCAATATTTTTCTATCAGTGTTTTAAATGTTAGCAGTAAAGGTGCATTTTGTAGCCTAGGTTTTTATATTCAAGTCAATGAAGCTTTCCTGTTTTCGGGTAAAAATATGTACCTCAGTTTACATTTTGATCAGGTTATATTTGAGTATATATGGTATGCCTAAAATGTATTTCCAGCCAACATGGCAATGAATTCGAACTCTGTTTTAGGTTTTTACTATTTAGCAAGGCTTAATTAGATATTTAATTACTTTTCCTACTGACAAAATTTTAGGAGTTAGGAAGTTAGTAAAACTATTCAACAGTAACTCAGGCTAAAATAAAAAGTAATATTGTCTATCTGTTAACCTGTCTTATCATACTTTCCTGGACTGAAGATGAACCCCATTTTCTGTTTTTCTGGATAAACATAGGGATGGGATGCTTTCAATACACAATAGGCATTCACATACAATCTAACTGTGATTACAGTGAGAAAAGTTGTTTTACCCCAGTAGGTATGCATATTTACCATGTGTACACCTTCATGGTGGCCATCTCCAATAGGAGGATACATTTGCCTTGGGTACTGGATGGACAAAGCTTCATGCACCTGGTTGGGGCAGAAGGAGTACGCGGGTTCATGTCCAGTAGTAGAAAACATACATTATAGAAGGGTTCAGACTTCTGAACAAAGGGCCCCAAAAGTGAGCGCCTACAGGTGTTATGTTAAGCTCTGGTCAAGCCCTGGTGGAATTGCGTGTCCATTCAGTGTAATGGAACATGGGGAAAACATATATATTTTATAATTTCTAGTGTACAGCTGAATTTTTATTTTGGTTGAGATAACTAAAACTGTCAGGAGAGTGCTGGGACCTCTAGAGTAGTTCCACATCAGTGGGAGACCCACAAGTTGCATACCTCTGGCATATACTACACAAATAGATTTGGTTGTTTGTATAATATTGATCCAGATGGTTTCTTAACCCTCACAGGAGACATTAATAAAACTCAATTACCTGAATATATTCCATCCTGTCACACAAGAGATTGTTTAAAAATAGACTAGCCACTATAACTCAACCATATGGAATGAAATATGATTCAGCCCAATAGTAGATGTTATCATGGTTCCCGATGCATATTTTTCTTTCTATTCTTTACTAATTAGGTGGAGGAATGGTCTCTGATCTATGAATATCACTCATTAAATTATAACCAAACTTTAAAAATATGTTGCAGTGCAATGGATTATTATTTCATTTAGAATGTTTGTAATTTATCATTACAGGCTGCTGTGTTGTTGTATCTGTTGGATCTGATGCAAACGCTGGCCGTAGGCTTTATCATGGTTGGGTTGTGGCATAGACATGAATGACTATCTTGTGTGTGTAAGATAACACACTTCCAAGTGAAAACAGAGCAAAGATTAGCTATAAAATCTAGACTAGCCTGTTCAAATTTCCTTCATTGTGATAGAGGTGGCCACTTACATATGAAGATTCCCATTAGCGATCAATTGTCTAAAAACAACTTCAAACTCCAACTTTATTAAAAATCAATTGCCAGGCACCTTTAAACTTTTTAATACCAGAAATTTTCGCAATACTTACTCCCTGGTGATGTCAAAGATTAGCAATCTATGGTCCAGCATTGGTCCTCCTCCAGGTTGAACAATGTCCAACATTTTGAACCCTCTTTCTGTGAGCCCAATGCACCATGAACTGCCACTCCACAACATTAACAACACAAAGGCTCCAAAGAATATACTGCAGAGCAAAATGTACACATTCTTACACAAGCTCCATTTTCTTAGGGATAAGGGATTACCCACTGACAGATGAAGACAATTAGGTTGAGGACCAGTGGCATCCCATGGGCACACAGAAGACCCTAATAGGTGAAATCTGATAAAAATGTTGTTACTATATACCAGTGTCACTGGTTATTACTACATAAGGACGCTAGTAGGTTAAAGCAGTGGTCCCCAACCTTTTGGACGTCATGGACCAATACATTTACGGACTCTGGACCAGGCATGCGGTGACATCATGATGCCAGAACCTGCCCTCTCAGACCTGGGATAGGAGAGTGGGTTGTGTCCAGAGACACAACCCGCTAACTGCCGTGAGCCTGCGATGCATACTGGACATGTGGTCTGGTGTGCCCCCCCCCCAAGTGAAGTCGTTCTCCTGACCCCGCTGGGAGGTGCACCGGCCAGAGCCGCGGATCACCAAAATTTTTTCCGCGGACCACAGGTTGGGATCCGCTGGGTATAAAAAATACAGAAGCTGTTATCCCTGTTAAGTAATAATAGGATGCTACATCACCATTATAAATATTTTAAACAGTAGAAAGTACAATCAAATTAAATCAAGACAACAATGTTTATGGTTCAAAAACTGTTAAAATCATTGTTTATTTACAAAACATTACAAATTTTAAACATGCAATGCATCAAAACATATCAATAATTTGTGTGTTCCCAAGGCTTGGCGCGTTTCGCGTCTAACAGAGATCTGCTTCCTCAGAAGTGTTGTCTGCCTTTCTCTCCTTATCTGTGCTTCAGTTAAACTGAAGATTACAAGGTTTCTTTAAACTTGATCTTTGGTATTGTAAATAGTAATTTGCATATCAGACATAGAAATATACAGGTATTGTTATGACTATTGACTTGTTCTCAATATGAATGTATATTTTTGTGTATATTGTTGTACCTTAAAAAGGTTACATGCAATGGTGTTTACCTAAAAAATTGATGGTAAGGTTTTATCATTGTTTATACTTAATGCTCACGAAAGATGTAAGTCAGGGTGACATTTGAAATTGTCGTGAGTTGTTTAGGGTTTCTAAAGAGACAGAAATTTTTTTACAGGGACAGGGGAGCTTTTTTCTTTGTGACCTTGTCCCAATCTCTTTTTTGGGTGGATGACACCTAATGTCTTTGGGCCAATACCCCATAATCCCAGATAGTCAAGGATGCACCCATTGCAGGTATGGCGCCATGTCAGCTGATGGTAGAGAACTACAAAGTGCGTCATCATTTCAGCTCTTCTATCTACAGTATTAGAGACCCCCCATGTTTCTGCAGGAAGACGAAGACTCAGTAATGTCATATGACTAAAACATTCTTTACCCATGATGTCTAGATGCCCACCCTTGGTGATGCCCAGTCATTCTACCAATGTTTTCTAAACAATAATGTACATCATATGGCCAAATCTGCGAGCACTTCCCATCAATATCTGACATCATCTCTGGATTTTCATTTTGGATAGTGCTCTGAAACTCTCATCTGCTGTGACTTTGCCCCGTGGATATAAAATTCTGTGACTGACAGCTTTGAAAACAACCTAATGAGGTGGGAATGCTAGAAGGATGCAGGAAAGATGATACAAACCATTTAAAAATAATTGAATACACAAATTGAAACACAGTGTCAGGGCTGCTTATTGATAAACATGTTATTTGGATATAAATACCTCTCTAGATTGGGCACTGTTTACATTTTTCTTTGTTACAATTAGAAACAAGCTCACATACAGTATACAAATGATGGTGGTTATTTAATTCCTCTAACAGAAAACACATGTCTCCATCATGTCTCATTCCTCCAACAACTGCTTGAAAGGATTCCATTTTTATTCCTTTCTAATTGAGTCAGTCGTCCTTTTCTGTGAAAGAAATTACGTGGCACTATCATTGTGTGACACTACATCCTGCTACCTTATGGAGACTGAGAATTAAGAGTACCTGTCACATTAATTCCAGACACTATCACAGTGATTTGAGATCATTTATTTGATTTCTGATATTATGTAAGGCTTGGTAAAAGTAGATCTGCTGTAAATTTTGCCTTCAATTTACCTTCAATTTTTTGTTTGCCAATCGGAAGCACCAAAACATATGTACAAAATACTACTCTTATGATTTGCTTTTTCCCAAAACAAAGTGATTGGTAATTGATCATTTGTACAATTGACACATGTTACTTCCAATTAAGATTTAACAGAAGCAGAAAAAATTTGGTTGTTAGAAATAGTTGTTAGCAGATTTTGCTTAAAAATAGTTTGATTTTTTTTTTGCTGTCTCTTTTGCCGTTTGCATTTATTTAATCTCTGGTAAAACTTTTGCTTCATGGGCACATACAACAAACATTTTCTTTGGAACAAACATTGATAATGTTATTATTATTACATTAAATGCATTCACGTGAAATTTTATATTTTGGAAGTTTTTTTAACCTTACCTGTACATCAGATGCATTTTGATGTGATTATACTGCAATTAAAGAAAAAATAGTTCCACGGTTGAATCCTGAACATGGTGGATGGGTGGGGGGGCACTTAGTCCTTTTCATATTGGTGGTAAAGTTCTCACCCTGGTTTTGACTACATGGCACCCCTCTGGGTGGATTGTATTGGTAAAATAATCCATGATCTAATTCAGATATATATGTGAAATCAGAAAAACTGCCATCCAAGTGTCCATCTGTTCTGAATTGGAGATCCAAATCCTGTATATTCATGCTTACATTTACTGTACTAAGACTATGGATAAACTATGGACTTAATACTATGGGCTATGGACACTTAGAAAAGTAAGTGTTCAACCAGCTTAATAAAGTAAGGTACAGCTGAGTTTATTTTGTATATCAGATCATGGTAAAGCTAAATTAAAAATTAGCATTTTTTTTTTGGCATGATTGCTTTGGTCAGAGATTCACTCTATTCACTAAGCTAAGCAAACACCCATTTTGCTATGTGAACTTTCTTTATTGTTTTCATTAATCAATTCTATTGCAAAGTGCCAGTAGATTAATAAGAAAAGCAACCAATCTTAAAGTCCTTGAAACCCACAGTCTATTATTCCAACTGTGGTTGGGGCTAGGGTGTTAAGGCTTTACACCATCCCATACTTTTAGTTTTTGGTGTTAAATGTGATGGACAGCCCCACTAACTCAGTTGCCATCCCAAATTGGATCTAATAAAATGATTGGATCCATAATGAATATGAAGAGAATTTAGCAGTCAATTGATTGTAAGAGATTTGAGTTCAAATTGGTTGTGGATAGATTGGGCTTATTATAAATATTGATGATAAGTACACAAGTTGTATCATGTCTAGTTATGGTAAGAGAGTTCCAATCAGAGTTGCCTGCAACTATGGCGCCATTTGAACCTCATATTGGGATTTGGAATTTGAGTAATTTAAGTTCTGTTCTAACATTACTTTACCTGTCATTGACGGGTATCATTAGCTGCCAGACCATGATAGTTGTGGTGGTTGGATTGGTTGGGCCTCTCAAAGTCATCCGGCAGTTAGATGACAGATATCATCTTCCGTCAGATGGAATGACTGAGCCATACTATAGCTGTTGTTGACAGGTATTGTATGGCTCATTTAAAAAAATAGAAATTCAGAATTTTTGTATTTAACCACCCCTAATCATGCGTACGAATGATTAAGTGCATCCAATTAGAGTTCTGATCATTTCTATCAATTGGTTCAGAGGGTCAAGCTCAAAATTAGCGGCAAATCCTCTTGTGCAAATATAGTTCTTCTGCAGCTAGGAAAACACCATTGGTCTAAATGTTTTACACAGCAATAGCACAAGCTCCATAGACCTCGATTAGTCCCAGGGAATTGGAAAATACTTACAAACAAGGGGTATGCCATAGTCAGAAAGTGCTTTATTCACATTCCAACACAGGAAATTCATCAGGAAAGCATGACAGCGCCTTGATTTGTTTCTAACTAAAAGTACTTCATCATAGTAAAAGTACTTCAGCTCTTTGTGAGTATTCTCCAGTTTGCTGGAACTTGGCAGATCTGCTGGTGTTTTCTAGGTCTAGAGTAAGGCTTGGTTTGTTGGAGTTGGGTAGGCCACAATGTTGACTTCTTAGTTGAGGCTAACATTTGCCCAATGCGACACCTAGGGCTTTGGGGATTTCCAGGCATTTCTACTGCTGTAAGTATGCACAGGCCCACTGGAGACTCTGCATTAACATTGTGTTGAAATATGACCTTGTTGTAAGATTGTATTGAATTATTTTGTGAACCCTGCAAACTGCACAAAAGTGTGTCACGCTTGGAGAGACAGGGGCACTAGGGGGCACTACGACTTGCACGGGAGTGCTGTGAGCCCTGAGAAGGGCCAAGGTGCAGAGTCTAAGCAGTAACCAGGCCTTCTACAGAGCCTCCAGTGGTGAGGATGTTGCGCTGCTGTGTACTGCCAGGTTGCTGTCCTTGGGGACAGGATGAAACATGGTACCCAATCATAAAACTGAAGAATAGTAGAGGAAGGCCAGGGTCGAGGCAGACAGCAAGCAAGAGAGGTCAAGTCACATGCCAGGGGTCAAAAACAAGGGATCCAGGAGACAGACACTAGTGACACAGGGGCCACTGCAGACACAGGGAACACAGGAGACACTGGAAGCAACAGGAGGCACAGGTGACACAGGAATATCTACAGACAGACAGGAACACTGGAACAGCACAGGGAAGTTGGATGGGAACCAACAGACTGGAGAACGAGGGGTTAACACATGAGCTGGATAGAGGAAGCCCTGAATTAGCCAACAGTTTTACAGGAACTAGCTCAACAGAACTAGAGGCTCAGCACCAGTGGGAACATGTTGCACGAATGCTGAGTGCAGTGTGTGAGCTAGCTAAATAGCCAGGGATGATTAAGAAACTATTTTCTGATTGGCCGGCGGGTTGGTCGAAGCTTATAAATCTTGGGAGCAGAAGCACCCCCAGGTTCAGAACTGTCCGCATGCACAGGAGAGAGATGTTTGCGCTTTAGCGAGGAAGAGGTAAATGTGACAAAGTGTTGTATTGATACACCTTGAATGTAATTAGCTAATATACTTTAAAAGTTATATATTATATTATTTACACATATTTTTACTATATGCTACAAATATGTTCATTTTCTATGTCACTGACATCACATGACCAATAGGTGGCCATTTTTGCATACTCTTCAAATTTGGATTTGTTTGAACTTTAAAAGCAGCATCTTATGTGGAAAATGTAAATGTAATGTACATACACTATTTACTTTATGAAAGATTAAATTTTCCTAAAGAAGGTATACAGTAACAACGTTTCTCATTTGAAGAATAGAATTTTAGGACTATTTAAGGATAAGGTTCATGTTGAAACATTTTAAGCCCAATGATGAAATAATGTTCTGTTGGAGTGTATTGAGAACAGCCCTGATGGGTGGTTTTGATACTTTTTAAAGCAAGCCTGAAATATATCAACAGCTTGTCATCAGCTATCCTAGAATAGGGAGTCTACAAATACATTTGTCATAACTTGTAAAGTGTGCTAGCGGGATTCAGCTCCCCTTTGTTGCAGAAATAAGACACTTCTTGATTTTCAGAGGATGCTTGCTTTGCCTGAAGATGAAAAGAATAATGTTTGCTCATTTATGAGCTGTTGATGATCTTTGGTCTTTGTTAATCCAGTAGGCGAGCCTATTGCATGCTTATGATTTATATTTGGCGTGTTTCAAAAAGAAGAAATTGTGATAATTAGAAAAGAAAGTAGAGCGAGTAAAGAGAGCTAATATAAGTCTCAGCCATGTAACTTCTGCAGCTGAAACAGATATGTGTACACTATAATAACAAACTAAAACCACGTGCACGTCTCATTCCGCACCAGGATATTAAACCATGCAAATGATACAAGATATGCAAAATAAACAGATGGACTTTTTATGGCGAAATTTGGCTTATGCCAACTTTGTGTTTTCAAAACTAAACAGGACAGATTTTTTTTAACCTCTTGATTTTCTCAATTGTACATCTTTATAGAGATCCTATACCTAGTTGAAGGTAAAAGCAAAAAAAATTAAGTATTAAATGTGCTTTGAATTGGCAAGTCAAGAAAAGTAATTTCCCTTGCTCTAGCCCTATTGCATGTTATAACCCTTTATCTTCTTTCCCAGCTCTTCCAACTCTTACCTCCATCTACATAAACTTTCATGAAGCTGCTATTTTTAATCTTTTTGGCTATCTGTAATGGTGCCGGCATTGTAAGAGGCATTTTTCCCACTGACCACCACACTAATGTCCTGTGAGTTGTGGATAAAGTAATTCTAGAAAGGGTTCCCTGAAGACCTGGAAGGTATTTCAAGGGTTCCCCATTTAAAGGTCAAGGCTGCTATAAAGCATAACTTGAATGACAACCCTGAGCCCGCTGGCCTATTGACATCACAGCTAAAGTTGTGACGATTGTTCTTGAAACAGATGACAGGTTCTCTTTGCAGCATGACTATAGCTAAAATAATATTTGTTTGGACACAGTGAAGAAAAGTCTCAAACTTTTGCAGGTCACCTTTTCTGTTTTACAAGATAACATTTATCTAAACTCCTAGGGCATACCATGTACACCATGGTCCTTTATCCCTGTTGGGACGAGACAGATGTAATTTTTACAGCCAAATCCTGCTGTGTGCTCCAGGAGTAGATGCTTCTTTGTGGGTAATGTCTAAAAAGTTTTTTCAGGTAATATTTATGAATAAGTTGTAAGAAAACTTTGTTACAATGTATATATACAATTTATTTGATGTGCAGAGTAAAAGCTTTTTTTTTCATTTGCAAAAAAATTAACTCTGCAAATAAAAAGAAAGGGATCAGATAAGCTCAATCAAACTTATTTTTAGTACCTTCTGGAGGATGCTAAAAGTTCCGATTGTTTTGACAGACTTAGGTCACGTATTAAATCATTGCGCTCTTCTTGGGAGAACTGCTGGTTTGATGAGACACTTCCTTCATATTCACTTCCACTGCTAACTCCTGGATTACACTCCAAACCCTGTATATCCTCCATGTCGGATACAGGAATATCAGGGAGTGTACTGAACACTGGTATGGGAACATCAGCACCATGCGGCACAGGTCGACTTGCTGATTCCAAATCAGGGTACTCCCACTTGTTTTTCTTGTAAGGATTGAAACCTTTTACATTCACAGCACAAACATAACAATCATTATGCTGATTTTTGAGCTCTCCCCATACCATAGGTACACTAAATTTCAAACTTTTCAGTTTTCCATTTTTCCACGGATGTAGACACTCTACACAAGTTTTGCATACCATATGGGGAGTTCAATACTTATCTTGGTCCCCCAGTTTAATACCAAAATATGCAAGATATGCTTGCTTCACAAATTCTGTCATGTTTCTTCTCTGTTTTTGCTGAGAATATTTACCACAAATGTAGCAAAATACATTAGGGTCATTTAAACAACTTCTTGTTGAGGAACTCATATTTCTGTAAAAAATGTATGAACAAAAAGAAGGCAAATACGTTTCATGAAAATAATGCTACATTTATTATATAAAATGCAAAACATTGGTGTAAATAAAGATTGATAATATGTTGCTGTGTTAACATTTGTTGTTGGTAAAATCGTCTATTCCGATTCCTGAATCACAAGAACTAGAACCAATTCAATGAAACTGATGTAATTTCTGGATTCAGCAGACCTGAAATACACTAAATATATTGAAAAATACTTGGCAAGTGTTGAGCTGTGTAATCATTGTACTGTAGGTAGCCTATATGCAGAACTGGTGGGGGGGGGGCAAGCTTCTATTACAGGCTGCTTCAAGAAAACCTCAGGGTGGGGTGAACATAAGACATAGACCCCTCATCAGGAAAGTGGGAAACAGTGATCAGTATTTATTACAGGAAACTCAGAAGTTGCTGCAAAGCTCTGAAATAAATACACAAAACCCAACAAGAATACACACACTTCTTATATTTATTCTGGATTTCAGCTTTATTCCAAAGCTATACAGAAGGAGGAGAGAGACTCCCTTTAAATACCCAGATAGGAAGAAATCCCTCTAATTGCCCGTTTTAGGCACTTATTTAGCAGAACACCTTAGAGATGTTGTCTCCAAATCCTTATTATTTTCCCAAATGGATATGGTGGCTTAATACAACATGCTATAGAGCGAGGTAATGAACACTTTATTCGCTCAGAAATCTGCTGACCCAGAGAATGGCATTATGGGTTAATGGGAAGAACAATGGCTGAGTGTCTGGAAGCAAAGTCAAATTCTTGGCAGCGTTATCTGTGTTTTAATGCCTGCACTGTGTATGCTATTTATATCAGAAGGTTTTCTTTCCTCAGACTCCAAGCAATTGTTCTGCATTTCATTAAAGGTAGAAAGTTACTTTTCCTTATGTCAGGTAGAATAAAAATTTGCCTAATCAGAGTTGAATATATTCGTGTGGGAGCCTATCATAACAGAATGGCTATTATGTGCAACCAGAAAGGACTGATAGGCTGACAATAATAAGTAAGGAAGCATTACACCGGCTCTATGCTAGCCATAAATAACCAGCAGAATGGCTTTCACAGTATTTCATAGTCTTAAGAGTGACATTTTAAGTGTGTTTTTCTGAATGGAAATGCCATAGAAATACAATTCTAAGGTCAATGATTCACTGTGTACTATGTCTTTTTCAACGATGATTTTGTAGCAGATGGAAGATGTCATAGCTGTGGCTTGTTCAGTATAATTTTACCTCCAATTGTTGAAGAGTCCTTAAATGACTTAAAGGTCATTTTATCTTTTAAAGGTGATAAATGGGCCATCAATCAATCCATGTTACTGGAGGAAGAGGCATCTAGTTGACTAGTCAGGTGAGAAATTCATGGGTTTTGTGCCATTGGCCTTGGGGTACGGCATTCCTATTCCTGTTTAGAACATAGCAACAACAACACCACAAATCATATAGAGCATTGTAAAGTATATGAAAAGCACCAAAGCATTTTATAATTTTAAATATTGAGCTTAAAGCTAAACTGCAGCCAAAACATTGTGTTTAGATTTGAACAAATTAAGGAAGGGATAAAACCTTTGGTAGGTTTTTACTTATAGCTAACGATACTGTTGTGGATAATTTAATTCACTTTCTGTCTGAACAGTAATAGGAAATCATCACAGACACTGCCTTCAGCTAAATAGGGTTAAAACATTAGTAAAGTTACTTATCTCGGTGCCTTCCTGTCCCTGTGACGATGTCATGGTGGTGGTCCATGGGAGTGCGGCTTCATGGTGACTTACCATTCTTTTGAACCCTATTGTGGAATGGGTTATCTCAGGAGGAGCAGTGGGTAGCAATTATTTTTTTTCCTAAAGATTTCTCCGAACCCTGGTAGGAGCTACATATCTTGCAATTTTTTATCATTAAGTGAAACTTTCCAGGACTGCATTGATCCGTTGTCAGTAGATTGTGATCAGAGATTCTGATTGACATCAGAGTGGAGCACAATGTAAACTTTGTGGAATAGATTGTCTGGATTGGAACATTATTGGACTGGTAAGGAGGTGTTTGGAGACAGAATAGGGTTGGAGAGGGGTTCTGACTTGTGCCTTATCATTATGAACGATGGGTTCCTGAAGATAAAAAAAAGGAGTGAATAAGGAGAGAAATGTAACACAACTTAGTGAGAAGGGGCACATACAGGTTTATACATCCTTATTACTGAGAACAAAAGTATATTAAATAAACAAAATCTAACCAAAAATGGAAATAATCAAGAGAAGTATCTAATCAATAAAAGTGGGTCTGATTTATTAAGGTTCTTCAAGACTGGTGAAAAGACTATCATGGGAGATGATAGTCATGTGATCCAGCAAACCTTTTTTTTATTTCTTAAAGATCATTTGCTATTAGTTGGCAAATGTTTTCAGTCCATTCCTGGTTTGCTGGATCACCAATTTTATCCCATGATTGTCTATCTTCAACAAGACTTAATAAATTAGACCCAGTGTGTCCCGGCCACAAGTGGAGCAATCCTGGCCAGAATAAATCAGGTCACACTGCTACTGATTCTAAAACAAGTTCATTGAAGGACTAGTAAAAAGAGATAGATGGGTTTAGAGAAGTTCTGACTAGTGTGTACTGGGGCAGGAAAATAGGGTAATGGAGAAAATAAGAGAGAATGAGCCATTAATAACAAAATTATAATGGACTATAGAAAAATAGCACCAAGGTGTTAAGTCAAAGACAAAAGCAAAGAAAGAGACAACAACGACCTGGATCAGTTGATTTTTACAAGGTAACAGTTGTTATACACATAAGTGATCCAATGCATCTGTTACATGGGGACTACTGGACTTTCAGAACCTCTAATATAGGCACCTCCTTCCCCCGAGTAATCAGAAGCACCATTGTTATTGGAATACCATAGAGATAATCCACGTTGTTCAATTATCTCCAGAACTGGATGCTCTATTCTTCTGATATATTTAGGAAGAAATGGAGAGAATTGCGTCTTGAATATCCTCCTGCAATTTTAAGGTAACAGTTAGGATCTTTTCTATACAGGAACAACCATAACAAAATGAAATGAAACTGTATAGCAGCCACTGTTACGGCATATATATGATAAACACATGCATATGTAGTGAATTTACACGTGAACAAACAATATATACATTAACTCTTCTGTATATAAAACACATTGAAGTTACAACACTCTGAAGTGAAACAAAGACATCTTAATTTGAGCATCATGTGTTCCTATTTAACCTCACCCCTTAATGTAGATGGCTGTCTTTTAGGTGTGCAATTCCCCTGGACCCTTCACATATCATAAGAAAAGTCATAAAATACTGTTTTGCAAGAACAGCTTAAATTGAAATGGGGTTTAGGGATCTAATGACTAGGCAACTTTTTATGGAAGGTTTTTACAACTGCTGAGTTGTTCGAACATTCGCAGAGCCACCAGCAGGATTTCATGGTGTATAGTGTTAGATGGAGCTCCAAAGACTTTCTTTGCTTTCTGGAATTATCATTCAGCTTCTCGTAGAAAAAGACTGGACATACCTTACAAGATTCACCCTATGTGAAAAATGTCCATTCACCTTTTTTCCTGGATGATCTGAACGTATATTCAGATATCATATTGCAGTTGCAAACAAGTATGCATAATATAGGTGATGTTGTATTAAACACTATTAATAAGAATATAAATGAATACACATGTGTACGGGATTGCCTTAAAAAACATTTTTTAAATATAAAGAAAACATACAAACTCTATGACCATACAAACTCTATGACCATACAAACTATATGCAGAGATTTGAACCTCAGACCCTCCTACTGTAAAGTCATTAGTAGCAGGAACCACTAGCAATCTCTAAGGCTAATCCCTCTGACCTAAAGGCTATTCAGGTACCTTGTGCAAGTCACATATTAGTGTTCATGGAAGTCAGTTTAGCTATTATTATATATGTCCATGTGTTGATACGCCCATTAATATGAGCTAGATCACACCTTCCAGGGGCATTATGGTGTCCACGTATATTGAAAACCTGTGCGTTAAGACTGCCGGCTAATAAGGATTACTGCTAGAGATCCAATACTCAGAAAGGGGAGTTGTAATTTTAATTTGGCCTTCCCCAATACTTAAAGTGCAGTGTACGTGAGCTGCCATTATTCCTGTAGTCCTATGTAGGGTGAGGTGGTTTTATGTCCCCTCCATATGCCAGTAGAAGAGCCGTCTCATGCATCTGTAGAAGACAACCCAGGTCCCATCATGAGCTGCTAAGATCCTAGCACTGAGACAACAGATCCATACATACTGCCAGGGAGAGAATACATTTTTATATGGGTTGCCCATTTTGCATTCATCCCTGGGAACGGGACAGGTGGGCATGAGACTGGTGGAAAATCATAAATGGAGTGTCCCTGTGTACAAAACTCTATATAAGACAGATTTTCACTCATTTTCTGCTAGAAAGTCAAGAAGAATCTCTTACTGACAATGAAAAAGCAAGGATAGAACCACCTCATTTCCCGGCTGGAGGACACCCAGCTCCATCAAGCCTTTCCTCCCCAGATTTAATCTCCCCTGGCCCATCCTTTACATTTGTTGGATTTAGCTTTTCAAATCATGGAGTTTCAGGGCCTGATTTGTTAAAGCTCTACAAGGCTGGAGAGAATACACTTTCATCAGTGAAGCTGGGTGATCCAGCAAACCTGGAATGGATTTTTTCAACTTCTTTTGCTATATGCTAGCAAATGTTTTGAATCCTGGACCAGATCTATTCCAGGTTTGCTGGATCATTCAGCTTCATTGATGAAAGTGTATCCTCTCCAACCTTGGGGAGCATTGATAAATCGGACCCTCAGTATCACATGTTAGCACTCCTTTATTCAGTCCATAGGCAAATCCTCCAGATTGCCATATACCCTTCAAGAGCTTTTGATATTTGCACAAGTCAGCATCAGGGCTTGAGCCAGTGAGAGGATTATTAAGGCAAGGTGCTATGATGTTTTCTGAAAGTTATGTACAAAACCCTGTCAACCCATCCCACCAGCCACGGTCTGTCTGCTTACCCCCATAAAATCAAAAAGTATTTGCAAGCACCGAACATATGTATTCAGCACAGAGACCTAGTGATGATATAGCTATGTTATAAAAAATAAAATGATTTTATTTAAAATTATAATTAGTATTCTGATGAGGGGGAAGGGAGAATCTAGAAAAAGCAAAGCTTAAGAAGAATAAACTTCAGCTTTATTTATTTTTGAAGGGCTGCTTTTCTTTTGAATTCTCCTACGGTTCCAGTTGAAGACAGCGGCTATTTAGTGGCTCATGGTAACACTGAGGTGTGTGTTCTACCTTCAGAATGTGATTTTTGTGTTGGTTGTAAGGACTTTGGATAGAATCTCCTGATTGTAACATAAGCTGTACATGGAAGGAAATGAACGAATTTACGTTTTCATAATCTAATAACAATCAGCCCCCTGCCTATCGCTCAGTGGAGACCGACAACGGTTAGACTAAACTTTGTTTAACCTTGTAAAGGGCTTCCTGATGTTATCTTCTGGGATAGGTGTCCCTTTCCTAGCAATGTGCCACTCTGAAGCCTCCTGGTAGAATCTTATCAGGAGGAGGCCACACAAACGTTGCTGATTAAACGATGTTCTCCAATAATCCTAAACCGAGTACACAAACCCTGCTCCCCTTACACTGCACCACTGGAGAGCCCAATGCAGGAACATGGAAGAGCCAATATACACAAGACACAGGAAGGTGAAAGGAGAAATCTTATAACCATAAAATCTAAAGGTATTTGCAAGCACAGAACATATGTATCCAGGCAATGTCTTATTGTTACAAGTGTGCAAGGCTGTGCTAACCCCTTCCCTTCCACATGCTATTCTGCTTCCTATTTATTTACATGCTTGGTGACAAGTTTCTATCAGTACAGTACTTGTTAAAATACTACGACCGTGAAGAATGATGTCTTCTGGTAACAGTATGTAATACATGTCACAAAATTTTCTATATATAAATTTTATTTATGTATTTCTTTTTGTCCACATTTGTAGGCAGACCAAAAGCGGTCAAAATAAAATGCTGCTGGGTGCCTTTTCTTAAAATAGTTTAACTGTTTTTGATTATAATATAAAAAGATTTAAACAGAAACAAAAATGTATTACAGTATAAACAGTTAGACTGCATTACGGAGTTATACATATGTAAACTTCATTTGAGCTTTAAATTCCATCTGAAATTGCATTTAAATCCAAAACTACAAAGTGCACAGGATTAGAATGCTGCAGTTATTATTTCAATGCTGAATAAACAAAGTTGTCACCTGGTTAAAGGAAGTAGAAAATAAATGGCTCTACTGGCAAGAAAAGTTTTAAAATTATACCATAATGGAATAGTACAAGGGTGCATGATGCCACTTTTACCGATACTAGCCCATATCCAACATATACTGGGTTAGTTTTTGGAAAAATGGACCTTTTTATTTTAATAAAGAAAAAGTAAAAATTATTGAAGCCAATGGGTGAGCTGGTAAATTGGCTGATAGGCACTTAATAAAAGGCTTTATTTTATAGCACTGTTCTTTGACAAACGTCATGGTGATAGTAAAGATAATCATTATTCTTAAATGATTAGATATATATATATATATATATATATATATATATATATTCTTTTTTTGCTATACTGAGCACATGGAATATTAGAAAACAGTTACATGAAATAAATATTTTATTTGTATTTATATTTTTTTATTTAAAACTTTTTTGTAATAAACAAATACATACAGCTAAAGCCATTTAAAAGTATTAGTAATATTTTTTTGAAATATTTCTACCTTAATAATCAATTTAAAATGTGCTAGATATAAATATAGCATAATGAATCCTAATTTATTCACTGTGAAGTTCTATTTAATGTAAACTCTAATAAACAGGCTCTATAAGCAAATGACATCAACAGAGCGGTACGAGTTAACAGTGTGGATTTTTCCTCTCTTTTTTTCCTGTAAAATCTTGGGAGGTCTCTATAAGTATTCCTGGACATTGCAGGGAACCAGTTTTTCAGGTAGAACTCCCAGAGATTGTGCTGATGGAAGACTTTCCATGCAGAATGTGAAAGTCAATGACATGAGTGATATTGATGATCATACATTACCCTCCCCCATACTGTTTGTTTTGTACTGTAACATGGGCAGGTGTCTGCTTTGGTCTCTTTTAGTTGTTGTGCAAGAAACATTGGAATAAAAGCCATTAAAAGTATGAATATTTATTCGTGCAAATTAAATATATTGCTAGTATTCTAATAACTGCAAGCCATATTACCAGGTCAGTCATTTGTTAATTTACCCTTTTATATTTTGCTTGGGTTGTTCTTTAAGTTTGATGGTGTTGGCTGTTGGACCTTCTCCATAGACGTGCACCATTTTATGTCTTTATTCATTTCTACACTACAGTTATAAGGATCCCTTGTTTTTATACAGGCGGTCTCCACTATTGGAAATGAATTGGTTGCACCAGTAATAATGAATCTATGGCATACAGTTCTCTATCTTATAGTGTATACTAACCAATCAGAAGCTTCCCCATACACATGTACTATGTTATGTCTTCAATTGAGTTAGAAACCTCTTGATCACATACATAGGATCTGATTTATTAAAGCTCTTCAAGACAGGCGATTTGCTATTGGGCAAATGTCTTCAAACCTGAACCAGATCTGTTCCAGGTTTTCTGAATCACTTTTCCATGAAAGTCTATATTTTCCATGCTTGGAGAGCTTTAATAAATCAGGCCAATTGCCTTTGTATAGCGCCAACATATAACATACCGCTTTACAGAGTTCATAGTCATATCACAAACAGACCCTCAGAGGGGCTGAAACTTTAATGTCCTACCATAGTCATTTGTCATTAAGGCCAATGGTAGGTCAATTTTGAAGGTAGGCAAACAACCTCAATTTTTTCGAATGTGGGAGGAGTGCCTGGAAGAAGCCCAAACATAAGAAGCACATACAAACTCCATTTAGAGAATATCCTGGCTGCAACTCAAATATGGCATCCTAGTTTTTCAAAGGCCAGAATGCTAGCCAACCTAACCACCCAATGGTTTTTGTATCCCGTCCTAAAGAATAGTGTGCACTATTGCAGTCATGTACTTCTTCTTTTTATATTGTAATGAATTAAAATGAAATCTGAATTTGCTTTCACATTAGAGGTAGAGTCCTATACTATGTTAGCCATTTATTATTGCAGAAAGTTGGATGGAAGTTATTAGAAATGCACTTTAAATAATAACACAAACACTTCTAAGGCGTGAA
>NC_092869.1:24454286-24484257 GCF_032062135.1 Pyxicephalus adspersus | reverse complement strand
TTCTTGCTTTCTGTTCAATCAGACTGACAGTTCTTGTGTGATATAACTGAATGGTAAGGCTGCCCTCTAGTGGACATTGTGGTAATAGCACCATGGTATTGATGGTGAATTCTGAGAATTCTGCATTTCTCACATTTGTATGAGCTGTGGGTAATGGTGAGAGTTTAGGAGGATTTGTATTACTAAGGATGTAAGAACAGCAGGGCATGTGGCTTGGGCTGTCCAGCAGGGATGCAAAATTAAAATGTACTAAAATAAACAAAATTAATATAAGCATGCATGTACACATGGGATAACCCAAGGACAAACATGTGATATGTTGCAGCTACAGTTAGATATAATGGCTGGATATTCACCTGGCAATCTTGCTAGTACACATGTCCTGTCTTAAAGTAACAACGCTCAACCACTGATCTATGGATGAGCAGCATTGTCATTTTAGGACAAGAAAATCCTATATTTATATAAAGCCTTTCCATTTTCTTTACATGCTTTATTTTTTATCTATTGCAAATATAATATTTCTTTGCTTCTCTCTGCAATGCACACACCTTCCTGGATACATTGTACTACCCGGCCTCATGCACTAGGTAATGCCCAAATGTGACGCTGAGCTTTCATGATAGAACTGAAATACAAGTAATAAAATGTGCAGACTGGTGACAGTAAGAACTGGGAAGAGATTAGGTGATACGTAATGTATATCAGCCAGGAAATAAAGCAGACCTGTCCTTGCTTCTAATGCACACTGTGAGATGCTGAATGAGTGCAGAGTAAATGATTTAAGTACAGGTGATGTACAACTCCGGAGGGCTGAAGGAAAGACCAGACGTTGCACCTTCCCCTATACATGTGTACCATATTAAATCTTTAATTCATTCCCACACTACACTCACTACACACTAATAGATTGCATACAGGGAATCACCACTCAACTCTTGGAAGTGCATTGGCTACACCAGAAATGTTTGTGTATGGTATATTTTTCTTTTATCTTCATGGTGTTTGTTATGCTACAATACAGACCCACCAGAAGTTGGACCTTCCCCATACATGTGTACCATTTTATGTCTTCATTAAATTAGAAACCTCATGATATCACACAGGTTGTTTCCACTTAGCTATTGGAAAATATTTGGCACCACCATCTATATGGTGCTGACATATTTCGCAGCACTTTACAAAGTCCAAAGTCTCATCACTATTTGTCCCTTGGAGCGGCTCACAATCTAACGTCCCTTCCACAGTCATGTTTTTTAGGAAAAGGTTTTAGCTTTTTAGGGAAGACTAATTAACTGAACTGCATGTTTTCAGGATGTGGAAGCAACCCAGAGTGCCTGGAAGAAACCTGCACAAAGACGTGGAGAACATACAAACTTCTTGCATATAGTGTCCTGGCCGAGATATAAACCTGGAACCCTAGTGATGCAAAGAACAGAGTGCAATCCATTAAGCCAACCATGCCACCCAATGGCATATTAAAAGTTTTTTTTTGGTATTAAAGTCAGTGATTTTATGTTTTTTTACTGTATTCCAGAATGAGAACCTCAGCAAGTGGAAGAGTGCTGAAATGCACACATGGTCAATGCCTACACCTGAAGAAAATAGGTCCCATGTAGGGGTGGAAATTGGTGGAAATTGACAATCTGTGGATCATTATTTAAAAATAAAATATAAAAAAATGACATTACATTTTCTATTTTTCTGTAGTCATGTCCTCAAATAAATTGTGAAACCAGAAATATGCCATCATTTAATGAAAAATGATTTGCACCATTACTAAATAATAAATCATTTCATATGCTTGCCTAATGACCAACTTGAAGTTGTGTAATTTAATCTATTAGTTAGTAGAAGTCCCATAGCAATGCAGGTAACTTAAACCTGGCTCTTGAGATCTTCAACTTACAGCCCCCCCAGGGTCACCAATCAGGCCCATATCTAGGACGGGATGAAACTGGTGATCGATACCAAAACTTTTCCAATGCTCAAGGATACCAATGTCCTTAGCTTGGTACAGGATTGGATGGTTGGGTCTACCATGATGAAGGAGGACATCTGACTGCAGTGGCCATCCCTGTTCTCTCTCCTAATATGAGCAGGTTCACTGGGTTGGACTGACCACAAGTACAGAGTAAAGTTGAGCCATAGGAAATGAAAAATGTGCTGACTTGCCTCTGTCAGATCTACTGTGCAGGGAATAGCAGAAGCTCTTTATCTTGACTAATGAAGACCCAGTCTTGTTCCATAATAATATATACAGGTAATGATTTTTAATGACTATAGCACTAGAGTATTGGAGCTGTCTGGAGTTCATCTTTAACACAGTTTATATGGCGTTTAGCCAGTTACATTTGTTCCTGGAAAAATGATTTCACCATGCCAGTGAATAATTCTTGGTAGGAGATTATGCATAAAGTTCTCCATTCTTTTGTATTTACACGACATGGACCACTTAAATGTTTGATCGATTTTGTTTAGGCTCATTTTGGAAAGCACTACATTTATGTTGACTGCTGTGAAATGTGCAGAACAAGCAGCATAACCTTAGAATATATTATCAAAATGGCTCAGAAAAACTCCTAAACTGGCCAAATACTCACTGCATTGTATTTGGATGGCCAGATGTTCCCCAAACACAGCCAAATCCAAGGGGTCCCAAAGTCTGACATTCCAACCAAACTTCTGACTGATATGAGGCATAGAATGATAAGAGAGAGTCTGAGGTCAGACCCAAGTAGAACAGAATTCAATTAATCTACCCGAGCGTGACCACATACAACTCTTGTTGTTAACCACGTACTCGGCATGCCAATAAAGCATATCTAAAAGCAAACATTAAACACATTGCAGCTTACCTGACCTTTTCATGCTTTCTTCTCATATTTTCACCTGCTAATCCTGCAGTTGACATACTTTCTGTACCATGGTAGCTACACTCATTTCTTCATTGTACGGAGGCAGCCATGGTTGTCATGCCTTTGTTCGTCTCCATCTCATGGTCAATTGATGGGGCTTGTAGTTAACAAAAGAAAGATGAAAATGTTTTGTTTTTATAGGATATCCTATACAAACTAGGACAAAGCATTTCTGGCAGGTTCTATAATCATTTTCTGTACTTGCTGAAAATGTTCTTTGCCTGAAGAGAAAACCAGTGCAGCCACCATATTTAATGGCTGGTATTCTACAAAATATATTCATATTTGGTTTGGGGTTTAAATATGTTTTAAAGACAACTAAATATACACTAATAAATGGGAACAGGGTGACCTAGCTGGTGGGATCCCTTACCTGATTGGTCCTTTTTGTTCCTTCTGAGAACCATAACGGTGGAGGGGGGTTGAACCTGTAAGTAAAGTGAGCATAAAACTGTATGAGCCTTCTCATTGACTGGCAATGGCAGGGTGGTCCTGTCCGCTATAGTGATAGAGAGTGATTGCACATAGCAGGCAGTGGCTGCCCTCTGTGGACTCCTAGGGGCAAATGTTGCTTACTTTGCTAACCAAGCATTTGGCTGAAAATTGGTTGAAACAAGGCATGTTCCATTAACACTATGGATACCGCTGCAGCTTAGACAGAGAATACGTATGTCAAGGCAAAATTTTATAGAGGGGAAATATTAGATCCCCTATCAACTTTGTATTGTTGTCTAAGTCCCCACTGGAGAGAGTCATCAACTTCCAGGTCTGTAAGGAAAGAAAAGTACAAGCACAAAAATGTTTTTGGTCCACAGACCTTTTAAAGCCATGAGAGTTTGAAGTAGTCTTCAGAGCCAAATAATGGCCATCCTTGGCTACCCATAAAAAGGTATACTGGAGACTTTTTAAAAGCCATTTACAACTGAGCCATGTCCTTTTTAGTGGTGCAAATCAAACCAATGATTATATGATACATTAATTGGCATATTCAATATATCTATGCATAGGGTAACTTTGTAAGTGGATCTCTAATCAAACACAAACATTTCTTTGTGGTCTAAAGACCTTTTAAAGTCATGATATTTTGAAGATGGTCTTCAAGGCCAAATGATGACCACTCTTGGCTACCATGGGAAGGTCTACAGGAGATTATAAAGTAAACCAATAATGTCAGGCAAGTCTTTAATATACTTATTGGTGTATTCAATAAACATTGTGTCCAAGCAAATACAACTGATGTTATGGTATAAAGACCTGGTAAAGCCATCAGAGTCTGAAGGTTGTTTACAGAGCCAAATAAGCACCACCGGCCACCAAAAAAAAGTTTCCCAATCAGCAATTGGCACCAGAGCCATGTACTTTTCAGAGGTTTATTTTTGCAGAGCAAACCATCAATTAAATGTAACTAATTGTCCTAATATATAAAATAATGCATGGTGTAACATTGTAGTATAGCTGTGAACCCAATCACTAGTATCTCACATAAGACCCAGCATGATAATGTGATTTCTAAAGTCATTTTTAATATCTTAATGTTTAATAAATATTGCCTGGTGATCCTTCTATAAATGTTCTTGTTCAGGCATTTCTTGTTATAGTGCAGCAATGCTTTGTCTTAATCTCCAAAATGTACTCCTATGTGATCTCCCAGTCACTTAGGGCTCCTATGGAGACTACAAAGGGTTCTTTGAATACACATTATGCAAGCATGGCCCACAATTGTCCCCATGTGGAATCGTGCTTTGGGAAATGATATGCATTCGTCAGTGGAATGCATGTAGAGGGTGCCTAGAAAGCAAGGGATTATTAGGGGGCAGGTATGAAACGAATGGTATAAAGGGTAAAAACAATTTTAAAAATGGCATTTTTTTATGATAGAGAGATAGAAGAAAAAACTTTGCAGCAGAACAACTGATCTGAATCTTCTTTGTACTAGTTTGACATCTGGGCAGTGAATACTGTAGGTTACTGTCCTTCACTCTTTGCACCTTACACGGTTTAATAAAGAAACCTTTACTGGTGTTGTGTTTTTTTTATATATTCTTTTTGCTATTTACTCCAAGCAACACTGAGACCTATGGGTATACTGTATACTGGCTCCTCCTTTATATTTGCTGAACAAATAAACTTTATTGGATTTGCAGTGTTTTGATAGTAAAACACCCGTTACAAGGTCAAGGGAGATAAACAACATTACTTTCTTTCCCTGGCATAAATCACAAATCTCACGCTTGGTTTCAAAAAGACAGCTAGTTATTTTATTCTGACAAGAAAATCATTTTGACAATGAGATGGAAGGTTGTAAGATTTAAAAGCCATGAATCTGATGACAGCGGCCATTATGTGAGCTGAGATTACCTTCCCAAAGGAACAATGGCGTGTCAAGGAAGTCAGCCGGGTAAACTGATGCTCCATCAGCAAGTAACTGATAGCGCTGAGTCAAGGAGACGACTAATTGAGTTTCTAATTCGTGCCACTGACAGGATATTTATTCTTCCCAATATTGTGCCCATTTCCTCAATTTTATTTGCTTTTCAGCTTAGCTTTTTGCTTTGGTGTTGATTTTATGTTTTAGCTTTAGAAAGTCACACATACAGGTTTGTGGGATAGGGGCAGAACTGGTAATACAGGTGGGGCAACGTGTCTGCAGTGACATGCACAGGAGGCTCACAAGTCCAAACCACGCTTAAAGAGGAAGCCGTTACATTGGAGAGGGACGGATCTTTGTAGCAGTATATCAAATAATCAATCATGTAGCTTGTGAAGCAAGGAAATCACAGAGGTAGTGTACTGTACTAAACATAAAGAAATAGATAAACTGATTTTAAAGAATATGCTGGGTGTGCTACAAAACACTTAGAAACATACCCACAATATTTAGGACACAGTCATAGAAAGTAGAGGGGTGAAATCATAACACTCTCTGTAGTTGAAGTAACAGACGTTTATTCATTTTTATTTGCAGTCTCCTGACAGGTGGAATGCTAAAGTCAACAGAAAATTAAAATACAGCCTTCCCCTAGGGTCAGAACATAGTTGCCTAAAGTTTTACTCCATGCAGATAAAAAAAAAGAAAAAAAAAAAAAAAAGCCATTGTTCCTGCAGCACCGTGGCTCAGAGGTTTGTACTCAGGCCTTTGCAGTGCAAGGTTCCAGGGTTGAATCTCGGCCAGGACATTACTCCGTATGGAGTTTGTAGGTTCTCCCCATATTTGCGTGGGTTTCCTCCCACATTCCAAAAACATATAGTTAGGTTAATGGGCTTCCTCCAAAATTAACCTTAGACTCTGGTAATGACATATGACTATGGTAGGGATATTAGATTGTGAGCCCTTTTGAGGGACAGCTAGTGACTTGACTATGGGCTTTGTACAGTGCTGTGTAATATGTTGGCGCTATATAAATACTGTGTAATAATATTTTTTAATGCAATTAGTGTACCTATATTTGACCATTATAAGCCTCATGTGTTCCCCTTTAACACAGAACGGTTGACCAGGGACTGTTTCCCCTTACACGGGAAAGACTCAGCTTGTATCTTGACCATGGTTTGTTCCTACTCACCTGTTGCAGACCCAGTTTGTTTCCTGACTATGACTTGACTTATGTGTCACAGAGGAAGGGGGTTCTCCTTATAATCTAATTGCAAGCCTGTTTATGGACGAAATTATTTGATTGAATCTAGTTTTTGAAGATAATTGCCTATTAACACTCCACAATGGAGTGAGCATTACCAATAATAATTGGAGAAGTACTGAATATTACTGTGGAGAACATATATGGGACACCGCCATTTCAGTATGTTGTGATTTTAATCCTGCGTTTTGCCTGTCTTTATACCAAGGGAAAAAGCATACTGGTGATTGTAACAACCTTTGTGCTGATACATCTACTAGCTGTACCAATTACATCCCTGAGGAAGCTGACATAGTTTGCAAAACGTGTCAGATGATCTCAACATATGTAATGTGTACAATATATCTATCCCATGTATGTTAGAATGTCAATTGGACTCTTCCAGAAACTTGGTATAGGGGAAGAGGCATGCATCTTTTAATTGTTTTTTTAATAAAGGAAATAAAAGATTTATGATCATTTTTATAATATTCACTGCCGTTAAAGTCCCGTATCTTCTTGCTTTTGTATTCTTTTATGACATGAATGTGGTTTGTTCCTGCTCACCTTTCGCTTACCTTGCTTGTCTCCTGACTAACGCTTGTTTCTGACCAGCTGCTGATCTAACTTGACTACTGATCCACCGTATCCTTGATTTTTCTGCCATATGTCAAGTTCACTTATGGCCTACCCCTGATACAAACAAAAAATATGGGAGTATAAAATATACTAGGTGGTCTGTGGCTTCCCAGTGGAATTTCCTGGTCAAGACCTTGTCTATGCCATCCCTCTGGGCTTGTCCATTTCTGCCAACACCTGTGCCCCACTGTTCGCTGTATTCTGTTTCTTCATTTCTAAGATGTCTCATCCAGTCAAGCATGTGATACTCACATCTTTATTTCTAAAGCCTCTTCAACCTGCCCTGCTGAACAATCACTTTCAAGAATCAATTCTTCAAATTTACAAACATTCTCAATCTCTTTCCTCCTGGGCAGCCGAAAATCACAGTCAGCCGATCACGAAAAACTTTCACTAAAGCTCTTGAGCTAGTTAAACAAACACTCTCAGTATGATTTCCCTAGTAATATTATCAGGTATATATGTAGCACCAACATAATAAGCAGCGTTTTACAGAATCCATAGACATGCAACTGTCCCTCTACTCACAATCCAATGTCACTACCATAGTCATATGTAGCTAATATAATCTAAGGATAATTTTCTTTACCTATTGGTAAAGAATATTGCTTTTTGGAGGTAGGAGAAAACTCACACACACATAGGAAGAACAAGGAGTGTCCAGTCTGAAATTCAAACATGGAGCTCTAAACCTTTAAAGATTGAGGCTGGATGTCTGCAACTAGAGCAGGGGGTTTCAAACTCTGGCCCGGGGGGCAAATCTGGCCCCAACATCCTTTTTTTTCCCCCTAAAGGAATCCTAAACATGAACTGCAGCTGGCCCGCCCATGCATGGAAATAGGGCCGCTACTACACTTCCTGGCATCACTCGCGTCAATAGACCAGCGGGCTCTGCCTATGCATGGCCCCCCCATTGGACTGTTTTATAGATGCAAATAGAGAAAGAGGCATACAATCTTTTTCTTAAATAAATATATATATATATATATATATATATATATATTATGCCTCTTTCTCTATTATAGGCTTGTTCCAGATTGAATGTAAAGCAAAACCTCTTTGTTTCCATATGAAAAGGGTTTATATCTATGAGAAGGAAACATTTCCTCAATTTTTTCAATAAATTTCAAGGTTGGCCTGCGACTTTGTTTAATTTTTGTTTTAATTTTTTAATTTTGGCCCTCTGTGTATTTGAGTTTGACACCCCTGATCTGGAGCTTGTAAGTCAGTTTCTAGTTTTGTCCAGATTGATTGGATGTAAATTTAATCCAACAAACTTATTTTCCTTGACTAAGTACATTCCATACTTACCCTAAAGATGTTGAAACATGTAGGGTTTATATGGAAGAGATTGTATCTCTGAAAGTTATCTAGGCAAGAAGATTTGAAGTCTTATAACTGTCATTAATGATCTAAAAATATAGATCTTGTATCAAGAATAAAAAGCACAGAATAAGTGGCATAGGGTAAATGATAAGGTGTCCTTAATGTAATCATTATCTGTTGTCTGTACTATAAATTTCAAATCAATGTAACATATTTTAGCATGGCAAAAAACAGATCTATGGGCCAAGGCTTTTCTTTTTTTTTTTTTTTTTTTTATAGAAACACTGCGTCAGTTGTACTTATATTTAGGTCTTCTTATGATACAAAAATTCATGAAGTCTGCAAAATAAACTTGGCAAAGGAAATCATATGTTCACTAAATCAACAGGTTACAGGTGTTTTCATTCTCTGAAATGTGTTATTCTTGTAATACCGGCTATTATTGGTTGAATGGTCTAGTGGAGTCACTAGCACAGCTGGAAGCTCTAAAAAGGGTATGCCTAAGCATTAATAATTATTTTATTTTCCATTTTGGATAGCCAATGCATATCGTTTTTGGTGATTTACAGACTATACAAACCTCGTGCAATAGATGACCTTATAATTTAAACATTACTTCCATTGAGAAGAAGGTAGAACATAGGAACTCCGTGAAGAAAGGGAATCAAACCCCCAACTCCAGGGCTGCTATTTTTAATGTGTGAGCTTATTTGTAATCATTGATACAGATTTTATATAAGTGATTTCCTATAGGTCACTTAATTTAAACACATAATACAATGTGAACTTAACAAAGCCAATTAAGTTATATTGACACAGTCAGCTTTGTCAAAAATCAATTATTCTACTAGTATGATAGAGGCTGATAATCTTTAAACTTCACGTAAACAGGAAACCCTAATGGGGCCAGCACTTACCTCTTTACTTCAAGCTGATAAATAAAAGAACCCACCACCAGTGACTCCAATACCTGATTAACATGGACATGTATTTCTACAAACTTTCTTCTTTTTTTAAGCACAGTGGTTGGAGGGGGGGCACCTTGTATATTCACCAGACCCCACTTTTGGAGTCTGTATATCCTTGAGCTGAACAACAATTGTCAGCTACGTAAAATTGCCTTTTCCCGAACTGGCCAAGGGACTCCATTACACAATTTATAGCTCAAAGGACACATCACTGACACCCAGCCAGTTACATTGACCATAAATATTATAGATAACGTTATTACTTCCTTTATACTGGCTTTTTAAAATCTCTAATAGGGTTATATGAAGGTTTAGGTAAGTCTAGGACTATTAGTATAAAAAAGGAAAGGTCTGTACATTAGACCAACAAGAACAACAGAGCAGGAACAAATAGGGGGGATTCAGTTCTAAATGATCGTCAGTCCTTCTAAATAATGGACAGTTCAACTTTGTGTAAGACTACGGTAAAGATGATACATTACTCTAGTTCAGTAAGGACTGATGGAAATGTACTGGAAAGTTTTAGGTTGCTGCTAATTGATTATGTGAAATTAATAAATATATCTCTGTGTGGGTTCTATACAGCTGTGGTAAGAATGATATCATTTAGTCTTCTTCTCTCACTATCTTACTACTTTCTTTCATAGGGTAAGAATCATATGAAAATTCCAGAACCCCATAATCTGTTTGATTTGTGGTCTCTCATTATTTTTAATTGTAGCACATCTAGACGTGTTTCATGTACAGCAAACACATAATTTTGTATAAAAGCACCTATCTATCATCTTAAATGGTTCAAAAAATGAAGGAACTCCTTGTCAGTACACATTATCCTTGATATATAACATGAATTCTACAGCATGTAAAGCCTTTGCTATAAACCTCATTTATGCAATATATTCTGAACACATTGCATACTAACCGTGAGCAGCATACATTTCAATTGCCTGGGGAGTGTAACGTCAAGCTGCAGCACACTAACCCCAGCTTTTTCTGCACACATATATACAAATCTCCTGTGGGAATACACTCATGTGAAAAAACAGAACGTGTAGGTTTTTTTTTCTATGAAAGGTTTTGACATGTCATTTTTCTTCTTCTTGTGAAATGGCAGCGCTCGTTGAGGGGAAACAGCTAGGTAAACATTGGCACAAAGAGTAATTTCCAAAGAAGGCAGGTAGCTGACGGGTTGAAAGATAGGAGTGGTCATTGGGAGTGTCTAGGATGGCTGCTTAGGGAACAGAAGAGAACCAAAGACAGAAATATATGGTGAAAGGTCTCGTAAAAATAACCATTTTCTTGCGTATATTGTCATTTAAATGTCCCATTTAAATCCTTTGACAATAGAAGATACTGCCCAAGGATTTAGGACAGGGCAGACATCTAATGCTGAATCACCATCCAATCTTTCCATTTTCCAGGTAAAGGTTTTGATCAACTACAAGTTCTAATATACTTAAAGCTCCACATTGGTTAGAGTATGCTGTCCCTGCGGTGCCCTATGGTGGCAAGGAAGAAGAACCACTCATTGATTTTATAATTTGGTGGTCCACGGTTTTTTTAATGTTTGTGTAACAAATTCTCGCTAACAAACCTCAGATATTGGTGACCTAATATGAAGACTTGCAGGTAGAACTCACCAAACTTATATGCAAAAGCTCACAAAGTGGGGAAATTACATCACTTTGAAAGAAGGTGTTAGAAAGCGTGTGTGTATACCAACATTTAATGTTTAATGATCGGGATAGGAAGAAGTGTAAAATATACTTAAAAGACATTGGACCACCAATATACAAAATACATGTCTTTTCTGACCATCCAAACCTACCACCTTTGGGCTAATAGTGGCTATCTTGAGTCCTGAGACAGCTCTGGTGTTGGTGGGTCACCTGGACCAGCGGACCTGAGACAACTGCTCCTTTTGATCATATAGCACGGCACAGTTACTTTGTATATTAATGCATACCTGGAAAAAGAGGAAGTATACTTTTACAACAGCCTTTTTTTGGAATGCCACTCACCAGCCTCTTCAAATAGTTGATTGGCTCAATGGGTCCAATAACTGTTTACCTGGTTGAATATAGTGGTTTCTCCCACTGGCTTGAATATCACTACAAAATGTATAAGTTAACAGGAGGAACCACTGCTCAGGATTTGGGAATTATGTATACATTCCATCCAACTAGGTAAATACTTGCAGCTGCCAACAAGGTAATATATAATGAAATGGGCCACAGCAAAGGTATGCTGTAACTTACAGAGTGACCCTGTTCTGTTGGGGAGTACTTTAAAGAAACACTGGGCCTGATTTATTAAAGCTCTCAAGGCTGGAGGCGATAAACTTTCATCAGTAAAGCTGGGTGATCCAGCAAACCTGGAATGGATTTCTTAAAAGTCATTTTCTTTTTGTTAGCAAATGTTTTCAATCCTGGACCAGATCCATTGCAGGTTTGCTGGATTACCCAGCTTCACTGATGAAAGTGTATCCTCTCCAACCATGGAGAGCTTTAATAAATCAGGCCCACTGAGTGTAAAAAAGGTTTGTTGTACCTGAGTTTGTAATCATTACTTGCTATATCCCATTGTAACTGTGTTGAACCACCATGTCCCATGAAGTCTCACCTGCGGGTTATATCACCCATGACCCAAGTACAACCCCATCTGGAGCTTTTTGTTTTATTTTATCATATATGTATACATTTAGCATTTTTAGAAGAATGTGGAAAAGAAATTAGGTAAATAGTAGTCAGGTCACATAACATACCTACATAAAAAAATAATTTCCAACACTCATTCTCCAGTCCATGGGTGTCTGCTGCAGTACTTCCATTTTATGATTGATCCAGAGAACATCCAATTGCCTCATAAGATCAGGAAGGATTTTTTTCCCTCTGTTGGAGCAAATTGAGGCTTTTGCCTTCCTCTGGATCAACTGTGTCTATACATTTTTGGTATGTTTATTTCCCTAGTGGTTGAACTTGATGGACTTTTATCAACCTAACTGACTATGTAACTATCATTAGCTATAACAGGTCTTCTAGGTTAAAGCATATTTCCACTTCCAGCTCAGGCTATGGAGGACAGATCCCCAGCCTGAAAGGAGCAGACACCAAGTAAGATTTATGTACTTGTACTTCTTTCTTAAAAAATACATTTAATGTTGAAGTAATAAATGCTGAGCTGCATTCATTTTTGTTAAATATATCTGCCTGGAATTTAGCTTTAAGAATGCTATTATACAAAATACATGTCCCCTCACTAATATTTATCAGAAGGAACAATCAAGACAAGACCCAGAGATGACAGACATCAGTGTAAAACAACACTGCTTATACAGATGTGTGCAATAAAATATAAAATTGAATATATAGGTATGTATACAGAGCTGTCTATAGCGCCAGAGGGCGAAAGCTGTATTTATGCATCCCATAGCTGTTCTGCAAGACTTCCCTTTAAGTGTTCACTTCCCTTCAAAAAGGGATTTAAATCAGTTAAGGGCACTGAAATAAACCTCAATTTCTGGCTTTGTACAATTGTTTTATCTCAGTACTTTGTTTACAGGCACAGATTTTGGTGAATACAGAAACACCTTCCAGGATACTAAACATAGCTGAGAAAAATAAGGATAAGAATAAATAAAATATTTAAACAACCCTCATAAGAGTTGATCTTTCATATATACGTTCATAATAAACTTCTCATCCTCCATCTGATTATGGCATGGAATTTTACTTATGTCTTCGATTGTAATCTGTTCTGTGGTTTGTTTTACAAAATACCCTCAGTCAATAGGTATATATGTGGTGTTTTTATAGAAAAAAAAAAAACATAAGGAAAGGATAAAATGATGGGAACACTAATATATAATATAAAACGACACAGACATATACAGTACACACTGCCAATGACTTGAAGAATAAATCCAGGCAACAAGTAGAAATAGCAATAAATTAATACTTAAAGACATTTAGGTATGTAAATGTCATAAAGTAATTCAGTTTACATGTTGTGAGAGTTTTCTCCAATATCCTGCAGTAATTTATAGCTTTCCGTAGTGCTCCTGTCTGGGAGTCACTGGCTTTTTTACCAGGAGTCTTAGCCTCCGTCTCTTGATTTGAGACAAAATTGTTTTTTATTTATAGGCTCAAGGCCTTGCAAAAAATATGGGATTCTTTGGGGTACAGCAATAATGGTAATCCGATGCACAGCATAAATGCCAAATTGGATGAGTGTTTTGTTGTATATGAGATTTATTGGAATAAAAATGTTTTACAGTGGAACAGCTGTAACTACCCAGGTTCTGGCAGGTTTTGGCACAACTGGAGACTGAAAGATGTACAGCTGGATACTGGATGGTAATGAATGAATTAGGGAAAACATCACACACATCTTCCATCACAACCTAGACCACACTCACTAGGAGCTTCCAGGATATGTACTTCTAGAATGCTCCCAAATTAAATCCTGCGGTATTGTGTGGACTCTTGGAGCAGGGACATCTAAGACCCAACCCCACTTTACCAACTTTACAGTTCTTACACATTTTACTTGTATAAACTACCATTCCCAATGTGTACGCAATTCCTTTTACGGCAAAGACCGTTTGTTCAAACCACTGGAGACAATGGACAAACTGAATGCTCAGGATTGTCTACTGAAATGTTTCTGAATGTAGAACATAACAAGTTGATCATTGGATTAGGCACTCACTTTAACACTATCAGTACTTGTTATCACATCATGTCATTTCATCACCAAGTGAATTACATTTTCAGGCAGTTGTATTATATCTTCTTAGGGGCACATTTGGATAATTTTAGAAATAAAAGGTTATAGCACATGTGGCCCAAAAACATGTTTGGTGCCACATATTTGTCCTAGTTATAGGCGCCCTTTCTCCTGATATGAGGGGGATCTTCCTACATTTGGAGAACAGGACCTCTGCTACACTACAATGAGGTGCCTCAGGCCAACTCTGTAAGCATCCATTGCAAGAAACTTAGCAAGGGGATGTTCAAATGTACAAGCTCCACAAGCCAGATCTGTGCAGGAAATCTTCCTTGCGTAATAACAATGTAACACATAATTGTATCAGCACACTTTTTTGCAGGTGGATAGCACAAAATGCCCGTTGCCAGGAGTTGGGTGCGTCAGAAGACCTATGTCACTCCATGATGTTCTTTTAAAAGTCTTGTTTAGACCAGGAGTTAGAACTTATTGGTGGACATGGTCTACGCAACAAGCGCAAGGTCGAGATCGCTCTTACCATGATCCGTAAGGCTGCTAGAAAACTGCTTACTCTAGATAAAAAGTCCTAAAGATTGTTTGAAGACAATGCCCCACTTAAGCAACTGGTGAACATTGGTGGGTTGGATGAAGGCAAGGTGAACCTTGATTACATTCTGTGCTTGAAAATGTAAGATTTCTTAAAAAGACATCTTCAGACACAGGTCTTCAAGGTTGGCAAAATCTATCCATCATGCCAGTATTCTGATCAGACTGAGGCACATCTGTGTTCACAAGCAAGTAGGGAACCTTCCATCATTCATTGTGCAACTGGATTCTTAGTCGCATATTGACTTCTCAATACGTTCACATTACGGTGATGGGCGTCCTGGCCAAGTCAATGGAAAGAATGCTAAGAAGGGTCAGGGAGGTGCTGGATTAGAATATGATGAAGACTTCCTTTTATCCTCCTGGAAGTATACAATAAAATCATTTTGGATCATAAATAATTGTATCAGCAGATATACCAAATAGCCATAAAAATGTTTTCAACGATTTGGTTACAACCAAGGTTTTCGTTGCATTTTAAAGTATCAATTCAACAAAAGATTGTGAAAAAGTAGGTAAGTTGGTTCATAAAGTTTAGTTCTGCTTTAAAGCTGCAGGGCCAGACCAGTAGAACAGCACAGCTTAAAAGGCAGCAGTAGACCTCCACTGTGTTTCAAAAATCCAGTAAGCAAAACAAAAAAGTCAAACACACCATTGTAAACTACACCAAAAAATATACAGTGCTCCTGATCACTGTGCCAACCTTTGCTACTTTTTTTAAATAGCACACCCCTCCATATCATACAGACAAGCTGGTATTAGTAATACTGTCCTCATGTCTGTCTCTTTATTTTCTGCAATAAAATGTTCCCTATACATGCCGGATTGTGAAACTGTGCTGTTTGCATCATGTGACTCTCAAGGGCATATTTAAAGGATTTTCCTCCTCCTGTAAAACAGTGGAATGTTCCTCCATGTGTCTCCCTAATGCAGAATAATGCAGACCCCCTGCTTGGGGACTCTCAGATCAGCTGTTTGCACAGGGTAATTAAACTGTTTCTAGATTTCTGCAATGGCTGGACTTGTTAATTCTCTTTCTGTACAACATAGAGCTTGCATACAAACCTACTGAAATCCAGCTGCAATTTCTAAGCTGTAGAAACAGATAATTGTTGGGGGTCCCAAAAAAAACTGCATTAGGGGGCTTTCAAGTAGTTGTTGACTTCACTATTTAAACTGAAAAAAAAGTCTTTGAAGAGGAATTAAACATTAAAAACAAAAAAATTGCAGATAGGAAGGGCCTTTAATTGCAGAAGGGAAAGATGTTTCCTCTGCAAAAAAAAAAAAACATACCCGTTTGATCATAATTTTATATTTATGCCTACTTGTTCTTCCTTGGTCACTGGTACTGCCATCTTCATCTGGTCCTTTTTCTAGTGTCATGTTTTTGGATGTCATAACTTCCATGCACGAAATCATTTAGTCATACCCGACATATCAAGACATGTTTCAATATGTTGCGTATGTGCAGTTTAATTTTTAAAAAATGCCTACAGTCCCTTCTGCATTAAAATCCTGCCTCCTTGCAGTTTTTAGTGTGGAGCTATAGTTCCATTTTAGGAGGACCTAAGCTGGGGAAACTGTCTACAAAAGGCAGAAACTGCACTTGTCACCAGTATTATCTGTGGATTTGTGCGGCCAATTTTTCGCCACTACTGACCTTGCTTTGTTCTGTGTAGGAGCAGCCTGGGATAGGCAGGGCTTTGCTTTTATATATCAGAGTATCCAGCAAGAACAACAAAGACCACTGGGTTTTTTGGATCACCCAGGTTCACTGATGAAAGTGTATCTTCTCCAGCCTTGGAGAGCTTTAATAAATCAGGCCCTATATATTTGCAAAAAACAGCCAAAGTGCAAATGTGATAGTATAGAGGAGATTCGCTAAAGGGATTTAGACTGTTCATTTACCAAGGTCCACTTGAAATTGATAATTCATGAATATGGTGAATATTCGCCATCTTTCTTCCCACTCTCCATCACTAGCAAACCCCCAACCTCCTCTAGTAAAACCCTGCACCAGCAAAAAAAAAAATGCTCCATCCTTTTCCCCTTTGCTTCAGCAAAGCCCACTGCCATCTAAAAAAGTCCTCCCTTCCTCAAAAAACACTTTTTCTATCCTTCAGGTACAACAAAGAATGTATTTTCCTGTATGACTAAGACATAACTAGGCTTCTGAAGGTCCGCATCATATTGACTTCTACAAGCAGGGATTCTATCATATTTTAATATATTTTATTGCTGTTTATTTTATTATTATTAAATGTTATTACTATTGGTATACTATAGTCATTGTGTATGTAAATGTTATTTTAGTAGCAAAGTAAATACATAGGTAAAAATATTCCTCCATAGAATATTTATAGCTGACACAGAAATCACATAACTGAGATCCACCATGGTGGGTCCTTATCCTACAATCCTTATTTGAGTCAATGACCTCTAGGGATTGTGCTTGGCAATAGTAATTTACAGAATGAGGGTTAAAGGTTATTTATTCAGGATCTGAACAAAAAAATTGTAACAAAAGTATAGTAAACAAATATTTAAAAATGTACTAATCTAAAAGCAGGTAATTTACATATGCAAATCTCTGCCATGTACCAGCCCTAGGGTATTCCTAGCATTTTCTTACATCCTATACAGTCACATTTTTGTTATAGATGATCAGTTATTCTTATCTGGTGGTCTGCAAGAAGATTTTCTTGGGGTCCAAGGCTCTGGTCGGTGCACCCCCGAGCGGGGTCAGGAGAAAAACCCTACCCGGGGGACGCACCGTCCAGAGCCATGGACCACGTCCCCCGTGCAAATCCCTTGCTCAGGGAAGTGGGCGGGCAGTGTTTCACGACACAACCCGCCCACTCTCCCATCGCAGGCTCAGATCTGCGATGGCAGAGTGGGCGGGGTTATGGTGTTTGACGTCACTATGGGGGAGGTTCCTCCCCTTTGATTGACAGCCGGCTCCCCGCGCATGTGCAGTCAGGAGCCAGTAATTTTAGTGGTCTGCAGGACCAAAAAGGTTGGCGACCGTTGCTGTAGGCTACTGCAGGACAACCCGCCATGCTTATTCTCTTTATTGGTGTCGCTTGCGGCAGCAGGGAGGATCAGGCAAATAGCTGTCAGTACTCTGCTCTGCAGCCTGTGGCATCCCCGGCTTCCCTTTGGCTGTGAAAGGTCTCTTGGCATCCCCTGCTATGAGACTGTGCAGCTGAAGGGGATTGTGCTAAGACTAGTAGTTCCTGATTTCAGTCCTGGGGTGCCATTGGTTGCTGGGGATTAATAGCCTCTCTACTTCCACTGATCCATGCCCATGGTAGCATTAGGCTGGGCTGATCTGTGCTGTAGTGTTTTATGTGATTTACTGTTGCTGACCATTGCCTGTTCCTGACCTATCGATTGCACACAGCCTGGACCATCCTTTTGCCAATGATCCCGAGTCTGCTTGTGCTACTCCCTGAGTACCTTGTCTGGTGGACTGATCGCCCGTGTATGACCTTGGCTTTATACTCTGGATTTGCCATGTAGAACTTGTCCTGCTAAATCTGTGGGCTCCTGGTCTTCTGCCAGTCCATCCCCTGACACCATCCCTTGTGCACCCAATGTCCTGGGGGCAACCGTGTGCTGTGAGATGTGACCAGTCTCCCGAGGCTTAGCGGGGGTTGCTATAGGTGAAGAGCGCGGCATTTGATAGGGGGACTGGTGTCTGGTGAGAATTGGTGCTGACCAGGGTCAAATAATCACATTTATCATTGTTTATAACCTGAAAAAATATTTTTATACTTTGAATGCTTAGTTACCCATTTCTATATGATTATAATCCCGCCCACTCCTATTAAGAGTGAGGGGTTTGAAATTTGACAGGAAAAAGAAAAATCCTTGTGACTTTGTGATTATCTGATATGATTCCCAAATAACCAGATCAGGATAAAAATGCCCTAAATACCAGATCCCAATCAATAATATTCTCCATTTACCCTTGCGCTAATCACAAATTTTGTGCTCCTGCTTTTTGCAACATTGCACATTGCCCACAATGTGCTAAAAAAAGTGGTGACCCAGACTTTTGGCATTTGTGGACAATTACAGAAAAGAACAAGAAAAAAATGAATATTACACTAAGGCAATATATTTTTTTTAAACTCAGTCACATGAAACACTAATGGTGACTTTTATACTAGTGCATTTTAATTATTATGTTTTTCAGATGCTGGGGGATAGATTTGCATGTCTACACAATGAACTAATGAATAGCATAGGAGACCTTTATGGCTGAACAGTAATTAGCATTTACAGATTAATAACATTCTGTTCTGACTTTGAACCTCACAAACACAATGTCATAAAAACTGACCACATCCTACTATTATGTCTGCAGCTTTTCTACAATATTCAGGGGTTACAGTGGAGGAATGCATTAAAGCTTGGTCCTACTGCCAGCTAGATTTAAACATTTGAAAAATATTTTTTATTATGCTTGCTGGTAAATGTTTTGGTTAATGAATCTGTGACCTTAAAGAGACCCTGTCATGTGAAAAACCTCTAACATCAAAGCACATACCCATAAAAAGAGACTCCTGTTTATTGCCGCTAATCCCCGAAAGTTTTCACTGTGTCCTCATGCCGATCTCCTTGTAGATGTAAAAGAACCAGTGTGGAACCAGTAGGAGCTGTAAAAAAAAAAAAAAATCACAAAAATTGACACACCAGGAAGTGTCAGTTTCCCAATGGATTTTGAGAAATAAGTTCTTTTGATTCTGCAACTTTTATTAGAATTACACCTGGTGATCCAGCTATGATATCCTTTTAAGGCAACTCATAGTGCCATAATGCTCTTAGGTTAAATGTGTATTTATAAGCATAATAAAAGATCCATTACAGGTTTCCAGGATCACCCAGGTTCTACCATGATAGTCTAACTTCTCCAGTCATGGAAAGCTTTAATAAATCAGGTCCGGTGTATTTGTACCAGCAGTGTGGACTGATTAGTATTAGGCATAGTCTCCACTTGTTTCAAATACCTTCTTCCCATAGTTTACTGGAAGCAACCAGACATTAACCACCTGCTATAGCGTTGCTTTGCATTGCCCCATGTCGAAGCAAAGCTAGAGCATGTACTGTTTTCTTTGCCCTGCAACCCAAAGCTTACACAAAGAAGGAACATTCTAAGTAGCAGAGAATGGCACACTAGCAAGAATGCTGGAACTCCTTAGCACTGCCTTATTGTCGGGGATCAGACACTTATATTGTAAAAGATCAGATTGCATAGTACATAATTATTTATCAGTTGCTCAGATCTATTTGGAAATTTATATTGAAGAATCCTGCAATCTGGTCAGATAAATGTAACTTAAGGAAAATGTGTTGGCATTGCCACAGTTGTAGTGGCTCCTGGATAACATCAGTAGTTTATTTATTTCAATTATCAACAGAAATGTCTACATACATTTTTTAACCAAAATTAAACCCTAACTAGATGACATAATAGAGAGACAGTTGACCTTAATGACAGAATCCAAAGATTCCATGTTTCCATAAAAGCTGCATTTTAAAAGAATGAAATGACCTCTGAAATGAAATTCTCATTTTAAATCTTTTATGAAATTTTAGTGATTGGTATAAATCTACTCCAGTGCTTCTTCTTCCTACTACTGAACTACTGAAGTCAATAAACATGTTTAATCAACCAACAGTAAGTCAGTGTTTAATTTCCAATTTATAACACAAAGTTTAATTCAGTGACTGCAGTCCTGAATGATTTTGCATCCAGATCTTCTGGGAAGCATGTCAACTTTGGCTCCCAGAAGTGCAAGCAGGAGGGCCAAGGTGAATATTTTTAATTTTTTTACAAAATGTATTTTTATGGCTTTTTTTTAAGTGGAATCAAACTCAAAAAGTAAATTTGAAATTTGAAGTGTTAACTATGTCTGAGAATGTTGAAAATTTACTTTTTGTCTGGAATTCCTAAAAAATAGAAAAAAAGGTGCTTATCCTGGTGTGTGCGCCTAGGCTGCTCTGTTCCAACTGCCTTGTAGTTGTATATCCAGATTGAAAGATCTAAGGCATTTAAGCTTTAGGTTCTTTCATTTGGATTGGTGTTTGGTATTGTCCTGTTCACTGTCCTCCTAGCTGGAGGTTCTGACATGGGGAAGCAAAGCCCTGCTCTCACCAAAATGGCTGCTTCTAAATGAAGACTGAATGCAGAACAAAGCATGGTATGTCAGTAATCTGGTACAGGCCATTTTACCCTTGTCTGCTTCTTTGTAGGCACAACGCTCAAAGTTCAGTTCATCTTTAAGACTATCCATGGGTGAGACTGGGAGTAAGATTGATTTTCCATGGAAGATTCATTTTATTGTGAAAAGTGAAATTGATGTTTACATTTGTCATAATCACAGTAATAGAGGGATCAATGCCCCTCTATACAACACAGCGTATCCCATGTTACAGAACAGTACACAGTTTCTTGTTGTGGATACTAAATAAAAAAATCCAAAAACCAAGGTTAACCAATTGTTGATTTGATAAAGACCCAATTCACGTACAATACAAACAAGAAAACATAACAGGAATACAGACATTATCCTCCGAGCCAAATGTTATGCTATTAATTACACCATTGCGCACAGATTTGCTCTGTTAATGACCGTCCTAACGGTGAGATTTACTCGCCTGTTTCGGTGCATTCTGCACATTTTACGAGCGTAGTTCACAGAAAACCCACTGAAAGGCTGCTCGACGCTTTCATGAATCAGTCCTTTTGCATGCCATTGAAGCTCTCATAAAATTAGTGCGCTTCATATGCTAGCAATTATTGGGCCGCTTTAGAAAAGCATTACACACTGTTTGCATTGGGGTTTTTTAGAGGCACGTTACCCATAAAAAAGTGTGGAATTCACCCAAGCCCTGTGCCACAGCTTGAAACTCATTAAACCTTTCTGAACAAGGACTGACGTCAAAATTATGCATCTCAGCAAGGGAGAGCTGGAAGACGGGCCTTTCCTGCTTGATGGCTGGGCACCTCAGACTTACTGCACATTTACAGGGCACTAGGGTATAGCTCCTTATATATATGTGTTTTATACCTATACAGTGGATATTATTTACTACCTCGCTTTACACAGGAAACTTTAGGCCACTCCTGTTTGTTACCTAATTCCATTTCCAGATGCTCTCTAGTTTTCATTTGGCAGAACACAAAGCATATTTTTAGGTTTTGCTCCCATTTAAATTGTTTTCTGCACAAAATATGTTGTAGCTTAAACATGCATATGGTGCTCTTTAAATAGAGAGGCTTCATTGGAGACATTGGAGTTTGTTTTTTAAAGGAATAAAGAAAGTTCACTTTGCAACTTGTCCTACCTTTAGCTTAGTAAATGGGGTGACGCTCAGTAAGGGCCATTGCAGACCTGTAGTGAGCCACAGCGTTTAGCCGTGGGCTCAACTATGGTTCTATACATTGCACAAGATCCCCGCACGATTCACATAAATAGCAAGCCGCTTTTAGCGTACATTTAGCAATTCACACCATGGCCACAGCCGCATGAATAGGTAGTTACCTGCGGTGTGGTTTGCCTCTCCCAGGCGCACAGTAGCAGTTTGCTGCCAAGGATGGGGTAGAAAAACCACGGATGTGAAAGAGCCCTTAAAAAAGTGTGCAATGAAGGCCCAATCATGTGCAAGAAAAAAAAAAAGTTTGTTTCATGCACATGGTTGGATAACTGTAATCAGCTATTGTTGAATAGTGAACACTCCTCTATTCCTTTAGTATAGTATTTCTCTCAACTCCCCTGAGTCTTATTAATGAATTGGAAAAACACAAGAACCACAGAAAATCACTGTGTAGATATTTAGGATGCTTACAAGTCAGGCTTGCACAGGCAAGCCCAGAGAATGCAATGTCTAAACAGATCTACAGGAACTCTAGGGACAAAGGGACTTGGATGTAAGTAAATGTGTTAAGTTATAGCTGAACTCTAGTCAAGTCTTGCACAGTTGTACAGATTCTTCTCCTGTATTAGAACTACATCCTTTGATTTCAGTGCACACAGTTAGTATCCTAAAGCAGTGGTCCCAAACCTTTCGCACGTCGCAGACCACTAAATGCACAGACTCTGGACAGCGCATGTGTGGGGAGCTGTGTGCCACTCAAAGAGGAAGAACTTCCTCCCGAAGTGATGCCATGATGCCATAACCCATCCACTCTCCTGCAGATCTCTGGATCTGAGCCTATCCAGATACTTAACCTGCCCACCACCCTAAGCCTGCGATCTGTACAGCAGACGTGGTCCACGGCTCTGGCCCGTGCGCCCCCCCCAAGCAGGGTCCTTCCCCTGACCGGAGCTGCTGCCCACCTGTCAGACGGCCGTGGACCGGGGGTTGGTCGTAAGCTGCCACAGGTCAGATAGGGCTGCTTCGGCTGGAGAATATCGACAATTATGTAGCCATTTCACCACCTGGACTGGATCTTTTAATTTTACACTTGATTTCAATCACTTTTCCTATATTATAAAGATTAACACAATCCATCATCAATCAATAAATCATATTATTCATATATAAAGATTCATACATTTTTTTTGGTGTTTTTATTATATCACAGTTAGCACAGTTTTACAGTATGTGGGTGGCTTCACAAAGTATCAGGTAAGGGGTGCACAGAACACTGTGAGTAAGCTGGGCAATCTGAAAGGCAAACTGGGGCAAGTACAGTTGGGTGGTATCGCTGCAGATTGTTCCCACTGAGATGAGGGAAATCCAAGCCACTGGGAGGATAATTCACCAAGTATTTACTATGAGGGTTCTTCAAAAAGTTTTCATTTGAAAATCAAATTACATTTCTCTATGTAGTCACCATTCTTTTGCGCTTCATTTTTCTCAACTTTTTAATGCCAACAGCAAAAAATGTTCTCGGTAGAGAGCACTGCTATTTTAACATCATCACCACATGTAAATCTTCATCCCCTTAAAGCTTCTTTGAGCAGTCTAAAAAGGTGGGAATCAGTTGACGCTAAATCCAGACTAAAGGAAGGTGTTCTATTCATCATAGATGACGCTAGAAGAAAGAATTTTATCCCCATACTAAGCACACATGTGGGTGAATTTGTGCTCCTTCTGCCCACAGAAAGCTTATGACAAAATGCTGTTCCTCTTTCTATATGGCATCCTCACCATAGCATGACAACACTTACTCACTAAAGTGCAAGGTCAGCCAGCTTGCCAGACAGACTAGTCACATGACACTCTCAGACACGACCAATTACTACTCCTCCCACCCTCACCGTTTCCAATAAAAATCTAAAAGAATGGAAACATTTTGAAGACGCCTCATATTTAAATCAACTGATTTTGAAAAAATTACAAGAACACACAGAAGCACACAGGACCCTTTAGAGAAAAAATACATTTTGGACATACTGGCAAAGTGTACTGCAAAATAAATGAAAAATAGCAATCCCAATGTATTAGGCATGATATGTAGGTGGAGCCAGACACTTAGTTGCACAGGAGTAATCAATAAAGAGGTAAAACGAATCTGATACATAGGTGGTGGCATCTACCGAAAACCTGTTCTGTGAACCTTTAAAGTGGAACTAAACCCATTGGTGGGTTGTGACCCTCTACCATAGCATATGTGCCAATTGTGACACATTTTTCCCTGCAGTGATGACAGATCGAGGACCCGTCATCACTGTATTCTTGGAAGGTGCCATCTTCACCGCGAAGATGGCAATCCTCTTCATTCATTGGATTATGTAACCCCTGCACATGCACAGGAGTTACAATATCCCCGGCACATGCACCACACAGTTTCGAACTTAAACAAAAACCCACCAGGAGCCACAAAATTTGTTATATGACAAGAGAGATGTTACATGTCTCCAATGTCAAATAGTACTACCTCCTGGTGGCTTTTTGTTATTATAGTTTAGGTCCACTGAACCTCTGTATCCAAACCCAACCAAAAAACTTCACATATACTTTACCATGCTAATATCATTTCTAAAGTCCATTTCAATATTTGTGAATATGCAACTTCTATTAAAGTCCATTTCAATGTTTTTGAATAAGCAACTTCTATTAAATAGTTCATGGTAATCTTGCCATCAAGGTCCTTTCTGTTTTAAGGTGGGGGTGGGGGGCAATGTACTTTCTCACATTTGTGCTCCTTCATTAAAACCCTTCCTATGGACAGTACCAGTGGTCATTTTAATCCACATTACAAAGGAATAATCCACTATTGTCACCCACTGCACAAAGAGAATTGCAATCTGGCTGACTTCTTCCTACCCTGCCTACACCTGCTGCTCCATCGTACACTGGTTACTCTTTAAGCATAATCAGGCATGTGCTGCTTGATCACTACTGCTTCTTGACGCATATTCCTCATTTGGAAATTAATCATAATTACCTGTCTCTACCTCCCCTGAGGAAGCCTAATCGGTGAAATGCGTCAGCAAACAAGACAACCCAGTTTAATTTTCATCTACTTTTTTTGGACTTACCTTCATCCCTGTTTACCCAGTAAATTGACTACAGGACAAGAACAGGGGAGCAATTGTTTAGCGCAGGCTACTATACCCGTCTTTTGTAGGGGGAATTAAAAAACATGGACAATAGACCTAATGACCTCTTATGCCTAATACTTCAATTTGTGTACTATATTTATGCTAAGTGATTTAATTTTCAATATACATATCTTTATTTTAGGACAGAAAAAAAAGGTACCACAAAAAATCATTATCACGCTATTTTCACCACTGGGAAAATGCCATACAGCTCTCATTTGAATGTACACTGACTTTTAGTTAAGAGAGACAGTATAAATGCAAACAGCTGCTGCTGAGCTTTTTTATTTAGAAAACTGATAATGACATACAAGACCAATGTTAAGTGTGCACATTGTAACAAATACTTATAAAATGAAAAATTAAATGAAAAATGAAAGTTAAAATTTGGCAAATCTGCTTGCAGATATTATAACATGATTTGTTAAAACTCAGTGCTTTCAAATCTTTAAATTCAATCCTGCCATATCCAGCGCTGTGCTTAAGAGAATGGAGCACAATATTACAACATATTTAAGCATATAAAAGCTGTTTTTGCCTTTAAAATAAAACAATGAATTACTTGAAAAATACAATAATATTTTATTGTAGTGCCTTTTAGGGAAAAAAGAGAGGTTTTAAAGGCTACAAAACAAAACAAGGATCACATCCATAACTTTATAAAATCAATTGCAGAACATCATTTCACATAAAAACCTCAGAAAAACTACAGACACAGAAAAAGTGATTCAATATGGGGGTGGTAACATTTTGGCAACAGAATGGACCAGATCAGTATATTTATAGCTAACACAAGAATGGGACATTCAAGCTGAACATATGGTCAAAAATACTTAAAGCTGGACTCCAGCTTTACCTACAATCTTGCTCCAAAGCCATAAATTTCGAGCTGAAACTCAAAACTTGTAGTGATAATTCCTAATGCTAAATTAAATGCTGATTTTTTTATTGTATAGTAGCAGCCATCACAATTCATGCCAGCTTGCTATAAAATGTTGCATTTTCATTTTTTCCTAATGGTTTTCCAGTACAACTTTTAGATAGGTATGTTGGTGCTATTGCCTAAGTTTTTGCAGCTTCTGGCATTATACTCACCTGTACCTTATACACATACTCATACTGGTCTAATTGTACAAAACTATTTTGTAGTTAGGATTGGGGGTTTTATATGATGGAAGTGACTTTGGTAGATGTGGGCTTATTTAACATAGAACAGGTAATCCAAATTAAAAGTAAAAATAAACCCAAAAGCCTGCAGTTGTATGGGCCATGGACATCAACCTCCAACTCCGAAATGTTCCAATATTTACAGCTGGATCCTTGTAAATTTATACTAGGTTTTCTGAACACACTGGCTCCAGTCTCCATGGAATCCTTCTCCTAACAGGTGACAAAGCCAACAGCTATTTCTCCATTTCAGGGAAACTGGACGGCGCTGTATGGAAAACTTTTATTTTCATTGATTCCTTCAAAGTAGCACTTGTGTGTCTAGTTGAGTCAATAAATAAAGTCTGTTTAGGCTAACTGCCTGGCTTGTTTATGAATCAACATCAAGCTTTAGTTATTATAGAACTCCCTCTCTGCTTATGTATTAAGTGGATCCCCTGAGCTCTTTAAAATATAATTGAGCTGCTTATTAGTGTGGCAATGCCAGCTTGGCAGTTCTTTACACAAACTCTCAGCTAGTTCAAGTCGAGTTACACATTCATTTTATTCAGTTTTTTAAGCTAGGGAAAGTTTTTTTTTTTTATCCTGGAGTCCATTAGTATGCATGAGATGCATATAAATAGTAACACACCAGTCAATAAAATATTTATTCCTTGTGAGTCTGTTCCCCAAAATGTCTACTTTACATTTTGTGAAGATGTGACAAGCACATCTATTGTCATCATCAGAAGATGTGACGGGAAGAGTAGGGATTTGTGTTGATGGAGATCATTCAGAATTTATTGCAGGTGCATTTGACCTGCAGTTGCCTTGCTTCTATTGCTTTTGTCTTTACATAGATTTGTAGCATGAGAAACGCAGCTTAAAGCATTGACCCTGATATATTTCAGGGCTAAGGAAAGAAATATCCAACAGTCAGTATGTCATTGCCTATTGGCATCTAAATATTAGCTGCAGAGATCTCCTGTGACAGTAGTTTGAGCCAACATTAAAGTCCATCAATGCTTTATTGTATATCTGTAAGCTATTTTACCATAGTACCACCTGACCTGTGTCTATGTCAAGAGTTCAAAGGGCATCTTGTTGATATATTGTATAAACCATATTCGTTTTTTTAACCTGAAATTGACAGTAAAAAAATGTTTATACTTAGCCATACCAGTAGATGGTGCTGTCTTCCCATGTAATAATAAACAATTTGTTACACACTTTACACGAGTACACAGCACCATCTATTGGTGCCCAACAATATTTAAAAAAAGATCATTTAAGTGCAAATGACCCATCATTGCCTACACAGTATTTATTATTGTCAATTGCTAACTAGGCATGGACTCATAATATTATTGTGTAACTTTACTTTTATTATATGCATTGTAAAACAGTTACTGATTGATACTGTTTTATTATCTAGTCTGCATTATCTGTCTTTACCTCCCCAAGAAAGCTTCTAACGGCGAAAAGAGTCAGGAATTGAGACAACTACTATTAATCTTTTATATATTAATTTCTATTGGTACATCAGGAGAACTATGTCTAGTGCCAATGTGTGGCACAGTTTAAATACACTAATATTTAACCTATTGCACTATTTCAGTAAAACTTCTGAACATACCTGAAAAACTCACTTTATCTCCTTTGTAATGTTTCTATTTTTGACCCATTGTACCCAACTTTAAAGTCCACAGTACTGTTAAATGGAACCAAAAGACTGTATTGTAATATATTTATAAGATATATTTATTTACATTTTTTTATTACTGCTTTGAATATTAGTGATGATAGCCACATTTGTTGCCCTAAAGTCTATACTTGAGTCAAAGTAGTTTTCCTGTTTTATCAGGTAACAGTAGGTACTTAGATATGTTTATGTTTGGATCAGTTTATATTCATGTAAAATTGGTAGGTTTCCCAAATATTGTAATCTCAGGTATGCTTTGTGATCAAACGTTCCCACTGATGTCTAGAACAATGATAGAAAACTTAATGTCAAAAACGGATTTCACACCTTAAAGCTTAAAGCCTTATTTTCCAGTACTTAGATTAGCTTCTCACAGTAGGCCTGCTTTATTAAAGCTCTCTAAGGAATCGATCTGGTCCAGGGTTGAAAACATTGGCAAACAAATGGGAAATGGATTTTAAGAAATCAATTCCAGGTTTGCTGGATCACCCAGGTTTATTGATGAAAGTGTATCTTTTCAAGACTTGGAGAGCTTTAAGAAATCAGGCCTAGTGTTTCTTTTAAGTAATCCCCAACAGAACAGAGTCACTATGTAAGTTACAGCATGCCTGCTATAGAATGGTTACCTTTGCTGGGGCCAATTTCATTATATATCACCTTGTTGGCAGCTGCAGCAAGACATTAGGAGCCAGCCTCATCTCCTGACTAGATGGTCAAACATCATGTAGTCCTTTCCTTCCCAGACTTACTGTCAGTGGCCCATCATTCTAATTTATTGGATTTCAGTTCTTTCAGATGCTTCACATGAAAGTCCTACCATAGCTTCCAAGTCATGTTCAGCACCCTGCCAGCCTTTCCCACCAGTCATGATCTACATCTACAATATTGTGATATACCTTTTATTAACCTCCCCAGCAGTAACCCAGAGTGTGACTTGGGGAAAAAAAGATGCTGAAAGCGGTAACATAGAGTCACACTCGGGGTGGCTAAACCACCAGTAAATAGGGCCTTACCTGATCCACCGGCATCCTCCTTCGCGATCCCCGTCTTCTCGCTTCCTCCGGCCGGCCTCCTCCACATCTGATGATGCACCGGGAGTTCCCCGTGGGAACTATTATACTAATATATTATAATGTAAAAGATATTTTCATGAAAAACAATGTACCGATTTTAGACATATAAATCCAGACAGAAATGAACCGCCCAGGAGGTTAAAGATACATCTATTACCCATACATTGGTTAAGGTGAATATATATACTTAACTTTGGATAGAGGAGGCAAATGCCAGTTTTTTGTTGCTGTTTGTGCTCCGCTGAGAAGATTCACCCTATTCATCCTAAAGACCACTCACACTGAAAATACAGTGCAACCTTGGTTTTACGGCACCCATGGGGAATGGCTGATTCCAGATAAGTGTAGTTTCTGGTTAACTGAGGTTACTCTGAAACTGCCTTGTCCATATTCACCTCTAGTGCTGAATGGCTGAAAGACTTGAGCTGTCATCAGGGTTTCCTTTTTCTCAGCCAATCACGGAGCGGGGAAATCAGCGGAGCTCTGCTCTGCTCTCCTGACTCCTGATGTGTTCTTGGATGCATAACATATGGCACAGCTCCGCTAGGGCTGCAGGAGCAATCAAGAAAGTGAAGCTGTTGGATGACGGTTATCTGAATTTTTTGAGTTCCGGGGTTCTGTAATGGGAAATCCAAACTTTTAAAGTTGTCAGAGTTAGGGATTCCTTCTTAATTCTTTTTATTTCTCTA